>NC_060213.1:53648333-53974166 GCF_021130785.1 Homalodisca vitripennis | reverse complement strand
GTGAAATCTTTAGCAAGTGGTACTTGCTAGTGTTTATGCAAATAAAAATCAATAAAATGCTGCTAACCTTTGATCCTCTTAACCATGGAGACTGAAATAATATACCTGATAAATACCGACTAATGTTTGTGAAATATCGTAACTGCTTTTACTAAGAAGGCTACAAACTTCAAGTTTGAATTCCTAATAAGTCGTGGCCCACTGCGAGTGTTAAACTGAATTTAAATTAGTAACTCTTAGTTCTAAATGTCCTTTTCTTAACTTTAATCCAGCAGGAGTTTCACAAAAAAGCAAAGTACATGAACAAATTAATGTAATTTTATGAATTATATGCAAAAACGAAAAAAGCTGAATACATTTTTTAACAACAAAAACAATAAATTTAACATTTGCAGGTTTATGCTATAACTTTGTCATGTGATATAATGCAACAAGTTTGTTGCATCTCGACGCTAAGACAACTTCTAAGTGCTTTCTATTCTACTAGCAGAATCTACCCAGTAGATTCTACTTACGTTGCAGATCGGGTTCCCTATACTACTTAACCTCAGCTGCTGTTTATTCACCCCAGGTATAGCTGTGGCAAAGTCTAGACACTATAATTCACATTTATCCACTTCAAATATTACATTAAATAAAATCTCTAAGCCGTGAAGAGTTGCTTATTGATTTGATATAAATTTTAAGCGTTGAAATGAAAATTTCATTAACACCTAATGAAGTATATTTTGGATAAACACCGAGACATTTCAATTGTTACAATGTTATGAATAGCTATTCAAACAACACTGTAACTGTAAACAAAAGTATAACGACAAATTAGAAGTATTATTTCTTTATTTGTACTCCAATTTTGTATTAGAATAATACAATTTACCGTGTAAAAGTGTAATATATATATATATATATATTTAAAATTATGTTTTGACTTTGGTATATGTTGATTTGCATAAATGTTTGATTAATAACTAAAATGAATTACTTTAAGGTTTTAGTACAAAATTAAAAACGTTTAATTAATTATGTAAAACAAAATTTGTACTGTAGTCTGTTTACATTTATAGCTGAAATAGTTTGAATACAAACGTTTGGGGTTTAAATGCTGACACATCAGTGTATAATGTGTTTTATTTATACATTTAAATTTCCTGAATCATGATAGATGGAATTCAGTTTTGATTTTGGTTTTACCCATTACGAGATGTTTTTGACATATTAAACATGTAGCATAACAAAGTAAAGTTTTTTTTATGAAAGTAATAAAATTAAGTTTTATTATGTTCATTACAGCACACGTAAGGGTGTAATTCGTCTCAGATATTTTAATACCATTTTTAAATAAGTAAGAATAGTTAAATTACGTTATTACCACATTTTGTGGATTGCAAAGCCTTTAAAATGATGTATAACACACACACACACACACACACACACACACACACACACACACACACCCACTTTTGTTATAATTAATATATATATATATATATATATATTTAATAAAAAATATATATATATATATATATTTAATAAAAAATATATATATATATATATATATATTTAATAAAAAAATATATATATATATATATATTTAATAAAAAAAATATATATGTATATTATATATAATATATAAAACATCTGACATTCCAATATTAGATCTATGGATTTCGGCACTATGGTGGTTGCTTTAATCGGGAATCCGTGTAATCACTGTTTTACTACAATCCATTCTCTCAAAATCAATACGAAATACCTTATAAGAAACACACTTTCACATATTATTCTTCATCGTTTATTGCAACTGATGAAATTGTGGGTATATACAGCTTTGATCGGTTAACGAAGAAGAGATAGGAGTCTGACGACTCAGTGCCTTAGACTTGTTTCTTAAGTAAACATTAAACGCATTAGTTACACTCTGTGAACTTTGACTGTGTTCTAAACTCCAAGTATACATAGGTAAACGTTGCTTTTAACCAAGGACTGCAGAAGATTCTATGTGTTTCTTAAGTAAACATTTAAACGCATTAGTTAGTTTACACTCTGTAAACTTTGACTGTGTTCTAACTCCAAGTATACATAGGTAACGTTTGCTTTTACCAAGGACTGCAGAAGATTCTATGTGTTTCTTAAGTAAACATTAAACGCATTAGTTTACACTCTGTAAACTTTGACTGTGTTTCTAACTCCAAGATTACATAGGTAAACGTTGCTTTTACCAAGGACTGCAGAAGATTCTATGTGTTTCTTAAGTAAAACATTAAACGCATTAGTTACACTCTGTAAACTTTGACTGTGTTCTAACTCCAAGTATACATAGGTAACGTTGCTTTTACCAAGGACTGCAGAAGATTCTATGTGTTTCTTAAGTAAACATTAAACGCATTAGTTATACGCTATGAACTTTGGACTCCAAGTATACATAGGTAATTATACATAGGAATCCGTGGCTTTACCAAGGACTGCATGTGTTTTTAAGGTATTCTATGTGTAACATTAAACGCATTAGTTACACTCTGTGAACTTTGACTGTGTTCTAACTCCAAGTATACATAGGTAACGTTGCTTTTACCAAGGACTGCAGAAGATTCTATGTGTTTCTTAAGTAAACATTAAACGCATTAGTTACACTCTGTGAAATTTGACTGTGTTCTAACTCCAAGTATACATAGGTAACGTTGCTTTTACCAAGGACTGCAGAAGATTCTATGTGTTTCTTAAGTAAACATTAAACGCATTAGTTACACTCTGTAAACTTTGACTGTGTTCTAACTCCAAGTATACATAGGTAACGTTGCTTTTACCAAGGACTGCAGAAGATTCTATGTGTTTCTTAAGTAAACATTAAACGCATTAGTTATACTCTATGAACTTTGACTGTGTTCTAACTCCAAGTATACATAGGTAACGTTGCTTTTTTACCAAGGACTGCAGAAGATTCTATATGTTTCTTAAGTAAACATTAAAACGCATTAGTTACACTCTGTAAACTTTGACTGTGTTCTAACTCCAAGTATACATAGGTAACGTTGCTTTTACCAAGGACTGCAGAAGATTCTATGTGTTTCTTTCCTTGCATTCGTAATTAAGTATTCATACTCGCTCATTAACTGTTGTTCCTGTGGATGAACATTTCACAAACTTCAGTTTTGATTAGGAGCTTTGAAGCCACTTTTTTATATTTTTTTTTGGAATACCACAAGTAACCCGTGAGTTTGCGCACGATTTCCTATTGAATTCCAGGTACATAGGCATGTCCTTTCGGCATATTAAGCTTTCATAAAAAAAGTAATGGTTACTGGAGGATATTCCAGATATTCTTCTGTTTGAGGTTTGAGTTTGAAGACTTGGTACCAAGGCTATTATAGCATTGTTCATTGCTAAGGAGACCAAAAAGTATACAAATCTGCCTCTGGATTTTAATTAATATTTAGCGTCAGTGACGAGCATTTCTGTTTCGAATCAATTATGGCTTACACTGCATAGTAAGGTTTTGTATTTTTTACACGAAAACTTCCAGTCTACGACATTTTTATGTTGTAGTAGCGATTGTACTGTCCCGATCAATGCAATGTATACCTTCATAGACATGAAGCCTTCTTCAAACTAAAATCGTCTACTTCCAGGCGTTGCGATGTACTTCCGCTGCCGCAGAAGCGGTTCAATTGTTGCCTCGATTAACAATTGTACATTTGCCTGAAAAGACTACTTTGGTTATAAAGGTACTACTTCCAATCATTATTCATTACTTCCGGTTATTACTTCCTGTCTAAGGTATTTCCAATGTTGGTAGTCTGTGCAGAGCATATTACCCATGTATGTGAAACTTCATCTTTCTATCTCGTTGAGAAGTTTAAAAAACGAAATATAGTTATTTTTGTGTTGGAACTCTTTTTCAGCTCCTATGGGTTGTTGAAAGTCATGAAACAACTTTTAATTTGTCTCTTGAAAGTATAAGGCACATTTCCTTTCACATTTTATCGTTCAGGAAGATGAGAAATACAAATTGTGTAAGAGTTTAAACCTAATTTAAACCCCATAAATAGGATTTGTGAAACTGTTATTGTTTTTTTTTATTTTTTTTATTTAAATAATCAGGCACGTGAGTGTCAAAAGTTGATCTTTCTAAGGCATCGAGAATATGAAAAACAAAACATCGTTATTCCAGGAACTGCATCCTTCTTCTACCCTTATGCATGTTTTAAATGAATGAAAATGTTTTACTTTGTCAATTGAGAGTATAAGGCATGCGTGTTTTTATCATTTTATCTTTCTTGGATAACAAAAATTTGTAAAATAAAATACATTTGTTCTTGGATTGAAACCAAATTGCAGTCCCCATGATTGTTTTATATTTATGTTAATGATTTCGTTTTTCTCTGTAAGCTATTAGGCATACGTCTTCCAAATCTCAACTTCCTTGGATGTCAGGAAGTTGGAGAAATAGTGGTGAGAGTAAGTAAGTGAGGGCTTTTAGATATAGTGATTTGTATTATGATTCTCTTCAACTTATAAGTGGCAACTTTTATCTGATATTATTTAAAAATGATTTGAGCTAATACTACATACAATTAAATATATAAACCTTGACTATTAAAAATATAAAATTTAAATTACAATTGGAACACATTTGAAATAGGCTTTCCGGCTCAGTCGGAAGAAGCAGGTAGATTTTGTGAAAACTTAAATTTGATTAATTTATTCTCATGGTATTTATGTTAAATAAATTAATTGAAAACTGACCGAGATAAAATAATTTTTTTATTTCTATTATGCCACCAACATCGTAACACGTAAGTTACTTTGGCGTTTGATGCAGACATTCAATTGCGTGTAAAATGTTAATAAGATGAACGACTAACTCCGTTTGTCTTTTGCCAGTCATTAGTCATATAAGCTTGATCTTTCTCATATAGTCGCTTGAAATTTTAGAAAAAACATCTTTAAACTTAATGTAATCCCTACATAAAGTCGCAATGCTGCCATTGTCAGTGAAATACGCCACAAGATATGAGTCCAGTATGACGTAATCTTTGCTTTATCTTCTATTTCCTATTGTAAACAAGGAAAATGCTTTCAGAGTCATATTGTCTCCTTCACCTAGATCTCGAATGAGATCTTTTATTAATAGAACAATGATTATTTTCAGGTAAAGATTACAAAGAGATGACAACGTTTTGTATACCAAATAATTGTTAAATATTTGATTATATTAATGTTTAACTTCAGAAATTGCTATATATTTCCATAAACCACAAAAAGCATATCTCAGTGACAGTGAAAAATTTTGCTTTCTTGGAAAAATTAATGTGGTTGTATTGATTGGGTTGGTTCACAATCAGACATCTACGATTAGTTCTATTTATAAGAGTGCTTAAAGAACTATTTTAAAATATTGTAAATGGATAATTTATGCAAAAATATAATATAGAAAGGTATTGTCTTAAAGTTAGCAAACTTTAGAAAGTTTATTTATATAACGAGGCTCGTGGAACCGATAACTGTCCCAAAAAATTGAAACATAATACACAAATGTATGTTATAATACATCGAATACATTCGTGATGGCCATTTTTGGTATACAATTTCGTTTCAATATGTTGACCTTTAGATAAAAATTCACAACTCTATTATTTATGAAACAAAAAGCCATTTTTCTGAAACGCTAATAAAATTTACTAAACATTTTGTTATCAAAAATACATTTTATCTCGGTCGGTTTACGATGTATCGATTGCATCTAAATGCAATGAGAATTAATTAATACAATTTAATCCCTTCTGCGGAAGCGGAAGTACATCTCTACGCCCGGAAGTAGACAATCAATCAATCATCTTTATTTACAGTAACATTAAGAAACGTATTGGCATCAAAAATATTATATAATTAGTACAAACAATTAAGAATATGTGAGTACAAATTACAATGTTGACATTATTTCTCTTTACTGATGTGTAGCGTCAAAGAATACGCTTTTAGTTCGAAGAAGGCTTCGTATATATGAAGGTATATATTTCTTGTAAACAGTCAAGGCGCAGAATTACCACCCCCCGACTTGAAAGGGGTGTTTATTCAGTGCACGGACACAGTCAAGGCTCTCAATTAGCTCCCCTAATTTCGATATTTCCTAGTTATTTCAAACACTTAAGACTAGTGCATTTCTATTACAACTGAGCAACTGTTTACGTAATAAAACACCTCTTTTTGAGAATGAGTATTCCTAAGTAATCAAATTTAACAAAATTCTGTTTCGTTCACATACTATGTTTTTATGAACGTTAACAACATTGTGTTTTATTTCTGGAATTAGATGTATTAAAATTAAATATATTTATTATTCTCAATAATTAAATGAGCTATATATTTTAACTTTCAATTACCTAAAACATTATGATATATATCTTTATTTCTAATTTGAATTTCGAAAATTTAATTACTATTAACTTATATTTTATAAGAGTATTAAAAATATTAATTCTTATTAATGAACATAGTATAACTATAAAAAAGGGTTAATTGGTACGATAGTGTTTATCTGTATATTTCTTTTCAATACCTGAGAGCACAAACAATAAAAAATGCAAAAATGGGTATATATAAAAGTAATCCTTCATATAGCATCTTAAAAGGAATATATATATACTGTATATATATATATATATATATATATATATATATATATATATATATATATATAAAACTATATAAAACTATTTTTTACAAGCTAGGTCCAACCTGTAGGATGTTATAATGACTAAAATCATATAAGGATATAAATAAATTCTGCATCATTCGCATAATTGAATCTATGAGCTTGCTAAGGCCAACTAAACTAATATTTTATTGTGTTTTTAACATAAATTTCTAACGCAAACGGAGAACATCTTCGTGGGCTAGCAGTGTACTGTAAACAACCAATGACAATGTATAGTGTTATCGGACTTTTAATACACATGGCGCCATTTAGTGTGTTATGAATAGTATTTAAAAACTATTATAACATTCAATTTAACTAACAAAATTGTGAATATGCATATACCCATAAATAATATATGTATGTACCCATAAATGTGATTCCAGGACACTGTGACACGGAATATTTTCAATTGCAAATCGTTGGCGTGATCATATCAAATATAATTGAGGGGGTGCTAAATCAGAACGTGGACATGGTTAAGACGTTGAATAAGCAACCCCCTATTATAATAGTGTGCTTATTCAGGATATGGACACAGCCACTGCGCTGATTTATCACCCTCTTTCGTGACATAAAAATTACATCAGGAATGAGAGGGTACTGTGTCCAAAGGGTGTAAAATCAGGTGCACCCCGATCTTTTGAAAAAAAAGGCCCTGAAGATTTAAAACATACATACGATTTTCATGATCCCAGACCGTTTTGTTTTGGGATAAAAAGGTTAAGAGCAATCCATCTTCGTATTTGACCGTCTCTATACGAGTGGTTTAGAGGCTAAATATTAACTGAATTTGTGTAGAGACAGACGTACAGAGACAAAGAAATAACATCTGTCTAGCCTCTCGAATGAGGGGCTCAACTATCACCCATCCAATTAAAGGACTCGGACTCAGCCTTCTATGCCAAGCATGAGATTAGTTTTACTTGTGAAATTGGAGCTTCACTCTAGAGACTGTAAAAATTTCATTCCTGTCCGTCTGTCAGTATGTCCGCACGATATCCCGAAAACGAACTGGGCCAGAGACTTAAGGAAACTTTATGAAGGTGCACGAAGCTTCAATTCTATATAAGAAACACTTATTTCCAATGATGGTGCATGGTACTCGATTGGATTTGACTGAACGTTAGCAAATATAACTTTACTGTGGTCTTAAGGGTAAACATGATGGCAAGGGAAAAATAGCAGATGCAACAAATTTTTGCGTGAGACATATTAACCCTTGTGGCCTAACTATCTCAACACACAATATTTTATGGTGCCTTGGTCTGTAGGATTTTATTACATAAACACTCATATGAAACACAGTTCAATGAAAAAATAAGAATGTATCTTGTGACAAGATATCATGAGAAGGATTTCTTATGCAGACGGTTTTTCATGTAACCTCATCTATTCATAGACAAGGATACTTCTGTCATGTCCGACCATGGAACTGTATGTGCGTCGTTGAAGCTTATCATTTGGTATGTTGTCAAAATTTATTTTTATGTAGGATGGAAAGATTACTTTTCTGTATTATTGCCTGTCTTTCTATCTGGCACTAATAAAATGAACTATAGACTTGAAATTTTAAATTAAACGTTATCCATGTCCGTTTCTTGTATTTTGTATCATATAACTTCGAAGGTTTGGCAACATTTTTTTAATAACGACAACACAAATACGAAAGAAGAATTTTAATTTATTTTGCGGAATATAAGAGCAACGAACTCTGTGAACAAAAAGGTCAAACTATCTGAAAACACATAGTTGAAGAAAAAGTTATGATTCATGGGTAACACGGTTTATGCTGTAAATACGCAAGACGTACTGCTGTTTTCCTGTTTGTCGAGGCAAACTTTGGTCCTCAAGGAAAGAGCTCCGTGTGGAACAAACTTTAGAGACAACAAACAACGTAGTCTTCTGAAGAGGTGTTTTCATATCTTGCTACACTCTGAGATGCTGTATGTTGCCGTATAGTACATTTTCTCCTTAATGAAAACGAGGCTGTTAAAACTGAAAACTCTAGGGTAGTATTACGAATATTGTAACATTTCCAGCGTTGAAATTCGATGAAGTGAATATATTTTCAAACAGCCCGAAAAGCTGTTTGCTTTTTCGGGGCTTTATTCCTCCACGCCCCGAAAAAGTATAATAACCGTTAACTGCACCACAATTAAAAGATTGTTGACAACGGATAATACCGAATCTAAATAAAGGAATGCTTTTGAAGAAGATATATCTCAATAATTTTCAAATAACTTTGAAACACGAAGAGTATTTTTTCTGCCGGGACTCGAACCCGGATATCTCACTTGCTGGATGAGTGCGCTACTTACTTTTAACGTTTGTGTCATGTATGTGTTTAAATAACATAACTAAAAAAAGATTGGAAGGCCAAATATCTTACAAGTGGCTTTTACTTACTTTCATTAAAGTGGCATGAATGACAATATTCTAATTTAATATGCAATACACATTGAATCTCAAAATCTACTTGTTTCGCCGAGACACGAACCCGGATCTCTCATTGTATTCAGTGTCATCCAAATGTTATGCACACTGAAGGGATCTTGGAGACTATAAGAGGTACGGAAAGATTAAACGGACAAAGCTGTGCGTAATAACAAGACCAACAAATTAATGTTCTCAAGTGGATTGTTGTTTGCGTCGTTCACTCAATGTGCTCAAATAACTGATTTTGGTCAATTATTTCTAACTGTCACAACTATCTTTAGTTCCTATATTAAAGCAGGTTTTACGTCAAATCTGCATTCAATTTCTTCTAGTTTTTAAATGTTATAATAAAAAAAAAAAATGTTTAAGACCAACAAGCAGGAGGTGCAGGGTTCGAGTCAATTAAAAAAAAAAATACATTGATCCATTTCTTACTCAATTAAAAGAAGTAGATTTTTACTGATTTGATACGATATATGTCGTACCATATGTCGAATACCATATATGTCATAATTTCCTTCTGGCTTTAATCTACTTGATAATTCATAAACCACCGTTTTTGTATGGTTGTGTGATGGGAATTATTATTCTACTATTCTGATAGATGATAAATCCGACTGATATTTCACTGCACACATTGTTGGAATCAGCTGTTTAGTGAAATATAGAGAATATCTGTAAAGGTCAGTCTAAAATTGACTTCTCTAACTGATTAACACAAGTTAGCTATGACAATGCACGGCACTATGTTATAATACTTTACGATAACAGTTTATAGTAGTGTAACAGACAAACAGATAAATGGGGTGCGTGTCCTTAATTGGCATTTGGCTAATTTTGTAGTAGCATCAAACTTAAGCGAAGCATGTTACGTCTGTTGTGGTTTGATATGAATGAATGAATGAATGAATGAAATATCGTTTTATTCCCAACCACAAGTACTGATGGCGAGAGAAAAGAAGAGACCTGGATTCTGGCCTATCTGAAATTTGCAGGCGCTACTACTAGTATGTTGCCGCGCCTTGTTTCGTAATGCCATTATTGTTTCACTGTTCTATTGCTAGGATAAACAATTCGCAGGGTTGGCTGTGGGGTGAAGCGCCTGAAATTATTGCGCGGCAACACACTAGTACACAGCTGTGCGCCGGCACGGGCCAGGTCTCTTCTTTTCTCTCGCCATCAGTATATACATGGTGCATACCTAAAGAAAGAAAAGAAAAAAAATAAGCATATTGTTGATTAATTTTTTTAAATTAATAATCTTAAAATAAGTGTAACTAATTATAACTAAAAACACCTTTATATAATAAAAAAAGGAAATAGTCTACATGGGCAAGAGCCTTTGCGTAGACTAAGTTGCAGTGTGAGCTAAGTTAATAATATGGGAAATGATAATGAAGAAGTTAAAAGAAAGTTTATATATTCTTACCTTGTTTATGGAATGTGATTCTCAAAACTAACTCAATCTATCTCCAAATAGTTAGATAACTTTATTTCATTTAAATGTTATGGCTAGAATTTAGTTCTTTCGTGTGCAGATTTTATGTATGTGAACCGTATTCGGTGCAATTTAAATCAACCAACGATCCAAAACGGATGAGAGAATTAAAAGTAACATAAGTCTTTTTATATGCCTTTGGGACTGAAGATAATGAATTTTAATTCAAAACCAGTATCACAACACTAAAACCAGAATTTCTGAGTATAGAGCTTAATGAATCAAATTTAATTATACGTAGTACATTAATGTGATTTATTAATCATATTTTATATTCAAAATTCTTCAAGAGTGTATTGAACATTTTATTCAATATTTAATAAGTTATGTAAATAGTATGGTATTATGAACGTATTGGAAGTTCGTAAATATGTGAGTTTTGAAAAGTTAAATTATTTTATAATTTATTTAATTATTCCAGTATAACCTCCAGTAGCAATACTTGTTGCAAAGTTTCTCTTGCACAGCAACAAGACAGCAAAGTATCAGACTAAAAGCAACTTATATATTTCAGTATTGCTTTCCACAACGCAAAGTACAACGAGCCTTTGAAACTTTTTCTATGACCTCGCAGCTCCTGTTTTGTTGTTTTATTTTAAGTCCGTATCACGGGTTGCACTTAAACCGGCTTAACCCTGACTTGAACATTGTTAACCTTCTTCTATTTGCTACCTTGTAAATCCTCGTTGTTTTGTTCCTTTAAATAGTATTGTTTTGTTCTAGTAAGGCAGCACTCGGTGTTTTACTCGTACATGTGTTAAGCCTTTGTTAAAACACTACAGAAAAATCCATATTACATTTTAAAGTAAAACGCGCTACAAGATTTTTATAATCTTACATTTAAAAGCAGTGTACGATTAAAGTTAGATTTATACTTCACCACAATAGATTATTTTTCAAACTTTTATAATTTAATGATCCAATGAAAGGGGCACAATTCCCTAGCAAGTAAGATTTTATTTTTAGGGTGATACAATACCCTATTTTACCAAAATGATACAATAATTTCAACAAATATTTAAATTATCATCTCTTATGAGGTACATCTTGCAAAACTCGCTGTGTACCACCACTAGATTTTGTTCTTGAATTTGATAAAGCTAGAGCTGTATCAGTGGAAACTTTAACTTAATTTACTCTATTGTGGCATTGTGTATCTAAATATATTCTCGGACTTAGTAAGACTATAATTTTTACCGCAGAACAAGACCAAATAAAAAATATTCTCAATATTGTTGAGGCCTGCAAGAAATTATAACTAGTCATAGTACACTTGGTTAAAATTTCACTCACAAAGTCTTGTCTTGTCATTAACAGAGTAGAATCATTCCGTATATTTCAGAATTTGAAAAAAAACCAAAATGATTATGTGGACTCAATGATCATTCTTTCTAACCAGATATAAACTCAGAAAACTTTTCATTCTGTTGCAGTTATGTTCTTATCAATCTTGAATACTAGCTTGTTTTACAAACCTCATGTGACATAGAACCATAGAATCGCTCTCTAATTACAAAAGGCACGTACATAAAATTGTGAGTATCGTAACGCCATGAGTGTTTTTGGAAAGTCACAAATCGTTTTGTGTGTTTTGTAATGCTCCTGTTTACAGCCAGATAATGTGTGAAACACGATCCTACCCCCCAGATTAAGCACCAAGTGCGATACCATGTCGTCTGTCGGAGTAGGGTGGGTAGAGATCGCCTTGTTGTGTGCAATTAGTTCTAGAATAGTGTTCGTGTTTATATGAAAACTGTGGTCTCGCCTCTGTGTGGTTTTATCAAGCAGAAGCGAATCATATTAATAACGTAAAAACATTTTACGGTTGTAGTAAATAAATAACAGTTTTGTGATTTTATTGTAAAATACTAGTAATTTGTTTTAATACTCTGTTAGAAGTTACTCCCCATAGTGGTTGCGGACGGTTTTGATTATTTTCCGTACAATTTAACTTTTGCAGGCAATGATATCAAACCAATTAACACAACCAGTTATGCAGAAATGTTTCATTCCTCTCCGTCATGAATCATGCCATACCGATGTTTCTTTTGTTAGTTATTTGTTGGGCAGTAGTAAATCGTATCACTCAGGGGTCAGGATTTCAGACTCTTTGTACGACGCCTAAAAACGATCTAACATACACGTATCAAATTCTACATGAAGCTTCATTTAGACATATGCAACATTCGAGTTCGATGATGGTTTTTGTCCCTCAATTGGATAGGGCTTAACATACATAAACACTTTTGCATTGTTCTTATGGGTAAAATTGATAGCAACAAAGGTAAACGGAAAATAAATAAATTTGTAAATAAAATGAACTAATCGTATGACATTTAAAGATGTGATATAGTAACAATATGGAGTTATAGTGGTGACTAATGCTTTATTACACATTACTAATACGATTATCTAAGATTACAATGAAACGTAATAAATTTTACAAAAAATATCACTTATTTTCTCTTGTGCTGTTTTTATTGGAAAAGTCTCACTGTTAAAGTCTCTTAGTGAAAACTTAAGCATCAACAATCTGACCCATTAATTACAAACCCTGTCAGCGTCGTTGTGAAGGACTGGCCATTGCACAATGTAGCGGGTACAGCGGTTATTGGAAAATGACCGAATCAAGCAACATGGAGCGTGGCAACTCTGTGTATTGGTGGCGCCTGAGCGATTCTGTCTTCGTAAGCAAAGCTCCCAACCGGCAGTTGGTTGTGAAATAGAGTTTCAGGTTGCGTCGAGGAAGGTTTCAGCTCTAACATCGCCTGATAAAATATGCTCTTATTATACTTATTATCTTACTACCTTATTTTTTAAAGGATAGTCAACGCTGAGCCCCAAACCTTTACCGACAATAGTCCAGTAGCATATCCTAATCCGTCAACAACGAATTATCTTTTTGTAAGTGTTCATTACGTTATTTTTCTAAATATTTGAAAAATGCTTACTGACATACTATTTCATCGTTACTATAGATTAACAATTAGTAAGAAACATTGGAGGCTTTCCAGTTAGTTAGTAACAAATATACGATATCAAAGATCATTACATTTCTGTGAAAATGTACTAAAAGGAAGCGTATTAATTAACCAGAACTTTTATATTTTATTTTAGGTGTGAAAATTTGGCCCACTCATAAAATAGTCCAGGCGGTAATTTTATTTTTTATAAAGTCAGCCATTCAACAATAATTTACAATTTGGAAAGATCGCCTTTTATTCTAAATGATTAAAACATATTATACTGAACTAATTTCAAAATACAATTTCTTGTTTAAAGATCGATTTTGACGATTAAAGGATTTTTCTTGCATTTTATCATAAACTAATGATACAAGTCATATTAAATCTACATTTAGAGATATGTAATCTGATACATTCCTCAGGTAATCTTATATATTTAGTAAATTCAAAAATAAGATGAATTAAGTGGAGGCCCTTTAGTTATGTCTCGTACGACTACAAATACAAAACGTATTCTGATTATTTTTCCGACTACGCTGAAGAAACTTAAATAGTTAGGTGTTTATATCACGAAAGTCAAAAACTGTAAAATGCATTTTTTTATTTATAGTGTAATATTGGCTATGGATGATTTGACAAAATAACAGGATTACGGATATTTGCCATCCTTATATTTTTGGAACATATAACAATGGTAAATATCCGTTTTGTTATCTTTTGCTATATGAATTTACTATATAAAAACCCACAGTATTTCTTTATTTTTATTATAATACTTTTAAACATTTTCGTAGGATATATAGTTTTAATTATATTTATAACTTTTTACAGCAAAGCGTTATGCTTAGATGTGGTATCTTACAGATTTCTTACACGAAGAAATGTTTTATTTTAAATAACAATAATCCGTCTACATATTCTGAAGATGATTTGAGGGACACAAGTATAGATATGAGCAGCGTAAAGGACACTTGGAAACTTTGGAGTTGTTATTCCCTACATTATCATACAGTTTAAAGTACTTGTGTTATGAGTTTAAATAAAGTCTCTTATGCTTTGCAAAGGAAATTCTAAGAGGTTTTGAAAATATGAGCACTAATAATTATTTAATTTTATTTATTAAACTATAAACAAGATCATTCTTAGCATATAATTAACTCGTGTTGTTTAGAAAAATTTAAGAAACATATTTGAAAACAGTAAAGTTGACTGAAAATGAGTTAAATGAGTAGAAAAAAACATAAGCTATGGCAACTTTTGCATTGCATTTTTGCATATGTGGGATGATAATGCACTTTTTTCGTGTAGTGAAAATAATCCAACAAATAGAATGTCGCATTAATGAGGGTGTTAACACTAAATAAATAGCTTGTATAGGACATTGGTAGGCGGTTCTTTTTATATGATTGCAATATTTATGTATATTCTAAGTTCTGAATTTCGTTTTGTTGGTCGTCCGCCTATACGTAAGTGAGATAACTCTCGATAGAAAGATTCTTGAGATTTAAAAATTGCTTCATAGGTCTCTTGGTCTAAGGAATAACTATATTGGTATTTGATTTAAAAGATCAAATAGATATATTTCCTCCTGGCTGTCAGTATATCTGGCCGTTCTTCTTAATATACTTGGATATGGATATCCAAGTCTTGATAGCAAGATCCTAGATACTAGAAAATTTGAACATAGGTTTATTTCGAACTAAGGAAGAGCTCTATTAATTTTTGGATCGAAATAAAATGGCAGCCCAACCGTCCCGATAACTCTTTCGTTAAGTTCCTAGAGTTCTCAGTTGTATAACACGAGTGAGTACTTATTTCAATGATTAGATATTTGCGTACTTGGATTTATAGTTTACAAAATATTATGATGAAATAGTTTAAGGGGACCCAGTATTAAAAAACATAACAAATCATTTGTTTTGTTTTGTATATTAATAAATTCTATCCTCCTTTCCGATAATTTTCATATACGTTAACACTTAGTTAATGTTTTTATTTCAAAACCTTTTAATCAGTGCTTTTAAACCCTGATTTTTCTTTTTATTCTCAAATCTCTAGAAGCCACTGCGTGTACTATATTATTACTTTGCGAAATCAAGAATTTTGTTTTGTCACAATTGCGTCTAAAACACATGGTTTTGTCGTTTTTGTAAGATAAGTTATATTTTATGTTTACCGAACACAGTCACACATTTATGAATGATGTTTTTTTTACTAAACCTTCTACAGTCTGCCAAATTTCCCTCTTTTATAAATATATGAGTACTCCCGAAAATTATTACTTAGTTTTTGTGTATACAAGCTAGAAATTATTTTTTTTAAAACATTTATTGTATATTAAAAAACTGACAGTTTGAGCATTTAATATAAATATATTAAAAAATTATAATTATTATAGTGACTTACAAATGAGCAAGCATTGCTTCAAAAGGTATAAATAAACAGTGTACAAAGTTTTACACATGTAGAAACACTGATTTATTTTCTCTTAACATCTCGTTTTGAACATGGGCAGTATAGAAACTAAAAATGCATCCTTAACGATTTGTATTTTATTTAATAGTCTATCATGTATTGATTGTAAATATTATTTTCAAAAAGCTTTTGAATAATAAAATAGTGTCCATGATTACATTTTTAAAACTTAAGAGGTAAATATATTATTTTTGCCACTTTCTATACCAAAAATATCGTAGTAGTGTTCACAATTAATGAATAGAACGCCAACGAGGCATGTTATGGCCCATATACTGGAGCAGTAAAGTAAAGCGGTAATAAACTGCAATCGTTGGCAATGAATTGTTCTAAAAATTAATTATCACGGCCAGCCAACCGTGTACTGCAATGGCATAGTTCAAGCACCATTCTTAGTCCAGACCTGCACGTTACGCCAACTCGGCTGGCTATCTCTTTAGCTACAGCAATACAACAATTCAACTGGCAAAATTTTCACCATATAAGTTACATTTTCAAAACCTATACACATTTTTACTTCACTGGAGGATCCCTAATCAATTAAAATGTTACCATTATTATTTACTTCGGCTTACAGATTTTCTTGAATTTTAAATCTTGAAACCTTCCTTGGTAGTTAATAACACAGGGCACCAAATATAAACGTGGATTATTGGTTGATGAGAGATAACCTTACAGGAATCAACGCATCACGGGTCTTTTTTGAGTCCACCACTTTGATCGTCTATTGTAAAAAGCCATATCCGACTTGACCTTCGTAGTATTGAGTGTTTACAAGCACCAGAAAATATTGTGTTACTTACAATAGGTATCCGGGTTCAGAAAACACTGTGCAGGAAATGTAGCGATACTGATGAAACAGCTGAGTATGTCATTTTTGAATGTCCAGCATTACAGAGCATACACACAAGATCACTAGGTTTACTTAGGTACACTGAAGAGGAATTGGAACAGACAAGCATTGTTCAGAAGATCTCAGTGTTTTGTAAAGGCCTAGAATTGATATTGCTTAAACCTGCAAGAGAGTACACAATAAGCCGGATGGCTAATAGGCAATTACCAGGCTAAGAAAATCTGGCCCTCTGTTATATAAAAACATCTTTTAGGAGTTCCAGGCTAGCTATTCTTCCAATGTTACGTGGGAAGATTCAGAATTCTGTCTACGACTCTACAGAGTCAATGCGTTTCTTCTTGCGTGTTGCTGAAGTGCAGTCACTTGCAGAAAGAATAGAATCCTTGAACAGTGTAGATTACTTCCGTGATGGCAGTCAAGGTAGATTGTTCTATTTGAAAGCTGTACTTCCGGTGGGACAAGTCCCCGACAGCTCAAATGTCATTCAAGCTCGGCTTCAGCATTTTCTGGCACAGCTTCCTCAATGTGTCGAGCATTCAGAGAGGCTTGTACGTAAACGAGGAGTCCGGGTTGCCCTTGCTGATCAACGTTAGCCGAGCTGTCTTAAATCGTGGCGGGAACAACCCTGCCACTAAGCATCATTGAACATGGAATGCAATAGTAGTGGATGACTTCCCGCCACAACCTTCAGAGCGTCCGCTGGGACACCATCAGGCCCCGGAGCTGCGTTGTTTGTTACTTCTACCTCCGCCACACTCTTACTCGGACACTGCCGCCACAAGCTCCTCTTCCGTAAATTCTGGAACAACTGGAAGCGGCCTCCTCACTTCTACCTCCCTTCTCAAGGATTATTTCGACGACTGGCGTTACCTTTTCAGATGGTAAATCCTAAAAGCAGTCCTCATTCCTCCGAACTTCTCGGTCACCAGCCTATAGCCCTTCCCCCGAGGGTCGGAGTCCACATTCTGGCATAGCTAGCTCAAGCACCTCTCTTTGCTTAGGCGGAACGCAGCGCTGAAAGCCTTCTTTGAGTCTTTGTGCTGTATAGTAATAGTTGCCTTATGTATTATGGTAATAATTTATCAATACCTAGTATAGTGCATGTTGTGGACTAAAAAAATATAATATTATAGTTCTATAAAATACTTAGTTGTTTGTAATATGTACAATCAGGCTGTTACGGGAAGATTGAGCGCATCCTCAATTACGAACTATCACCGTTTCAAGAAACCATGTATAAAAAATGTGTTAATCTGATTTCCTGCTAAGGGAAGTTTACACAGGTTTGCGGTCAATAAATGTCTGGCCCCAGGGTGTTTACTTTAAAGATACGTTTTGAAATAAAATCTAGATTACATTATTCCTTTCATGATGCCTCTGCCAGTTAGAATATTCAAGATCTATTTATAATCTTTTTTTGTCACACTGAAACAAATATTATCATATTTTTCAAGGGTATTTTCTCCACGACAATAAAAACATTATTCGATGAGTTACTTACGATGAATAAAATTAATTAATATTTTGTAATCTATATAAAAACTAAGTAAAAAGGCAGTTATACACGGTTTATTCTATTCGTTTTAAGTTTTTTAATAGTCAAATGAGAACCTTACTATATTGGCGAGTTTCCCATGATATACTAAATAGACATATACATCTGCACTCTGATATACTAAAAAATTAAAAACAAAACTGTCAGTGTAACACAGTTTGTATAAATCATTTACTACTAAGTTAAAGTAGTTTCTTAAGAGACTGTTATGCATCGCTCGTTATAAGTATTCAATTGCATTTCCCGTGCTCTCGTTGTTCGTTTTGAAAGCTCAGCTTGACGTTTGCCTAAACGTAAACGCTTCTTCTCACATTCTATAAATTTCAAATTTATTTTAAAATCAATAAACGATAATATACATAATCAGCTTTTGTTCAAGCCAGGTGGATATTCGAATCCGATTATTAATAAAACCACTGTAGTGCTGGAAACTATACGTATAACTAAATAATTATAAATATAAGACTACAATTAAGAATATTTTTTCACCAAATAATTTCTTATGGATGTTTATTTAATTGAAAGAAGTTAATGGGGTGAACCTCGGGTTAGTCGCTTTAAACATTTTGACAAAATATCACAGGATTTGATTTGATATTAAAAATTTAAGCCCAATAAAGTAATGAAGAATTATAAAATTTAAACAATTTGTTTTTGCTTCATGTTGAAATAAACACACACACACACACACACACACACACAGAGAGAGAGAGAGAGAGAGAGAGAGAGAGAGAGAGAGAGAGAGAGAGAGAGAGAGAGAGAGAGAGAGAGAGAGAGAGAGAGAGAGAGAGAGAGAGAGAGAGAGAGAGAGAGAGAGAGAGAGAGAGAGAGAGAGAGAGAGAGAGAGAGAGAGAAGAGAGAGAGAGAGAGAGAGAGAGAGAGAGAGAGAGAGAGAGAGAGAGAGAGAGAGAGAGAGAGAGAGAGAGAGAGAGAGAGAGAGAGAGAGAGAGAGAGAGAGAGAGAGAGAGAGAGAGAGAGAGAGAGGAGAGAGAGAGAGAGAGAGAGAGAGATGAGAGAGAGAGAGAGAGAGAGAGAGAGAGAGAGAGAGAGAGAGGAGAGAGAGAGAGAGAGAGAGAGAGAGAGAGAGAGAGAGAGAGAGAGAGAGAGAGAGAGAGAGAGAGAGAGAGAGAGAGGAGAGAGAGAGAGAGAGAGAGAGAGAGAGAGAGAGAGGAGAGAGAGAGAGAGAGAGAGAGAGAGAGAGAGAGAGAGAGAGAGAGAGAGAGAGAGAGAGAGAGAGAGAGAGAGTTACGTAGGATTCAGCAAACAGTACTCAGTGAATGTACTTGACTGGTAACGTCGTCGTGATGTTCACGTCTCTCGCCGTATATTGAGGCCATTAACGCTGATAGAGTTGTTCAAACTTGTCCCACGTTCCAACATCTCTACGTCAGTTGGGACGCGGAACGGCGGAACATTTCGCAATACCTAGTTCATCTCAAATTCCATAGTAGCGAGTATGCACAGAATCTGTATTAATAGGTCTTGTTATGCGTGCGTGCGTGCGCGCGCGCGCGCGCGCGTGTGTGTGTGTGTGTGTGTGTGTGTGTGTGTGAGAGAGAGCGTTGCTTATGAATTTCAATATTCTAGTTTAATTATTTTTTTCACGACATTCTAAAGTATTAGTTGGTCACGGTTAGTATTAGTTAGAGCTGAATGTAATCTCTATTCTATTTTCCACGAAAAAATAAAGGAGCTTGGTTACGGAAATAACAATAGCTGACAATACATCATGCTTTTAAAAATGGGTGTTATATTGTGTTACTGAATAAAGCAACTGAATATTAAGTATACTGAAGGATAACTATTTAATAGTTTTTTTTTAGTTAAAAGCGGTTAAAAAAGATATAAACAGAGCTTTTTATCTTTTAAAATGCAACGAAGTATTATAAATTATCCCAGCATATATGACCGTGACGTGTGAAATATTGACTTCTTATCGATAGAAATATACTTAATCCTGTAAAATATTATGTACCCAAGGGATTAATATTGCACCGTGTGATATATGGACCTGTCCGCGGACTAAATGTTGTTTCCAATCCGTTTAGTCACCTTATTTACTTTATACTGAATGGAAATTTTTAGTCTAATTCAATCATAACTATTGGTGGTATGTGTAAATACAAGGTGCGTAATCGATTGTTTGCTTCGAATTTACACAATCAAATTTGTAAATGCTTTTTAAACATCCTACGAAAATCATCATTAATATAACCTTATTATTTTCTTCTTTACTCTATTTTTAGTATTCATATCTCGCAGCTGTTTTAGAATAAATAAAGATCATCCATGTAATTTTATGAACTGCATTTTATCTCATTCGCTCCTTAAACGCCGGTGCCTATGGCGGTAATTTCATTAATTAATTTCTGTTTGACGTCTCCTCCCACAATGGACAGAATCATTTCTTCTTATATTTACCTACATTGTCGTTTTACTACTAACCGCTTTTAAAGTCTTTGGGGATTTTTTAAGAATATTTTTCTGACAGTTAGGAGCCATTTAATAAATAAAACTCGACCTATTAAGTCCGAAATTATAAAATACCTAAGATATTTATTGGTTTGAAAAGTAGTCGCATGATTTACTACTTATGTTGTTTTAAATTAAAATGTATTTTGTTTTAATCCCTTTCAATTCCTATCCTCTTTAATTCTTCTTCTCTATCCTTTAGTCCCCCTCGATTTGACACTTTCTCGATGACACCCTCTTGTCCATAATATACTTAAAAAATACAAATATCCAATCTATATCAAACTTATATTTCAAATATGCAAATCGGCGTGAAAAGTAAGACATGCAATTAATTATCAATATTTTAGTAGGCATTCATTGCATTGCGTTATAGGTAGCTTATTTTCTCTTCACACCTGAATAAGAGGTTATATATCGAACCACGAAACGTAGGGTTATGCTTTGTTTTATATCTAACGATGGTAAATGAACGTTGTTCTGTTCCTATTTTAAAACTTTATCGCCAGTAACAAATATAAACAAATAATCATCAATTGTGTGGAAAAAATTTAATAATAATATTACAAATTTAAATTTTACATAAACATTTATGTACAATTAATAAAATTTATGTATATCATTCATAATAATTTATGATTATAATTTTCATAATTTATTATAATTTTATGATTAAAATTTTCATCATTATAATTTATGTATAAAATGTATGTAAAACATTCTTGGAGATATTATTTGGTATTTTCAAATCAGTGTATATATATTCTTCGAGTAATATATATATATTTATATATATATTTAATATATATATTATATATATATATATATATATATATATATATATATATATATATATATATATTACTTATGCGTATTTACTTTGTTCGAAGTGTCTTTAATGTGCAATACAATGAAGTGCTATTGTGTAAACCTTTTGTTATTTTTGTCAATATCCTGTATTGTGAATTATCAAAGTAGAAGATAACGGCGTGCTTCTATAGGTAATACTAGGAATGAGTGGAAACCTATTACTGGAGGAGATTCTCAGGGGTCCATAATCGGTCCTTGAGTAACAACAATCTTAGACTGCACAGACAAGCAATCTTTGGATGAAAAGGTATAATTATCTACAAATACACGTTTTATTGCAGCGTTAAAAAGTGGTCATCCGACAGAGAGTACATTGTAGTGAGCAGAATGGACTAAACCACATCCAGACAAAACAAATCCGTACACTTAGGTTCAAAATTCCTAAAAATGGGTTAAAACCCATATTCTGCTAGTCCCATGGGCCACTCAATAATCAGTGCGATGATCTTATCAAAGAGAATAAGTAGAAGATTCGATGCAGTAAAAAATTGGCCGATAGTAGTTAAAAGAGCTACGATTACATACAGGATTTGATTCTAAGGTATATCTAACTCTGACCAGTGTCTCGTTGAATTCCTTTGCTCAAATGTTTATGATGGCTCAAATCTGTTGGCATGTAATTAATTTCACGATCCCAAAAATAAGGGAAAGGTAAAGACATAGTATCTTCTAGGAATTGTTTGTGCCTTTCTGTCTGTTTTTACGGCGATTTTAAATGTCTAAAACCGTTATTTTGTAAACATAATTGGTAATGATCGAAAGCTCTTATATTCCAAATGTGTCTTTCGTGCATTTTAAACTCATCCGACTACAGGGCTGTGCCTCAAGGGCTTCAAAATTTGGAATCTTAATCTCATGGGAGTATTTTCAGTCATCAGCAACACTTTTCAAGTAAAGAGGCAATGAGTTAAAAAGACGAATACAGGCATAAAAGCTCTGATATTGAAATAATTTTGATTTGTGGCGAGGTAAGATAAGGTCGTGTCTAATTCTCACATAGTAATTGAAAAACAACTGTTTATTAATTATTTACTATCCACTAACCAACGTTATAGTCAACGAGCCGAGAGCTAATTTTTAATCGAGGTTACTTTCCTTAAGAAAGTAATCTATCGTCAGTCCTGCTAGTTTGGCGGAGTTCGAAATGAGGAAAAAGGGTTAAAATGAAATGAAAACATTTTAAAGGTCTTATTTTTCTTAGACAGACACAAGAGGTTAAGTGGTGGATGGGCTTTACAGCCATATAAAATAAAAGTATTTTTCATTTTATTTTATTTAAACAATGAGCCCGTCTAAAAATTGTATATCGGCGTCAACTAACTCTATAAATACCCATAAGGTAGTGGCTCCAGTCTCGGTATCTAGTTTTGTAACGGTGTTATAGCGATCACTTATAAGTATGGTGGTCGGTTATAAGTACGAGTATATCAAGCTATGAAAACTATTACTGTTTTATATTTTAAACTTTTTTGTTATCTTCCTTATAAAGAATTATCTTTTTCATTCATTCATTTTCATTCCTCCAGTGCAATGGAGCTTAATAGTGCACATGTGCGAGAGGTCGATGTCGTTCTTAATAGGTCCATGAGGACAATTACTGGAACTCTCATGGCAACACCAACACCTTGGCTCCCAGTGCTGAGCAATATAGCACCACCTGAGATTAGACGCAAAGAGGCTCTTCTGAGAGAGTTCAATAAGATCGTGTCCCATCCCGAATTGCCCGTTACGCACGACCTTCCTCAGCAAGATAGCCGGCTCAAATCACGCAAGCCATCACTACGAACAGCATCCCAGTTGATAGAGGAGAACTTTACGCCTAATGCTAACTGGGCGTCATCCTGGGAATCATTCGATGGACGGAACAAGTTCTTGATATCCGATCCTACGAAAGCAGCGGGTGGCTTGGAAGTTCCTCGAAAGGAGTGGGTTTTATTGAATCGTTTTCGAACTGGGGTTGGGAGAAGCAATCACTGGAAATTTAAGTGGGGTATTACTGACGACCAGACGTGTGATTGTGGCGCAAACTCTCAGACAATGGAGCACATTGTAAACGACTGCCCTTTGCGACTGTTTTCTGGTGGTCTGGCTGGTCTGAGTGGTTTAGAGGATGGGTCTCTAAACTGGCTCAGTAATTTGGATTTAGCTTTGTGACGGGAGATCTTAATATTATTTTTAATTTATGACTCAAGAACTTTGTTCTTACGTACTTTTTAATAATTTATTTGTGGATAGCTGCCTTTGTCCCCCTTACGATATATATATATATATATATATATATATATATATATATATATATATATATATATATATATTCCTCCAGTTTGACCTACACCAAAAGTAATATGGCTTTCGATGGATTTATTTCTTGGATAAAATACGTCTGTCGATTGGACACAACCCAGGTTGTGTGCTTATGCAGTGCAAACTAGCGCTCGTTCCCTAGACTAAAATATTATCAGTAATTTATTTATGATGGTTTATACTATTTATTGCTTAACAGTTGTATTGTGTTATGTATATTGTCGAACATATATTCTAAAAAATTTTGAAATAACGCCTATACTATTTTACACCATCACGTAATACAGATAAATACAATTTCATACAACAGTGGGTTAATTAAGTAAATTGAGTTGTACACAACAACTAGTAATTATATCTGAATAGAGGAAAACCGTGTTTAATTATTTAATTGATCGCTAAATATTTTCGTATGACAAGTTCTAATCAAGCGTCGTTCTGTTTTATCACTAATCCATATTGTTAATGGCATACAACTGTATTATACCATGTAATATCCATAAAACATCCGTTTTACTTTTAGATAATTCAAATGGTGGCTAATTGTGTCACTCGTAATTTAAGACGTAACTGGAGTAAATTACTAGACGTACTATTTGTTACCCGTGACCCTCCTTGCGTTGCAGGATAACAGGAGTATCAACCACTTGTACATTATATTAAGAATCTCTGAGAATTTATAGGCATTCAAATATATAGAGATAGCGCAGGTACAAATTCTGGCAGTGACCTTAGCACATTTTATCAGTACCAACGACTTTGTACCGTATGGATCATCTCCTTATTCTGAATGATAAGATCCTCGCACAGGCCAGTGAGCCATAATGACGGGCAGACTATGGTTCAAAAAGAGTTCGGCCTCTCCTTTTAAAAAAATCGCTACTAACACTAGATCCACTTCAGAATCCCAGGAATTGCCTAACTACATTTAAATACATACATTTCAGTACTATGGGATCTAAGGCTTGAGCCATATAGTAAAGCACTGTCTATACGCTGCATTCGAGATTATGAAGGATCTTGAAAGAGCATGACAGAGCACTTTTGACATTTTGCTTTTGTCCATCAGTTTGTCTGAGTGTCTTCCGTGTGTCCTTTGTGTCAGAAAAATCCTAGAGACTTGAAGCTTGGTGCATAGGTTTGTCTTGGTCCAAGGAAGAACCTTATTGATTTTTTAAAGTAGAGTCCGTTCCCCTTTTAAGTCTTATTATAACTTTCCTCATTGGTCATTGGCCTGTGGGAGGATTTTATCAAACTAAGGAGGAAAGTCTATATAGTACAAGCGATGGTACTTATAAAAAGTGCTAGGGTCACAGACAGATCTTCAATCTGCACTATCTCAGGCACAGATCCAAAGTCCGTCATCTTAGACCGCCAGGTAATCGACATTGTTCAGTCAATACTGTCAATCTGTCTGTCCGCATGTGCAATAATTCTTGATAGCAAGGCACTTGATAGAAAGGATTTTGATAGGAAGGATTTTGATTTTGATTTGGAAACTTGGTACATGGGTTCGTTTGGTGCAAGAATAAGCATTTTTAAATTTTTGTTAAAAAGGCAAAGGGAAAATCAACGTGTCTGTCCATCAGTGTTTTAGATACGTTCCATCTAGTTCTTTGTATCAGACGGTTATTCAGACATTTTAATTAGTAAAGAAAATATCTAACAAGTTTAAAACATTTCATGGGGAACTCAGCCCCTAAAGTAGCCATTCAGGCTATCTTGAAATCGGGAACAAAAAATACGCAAAAAAATATGGATAAAAATTCATATACTTTCTAAAGAAGCTAATAACTAAAAACTGTAAGTAAACCAAGCTCTCTGGGTGACACAGCACTCTTTCTAAGAAGCAGAGCGATATAGAAGTTTCGTCACGTATTGAGTTGGTTGATATTCACAGTGTTCACGAACTTAACAGTGTACTGTGTAACCGTGCTGGTGGCTGAGGGTTTTGCTTGTACTTTCCAGAAGACAATAATTGAAACACTGTATGCGTGTAAAGTTCACTAGGTGATACAGCTCTCTTTCTAAGAAGCAGAGCGATATAGAAGTTTCGTCACGTATTGAGTTGGTTGATATTCACAGTGTTCACGAACTTAACAGTGTACTGTGTAACCGTGCTGGTGGCTGAGGGTTTTGCTTGTACTTTCCAGAAGACAATAATTGAAACACTGTATGCGTGTAAAGTTCACTAGGCGATACAGCTCTCTTTCTTAGAAGCAGAGCGATATAGAAGTTTCGTCACGCATAGGATTGGTTGATCTTTACAGAGGTCACGAATTTTGCTGTCTACTGTTTAACAATATTGGTAGGTGGGATTATGCTTGTACTTTCTATAAGACAGTAATTGAAACATTTTATACGTGGAAAGTTCACTAGGGTAATACAGCACTGTTTCTAAGAAGCAGAGTAACATAGAAGTTTCGTACGTATACGGTTGGTTGATATTCACAGTGTTCACAAACTTAACAATGTATTGTTATACTCCGTTGGTGGCTGAGGGATGTACTTGTAATTACTGGGAGTGCCGATAGCCGAGCGGTCTAAGGTGTTGGACTTCGAGTCTGAGTTAGAGATAGCGCAGGTTCGAATCCTGTCTGTGACCGTTGCACTTTTTATCAGTACCATCGACCTTGTACTGTATCGACTCTCCCTCTTATTCTGCTTGATAAGATCCTCGCACAGGCCAGTGGCTCATGAGGACGGGCAGAGTAAGGCTTAAAAGAGGATCGGCTTCTCCTTAAAAAAAGTCAGTAATTGAAACATTTTACGCGTGCAGAGTTCACTAGGTAATACAGCCCTCTTTATAAGAAGCGGAGCAATATAGAAGTTTCCTCACGTATAGGATTGGTTGATATTCACAGTGTTCACGAACCTCGCCGTCTACTGTATAAGGGTGCCGGGGGCTGAGGGTTGTGCTTATACTTTCTAGCAGAGTATACATTTATACTAATTGTCTACGAACACTCTCATATATATTTTTATTTTCCAAGAAATAAATATTGTTTAATCCTGTTATATTTATATACGCTTGTTTCTTACTTTCTCATTGAGGTTTAGGAATTTTACACAGTGAATAATTTAATCGTGTTTTGGATACTTGAATATGTTAGACTAACTAGAATCTATTTATTTACCACATTATATTTACGTATGATGGAAATTTTATGAAATAAGTTGAAAAAATATTATTTAACGTACCTAAACATTACTTATAAAAATTTTGAAATATATTTCCTCACTAACAGAACATAATATAGATAATAGTTTCATTAACTGTTTAGATATGACCAATTAAATTGAAGTTATAATATAAAAACGTTTTATGCTCAAAGAATTGTATTATTTGTATTGTTTTAATAGTTTTTCTCACTTCTGATAATCATTTTGATCTCGGTATATGTATTCTAAGTTACTTTAACTGATCACAACTTTAAATGTTTTGAAACAGTTTACGTTATGTAAAGAGTGTTCTTAACCCTTATAAAAATCTTCCCGGCAGCCTACTAGTGATCCCAAAAACATTTACAAGGATCATGGAGTAATAATATCTCCATTTCAAACTACGGCGATACAAAATTGGAGTATAATTTAGGATTGTTTATTTAATATATTATATTTATATAAATTACTTTGTGGATAAAGTGATATATCTTTTACATTATGACAGTGGAGCAGTAGTGCTATGAACTATATATATATATATATTGTTTAGGATCTATGAGTCACGCGATCTGTCAGGTCATCCCCTAGACAATAGTTTCAACATGAAAATTTACTTCCTTAACAACACTTTTTAAAACTAGAAAATAAACATGAAAACACCAAAGAGGGATTTAGGAAAATTGTAATTTTAACATATCTTTTCTCCCTTAATGTTAACTGCATAATCAAAACCAACACAAAAAGAAACCGCAGCTAGAATATGACCAAAATCTAGTTTTGCACGTTCAAACTTTTCCACGTAAAGGAAATTCTACGTAAAGCCATAGTTATTTTAGTTTTAGTTATAAAAAAGTGATTTAGTGACAATGTACATCAGTAGGATGCATGATACCTTAAGAGAACATTCTAGGAGATTATTTTCATTATAATTCAGAGAATCCACCCACTTGGTGCTTACAGTCACAGATTTGCTCAGTAATCACAAATTCTAAAGCTCTAAAGCTCTAAGAAGCAATACAGCTTTCTCAAAGGTTAGTTCGTTATATTTTACTTTACTTTGCTTTATTGTCGTACTGAGACATAATTGTGTATGGCAAAGTCGATGGTACAAATGTATTTATTTATTTATTTTCCAACGGCAGCAGCCAATTTACAAATACAAGCGTAGATAGATAGTAGATACAGCTTATAAATATCTATAAGCTAATTTATTTTACATACAACAATATTGTACTCAACTTAAACTTAATAGATTTTAAAATTCTTAAAATATGTAAAACATAACATAAGACTGAAAAACAGCATTGACCTAGTAAACAAAATTAATGATATAGATATACCCGACAACAGTAAGTTTGTATCCTTCGATATAACAAATTTATACACAAATGTTCCGATCCAAGAAACAATGCTTATAATTAAAAATAATTTAACAGAACAGAACTTTCTAAATACACAAGAAATTGAAGAAATACTTGAACTCACAAAAGTAACTCTAAGACAAAATTACTTTACATTTAACAACAATTACTACATACAACATGAAGGATTACCAAAGGGATCACCACTATCCGGATTATTGGATGATATATTCCTTGACAACATAGAAGACAAATTCATACTAAGCTATAAAAACAAACATCTAACACAAATAATTTATTATTACAGATATGTTGATGATATAATATGTCTATTCAAAGGAAATGAAAGACAAATAGACATGTTCAAAAATTACTTAAACCAAATCCATCATAATCTAAATTTTACCAATGAAATTGAAGAAAATAATACAATAAACTACCTTGATTTGACCATAACCAAGATCAACAGAAAGCACAATTTCAAAATTTACAGAAAACCGACATACACAGATTTAGTTATTCCTTCCTTATCGAATCACCCACATCACCAAAAATGGCTGTATTCAAATCAATGATCGAAGATTACACAAAATTCCTATGAAAACTGAAGATTTTTATAAAGAATTAAACCTTATTAAATACATAGCCCAAAATAATGGATATAAACCAAGCACGATTGATGTATTAACGAAGAACTACACAAAGAAAGAAAATAAGAAGAAAGAAGAAAGAGATATCAAATACATTCAATCAGACTACCTTGGTAAAAATTGTCACAAAATTAACAAATCATTTTATAAACAAGGATATCAATTGACTTTCAAAACCTCGAACAATCTTGGACTTCTAATCAAAAACAAAAGCAATTCAACAAACCAAAATCAAAATTCAAAATTCAACAATAGTGGAGTATACAAATTAAATTGCAACGATTGTCAATCCCACTATATTGGACAAACCGGCCGATCCTTCAAAATTAGATTTAATGAACACATAAAAGCATTGACAACATCATCAAATTCAAAATATGCAGACCATTTAAATAACACCGGCCATACATGCACTAACATCGAAAACAATCTTGAAATTGTACACACAAGCAAAAAAAGTCGTTTATTATGTACTTTAGAACATTTTTAAATCTAAAAAAGTGCCAAAACTAATCATAATATATTATTAAATGACAAATATTTTCTAACAAAAAATGTATTATTCGATAGACTTTTAAACAATACACATTGATCACAGATAAAATTAAATACAACAAATTTAGCCATCAAGGTAGTGAAAAAAACACATGAAAAATTGGTTTTAATTATTTATTTCATAACTTAACCTTAGTTAGTACCTGAAGATGAAATCACAGATTTCGAAATTTTAATTGTAACAAAAATAAAATTTTGCAAAAAAAAGTTTTTAAAGGTTTATTTATATTGTGTTATACATATGTAAAACATTTTAAAATAAACGGTTAACCAATCTTAAATCAAATATAAAATCGAAGTTACAGACCAGTTAACACAGGATGAAATAAAGCAGCAAAAGAATCTAAATAACAATAACAACTCGCTAAATTTCTAAGCTAGTGTCAAAGAACCCCCCAAACGATTAAAACTCCCCCTGTTCAAGAACTCTTTCAGTTGACTTTTAAGTCTTGTTTTTATGGTTTCGTTTTTTTCTATTTCGGGGCAAACAAGAGAAGAACCTTGCTCCTGCATTGTGCGGTAAATTGCCAGCTAAAGATGAACGATGAGGAGTGTGACGTAAATTCATGCCAGATTCATATGAAACAGAATTGGTATCATATATTATTTCAGGATAATTGCCTTATCAACAGCTTTTATACTTTTTTACTTCATTACACAATAATGATGTCCATTCGCTCCCCTCAACTAAAATAAATTTGAAAATCTTATCGACTCAAGGGTTTTGTTTATTCATCAATGTTACTTTATCCAACATTACATTTTGTACTTATTTCAAATAACCAGAGCGGTAGTAAATACATTCTGCGTCGCAGGATAACGTTTAAAAATCAGTGTATATGACAGTATAACAGATATTCTTTATAAATTGCAGAATCCTGTTTTGAATTACATAAATTTTTAATTATTGTCAAAAAAGTCGTTTAGTCTTAGTTAAATTATCTGCCGTCATACAGGAAAATGTGAAGAAAAGTGTTCTAATCTTCTCTGTATAACCCAAACGCAGACCACAGTCAGATTTTACAGAAATCTCTTTAAAAATTCAACCTATACAATAATACTATAATGTTAATCGCCAGATAAATCGTACAATTGAACCCCAAATTATAGTTTCGTCAAAACATTACGTGTACCGTATGACGATAACACATGGGGGTGGTGACTTCTGAGGTCGTAGTAATAAATACTAGAAATACAAAGTTTACTTATAAGTTCAGTTTAATTACGAAAACTTAAAAGCACCACTTTTAGATGGTAAAGGAAAAGTTATGTAATGCCACGTTGCTGCCAATTAGAATATAATAACTAAAAAGTATATCTTCTAGGTGGGCCTAAGATATCCAATGTTCTATTGAATTATGCGTACGACGTATTACTTTACAAAACAATAATATTTCACTTCCCTTCGCAATAGGTAGACTCACAACCCGGGTGTCGGCGTCTTGGCACGAGACATTGAAGCTGTAGTCTAAGAACGGTTATTTCTTGAAGAGGAGTAGAAGTTAGGAAGTGGTAGCCATGGACAAGGCGCGCGAGGTCTGATCGGTTACGTAGTTGGGCTGCTACAAAGAGTTAGAAGAAAAAATTCATACGCGTGCCAATTAGGTAGTTACTCCGCCCAATAATTTAGTTCCGGAACATTGGATGTAAAATAATATTATATTATACTGGCTGATTAGGTTGCGAAATTTACATTGTATGAAATTTAATTAACTAATTTACGGTACAGAAGTATAGTATAAATTAACTCCTTTGTATGAATTTGTATTGAATTCGATTTTAACACATATTTGCATACTATATAAGGGAATATTTATTGAGAGAATGAGTGGCATTGTACCGATATTTTCCTTGCAATTGCAAAGGACTGAACACTTTCCATCAGTTGTGAACTGTCATAAAAAGTTAAGTTAATGATGTAAAGACTCAATCTTTGGAGTAAATTTCCTGTGAGTGGAGCAAACTGGGTATTTTGATTATTGTTATTAAATGAGGGGTCGTTCTCCTATTAAGCCTTATTATGCCTGTATTTATAGGCCACAGGCCTGTGCGAGGATAGTATGAAGCAGCATAAGGGATATTCAGTACAATGTCGATGGTAATGATAAAATTTTAACAGTCTCAGACAGGATTTGAAACTGCACTATCTCTAGCACAGATCCTAAGTGCAATATTGTAGACTGCTTTGCCATCGGCGTTTTCAAATGTTGTAGTCGACAGCTTATATTTCCAGATTCCCTGTACTACTTGCGGAGTTGTGTAAAGAATTCATGCAATTCAATATACAGTCATATTTTCAGATTAAAGGAAATCATTTTGATTTACAGTATATTTACAGTGATTTAAAGGGTGTTCGCTGCTGTGCACACACTGAAACGAATGCAAGGACTTCTACCATTTCACATTAAACTTCTGATGATCAAGTCACTTGTGTTTCCTTACTTTAACTACTGCAACTCTGTAATTAATGACATGACTGTAGCCCTGAGCACTAAACTGCAAAGAGCAAAAAATTACTGCATTCGCTTTCTGTTTGATTTACGTCAAAGGGATCATGTTACACCATATTTTATTCAATCATCAATTCTAAAATTAGCTGATTTAAGATCGATTCGAATTTTGTCATTGTTATTCTCTATTAATAATACGGATTCACCAAAATATTTATCTGAAAACTTTAAGTTTTTGGCGGGGAGTGCAAGAGAAACTCGGTCTGGTGCACTAAGTCTCAGAATTCCAATACACAGAACCAAAACCTATAACCGATCCTTCACCGTTACCGCCTGTAGATTATGGAACTCCTTACCAGATCCTGTCAAACAAATTGAGAGCCGAAAACGGTTTGTGGCGGAGCTGAGACGAAAATACCTGGACCGGATGATCGTGGCGGGCGGCGGGGCTACTCTTTGAATCGTGACTGTGTGAATGGAAGAGTGAATGGAATACCGTAAGTGTAAGTTATAGTTAATTAGCCTTTATTTGCATTATTAAGATTAATTTTTTAAGAGGTTAAATGTAAGAAAGGACCATATGGTACTAATTCCGCCACAATAAAGAAGTGTTTCTTTCTTTCTTTTTATATTTGAATTTATGTAAATAACAGTTATTTTACAGAAATTTATTATCTTTGATATTACAGACTGACCGGAATTCCGACCGAGCGGTAAAGGACCAGACGGAGCGGCCAGCCTTTAATAGGGACAATGAGCTCACCCATAATAATTCATGAAAGATTTCGGTTGCTTCTCTAACGACCTATTTTTCTGAATCAAGTATTAAAAATTAAATTATGCCCATCACTTAGAGCCTAAAAAATTTTAATTTTATACACCGCACGGGCTTCTTTGAAGGATTTTACTAGTAAATAGGCAATGCGTTTTATCAAGGTTATCTCGTAAAGGTGAGAAGACAAGTAGAATATTATGAACCACTTGGAAATTGACTGACCCCAAAACACGTATATATGTAATGGTTTGCATTCATATTGTAAGCTGCTGCATTGCTTTCAAAATCTAAATAAAATGGACCATAAATGTCTAAATATCTGTGAAAATGTAAATGTAAATGCCTTATGTAAATAAATTTGTTTATTTATGTATATCCATTACATGGCACGTGAAAAAAATAAATGCACGCAATGCGAAATACCTACACTCAAGCATCCAAAGTCTTATTCGAATTTATTTCAAAAATTATGTTATACATCAATTAAATCTTAGCTTTGAATTAAATTTTCCAAAAACCTTTTAATCGACTAACTTGAGGAAGTAAATTGATGGCTCAAACGTTTGTACTGTATTATGCTTACGTTGATAAATAGATCTTACTTTAAAGTGACATAATTTTTGTAATTTCAGTATTTTCCAGAAATGTAATTAGCTAGCGGTTTGTATTGAAATAAAAATCTTTTAATTCATAAACTAAAGCTGGGCCGAATGTAGGTCCTGCTCAAACGTAATATGTTTCTTATTCAATATTGTTTTTGTAAACTATATTTGTGATTAACTAAAATTTGATATTAATAAGTGTAATTCACAATAGCCTAGGACTTTGAGGTATTAAAAGTGAGAAACATAGGCAGAAGAAAAATGCGTCATGTTCCGACATGATTATTGAGTCCTAAAATATAGGTTGATACTTACATTATCCTCATGTAAGACTCTGACACAAGACTTAGATATGTAATCACATGCTGGCCCTCAAGTATTTACATTTTGTGGATTTGAAAAAACAATTGTTTTAATTAAGGCTATGAAATATTTTCTTCGTTACATAGATAAATATTTCGTTGAAACTAAATAACATTTTTATTTTTCAGGTAAGTCTCAGCTCAATGAAAGCAGAGCCACTCCACATTATTCGTAAGTACATTTTATTACTACAACCGCTACATATTGTTCAAAGCGTGTCATCGTACTTTTCCGATGCGTAAAATTAGTTATGTAGTTAAATAGTTGGATTGTTGCAAAGTGGTTCCACGAAAATTGCATTAACACAGCTGAGTGCAGAGTTGCATCACTGTGTCAAGAACATGAGCACCACTATTTGCAGCACGACTACAATATTGAGGGTAAGTGAAGTTTTTATGCTATTTCTAAAGTTAAGATTCTTTGCGGTATCACTCACTTTCAACCGTTACAAAAAATGAGTCGCATGCTTTACTTTTGTTAGTCATGCAGTAACGCAGTCATTGTGTCCGTCCTTTTGTTTTCCCGCATTGCTGTGTTAATTTTCCTCCACGAGAGCAACATAAAAACATTAATGTACCAAGTTTGTGTGCTACTCTGTATGTGCTCTCTCGGCTGTATCCCAAATCTGGCTCTCTCACTTGCCGGGCGAGATGCTAACCATTACAACACATCTTTATTTGATATTTGTCCGTTTGTTTTTTCTACTCTGCAAGAGTTTTCTGTCACACTTTAGATTAAGCATGCTAACTACAATGTTATTATAAACCCAAATATTGTTAACTTAAGTGGATCTGATTAATAAATCAGATAAATATTGGTATGTTATTTTGGGTACCTTATTAAATATACATAGAAAGTGGGAATTTGTTTTCTACTGGATGATCATAAAAGTATAATAATATAAAAGCAAGAACTCAATCCCGTTTATGATTCTTATCATATTACGTTTTGGTCAAAGTAGTCAAACTAACCTCACAGTTAAACACAAGAAAGAAATAAAACTTGTCTCTCCGATCAAGAGCTCTAGGGTACTGTTACAAAGTTTATTGTTAAACTGAACGAGTTTTATAATTCAAATCACTTTGGCATGAATGCACAGAATTAAAGATGGATTTTCTCGGTTACTATAGCCGACTGTAATAAATTAGTTACACAATGTGTTGTTTTTTATAAACAATTATGTCTCACCATACTCCTTTTTCTTCATTATCATAGTGTAAATTTATCATGAAAAAGCACTAATTTTAAGTTAGTTCGATCGTATTATTAAAACTTTAGCAGTAATGTAGGTTATGGTGAGACAATATTCATGCAATAAGGCTACTCTATAAATATATGTTACCATTTCCAGAGTTATGCATTGTCCAGCAAAAACTAAGGCAGACGGATATCTAAGTAAGGTATGATTGTATTTTATTTGTAAATTCTGTTATACTACTCATTCTTCAATATACGGTTATTTTTATAAGTACCAATAGGAAATAAATGCCTGGTAAGTATTCGATATATATATATAGTTACACCAGGGTGATTCGGTAGTGTTACCGGCACTTTCTGAGCTGATTGTACTATAAAAAAATAAAGAAAAAAGTTCATATAAACATGGGTCCGGAAATGCTTCCTTACTGGGTTATGGCCAATTGAAGATTTCACCAAAAATTGTGTGCAGGAGGTCAAATGATGATTTGCCGCGTGTTTATGAAGAGATATTTATAGGCGAATGCAAACTTTTTCTAACGGATTTTTAGATGAGAAAATTGAATAAAGTTCATCTCATAGCTGTATCTCATTTAGTTTTTTTGTTATACTACAAAAAACAGAAATAAAATAATTTTGAAAACACTTTTTTAAGGTTAACGGACAATTATTTTGTTAAATAGGCATTGAAGACCACATTTTTACAAAGAAACTTGCAGAAAATTTAATTCTGAATAAATTATGTGCCACACGGCTATTAACAGCGAAATATTAGTTTCTGGAATTTTAATTTTACAACAAACATTCTACCAAGCAAGAAATTCCAAAGCAAAGGAAAAACCGCATTTTAATGACATAGAGTAGCCTACACATAAGATTTTATTAGGATGCAATTTAAATTAAGTTTTAAATAAATTATTGTTTTTCATCTAAAGCTTATAATACTACGTACCACTTTCATAACAGGTGTTCAAAAATCAGTCCTTGTACTTCAATGCACTTAGCAGCTCGCTTTTCTGATTGATCGAGTTATCCTCCGCAACGCTGCACGATTGTTTTTGATTTGTGCGGCGGCATCTTCAATTCGATTTATTAACTCTTCACGTGTATTTACTTTTTTCCTGGTACACCAGGTTCTTCATCCAAACCCCATATATAGAAATCTAATGGAGTTAGATCTGGTGATCTTGGTGGCCAAGTGTGTGGTCCACCGCGACCAATCCATCGCCCGGGAAACTACTCGTTTAAGTGCATTGTTACATTTATGGGAAAAGTGGGCAGGGGCAACCATCATGTTGATAAATAAAATTGCACCTTGCTGCTAATGGAACATCTTCTAATAATAGTGGGTAGTTGTTCTGTAAGGAATTCTAGGTACATGCGGGAATTTAGATGTCCTCGGAGAATGAATGGTTCTATTAATCGATCATGAATGAGTCCACACCATACATTTACACTAAATCTGTGTTGAAAGTTGCGCACGATTGTACTATGTGGATTTCCACTGCCTAAGTGTGTTCATTGTGAAGGTTGTTGACGCCATCTCGGGTAAATTGAGCTTCATCAGTGAATAAAATGGTTCTATGATGTTGACGGTTTCTAATTAACCAGTTGCAAAATTCCAATCGAAGAGGAGGATCTGTTGGTTGATATACTTTGAACTTGTTGTTTATGGTAAGGGAACATGCTATTTTTGCGCAAAGTTCTCCATACTTCAGACTGAGACACTGCGAATCGCCTAGAAAGACGCCGTGTACTGACACCAGGACTGCGTTCAGTAGCCATGATTATAGCCTCTTCCATATCTACATTATTCTGGGCAGGGCGATCCCGATAATTATTAATACTAGGAAGTTTACCTGTTACTCTTAGGGTACGAAATGATCCACTGATCGTTTTTGGGTTTAGAACTCTGCGATTAGGAAATCGTCTTCGGTATTCTGCAGTAGCAGCGGTTGCCGTCACCAAACGCCTAAGACAAATACCATGTCGGCATATTCTTCCGTTGTAAATAACAAAGGCATTGCAAATTGTGATAGTAAGTTACTTTAAAAATACACTTCACTAACAAACGAGTAGTAAATTAATTGTATTAAAATTGCACTCATTATACTAGTACAGAATTGGTAACAAATAATTTGGATTCCTCAATAAATTGCAGTGTATTGTTGAACAGCTGATTTGTGATACCAACTTATAAAAAACATAATTTACCTTCTGTAAAGCTAACGTGACAAAGATATGTAGGTACATGATGTAACCATTTGGATAGTCCCTAAAAAGTAATAGTATTATTGTTTTTTAGTTGAGCATTAATCTATTAAAATCGTATTTACAATTGTATGCTAATCAATTATTTGTGTACCTTATATCATTACATTACGGTGTTTATTTAATAAATACGTATTTCTTGCTTGGTAGAATGTTTGTTGTAAAATTAAATTCCAGAAACTAATACTTCGCTGTTAATAGCCGTGTGGCACATAATTTTATTCAGAATTAAATTTTCTGCAAGTTTCTTTGTAAAAATGTGGGTCTTCAATGCCTATTTAACAAAATAATTGTCCGTTAAACTTAAAAAAAGTGTTTTCAAAATTATTTTATTTCTGTTTTTTTTGTGGTATAACAAAAAAACTAAATGAGATACAGCTATGAGATGAACTTTATTCAATTTCTCATCTAAAAATCCGTTAGAAAAAGTTGCATTCGCCTATAAATATATCTCTTCATAATCACGCGGCAAATCATCATTTAACCTCCTGCACACAATTTTTGGTGAAATCTTCAATTGGCCAATAACCCAGTAAGGAAGCATTTCCGGACCCATGTTTATATGAACTTTTTTTCTTTATTTTTTATAGTAAAATCAGCTCAGAAAGTGCCGGTAACACTAACCGAATCACCCTGTATATATATACATATATATATATACATATATATATATTATATATATATATATTTATATATACAATACATACATTCACTTTACAACGAATTCCAATCAAAGTTCTTTACTAAGATTGAAAAAAGATAATTTAAAATTTTTATTGGCTAATAATTACGCCTAGTTCATCGTGTTCACTGGTTAACCAAGAAGTTTACGGAAATTTCCACGTAATCACTTATGGAGCCACTTCCTTCGCCATGACGAAATTAGATTTTAATCGACGCACTAAATCGGATGAGAGAGAAAATTAAATTTCGGCACTGGATTGTGAAATTAAATTAGCGTCTTTTGTAAGCCGAGTCTACGGGGGACTATTTCAAACGTTTAGTGGGCGTTACATCGTGATGAAAAACAAACCTTGGGGTAATTAATTCTATAATATTACAGATAATGAATAGCTAAACACAAACAGGGATTTTGTGTTTTCTTCTTAGATTTTTCCGTACATTGTAATTGCAAATTGTGCTCATCTTAATGAACGAATTCTATAATTAATGAATTTTAAACTATGGACGTCATCACTTGAATTGCAATTATTGTAGTAATTGATCGTTACATCCTGGAAAACAACTCGTACAATTACTGACAAAACTTAAGGATTGACAAGTACACGAGTGTTAGTAAAATTATTACAATACACATTGTATAATTACCTTGAAATATAATATAGTAGTACTTAATTTCAAAGTATTGAACTTTCTTTTCAATCTTTCGTCTATTTTACCAATAGTATGCAGGATCATTTTAAAATTAGCCCGATGATGTTACAAAGTGAACATCTATCGCGAGGCGGTGGATGTAAGGAGTATAAATTACATAAGCTTCGTGTCACGTATAAATTTCGAGCCCAACAACTTTTACAGCTTTCTTACAATATTGTAGTATTTGCCACTTCAATATCAATTTCACAAGCTGTTTCACTAGGGTTTTGGAGTATAAGTTTTTATTTTGAAGTATTTCACATACACGTTGGTTTTATCATCAAGACTGATCAACTGACCTTTATTGCTGGGTATCTAATTATACATTTTGCTATGCTTGGGATTTTCAAATGTAATCTTGGAGCCTCCATTTTTTACCCAAACATAGTTTTAGAAAAGTTGATATGGTGTTCGGTTTCAGACAACCTTTCAACGCTTGACTTCTTACCACTTACACGTTTCTCTACTCAATCATATTCATGAAAATAAATAATCCAATAAAAGAAATTTATCGTATCCTACTTAATAGTTTGACTTAATGTAACTGTTGCGAATAGACCTCTTTCAATTTCATGAAGGATTTATCACCTATACCTATTGACTTTGTAAAAAAAAAGTTAGAAATGTGCATTGAAATCCCTTTACATAACGTAGGTGGGAAGGGATGATTCAATGTGATTGTTGAAGTTTACGTTGAGTGAATTTTGCGAACTAACCCTGCCCACCTAAAACATCGTATTGCATCCACTCTATTGTGCACCTGATGACAATGACCTTTTCACCTTAATTACACAATGTTTTGCTCTCTAGGAGTCTCTGATTTCCAAACGATAATGTAGAAAGTTAGGTGTAAGCTTGCCGACCCAGATATTTTGGATCTCTTCAGGTTCCAGGAATAAAGTCTGTTACAGCGTCTGATTCCAGACTCTGCACTAAGAAGAAGGTGACCTCAGAATTGTTGAACTTGTTGGGAATTAACGATAAAAGTGTTTCTACGTAAATTTGGTAGGAATATATGTCACAAACAGCAATAAAAAGGGGTTTCTTATTGTTTATTGTAATATTTGGCATATTGCCTGCACATGGATTATTGTTCTGTCGGTATCAATACATTGCAAAGTTGATTTTTAATAGTTTATTTAATTAAATTAAATAGTTGAAAGGGTCGGTGCAAAGTTATTAATATTGCAAATTAGATGAGGTTTGTAGTAGTGCATTAAATTCAATGTTGTATTGGGAAATAAGTTGCAATGTGGTAGCGAAAAGTTACGATATTCGTATAAAACATTTCAGCTGTACTAAAATAAAATTCTACTTAAAAGTTACTGGGGGCATAAACTGATATTGTTTTAGACATATATGAAAATATGTCATAATATAAGGAGGACATTTATAAATAACTTTTTGAATGAAAAGTATTATTCTGAGTACAGTTAGAACATTTGTTCACCTGTTGTATTTTTACTATTTTTATATTTGTACTGACGTATGTAGTTCTATACCTAAAACATCATCAACTTAGTAGGCCTATTATGCATCATTGTGTGTATTAATCATAATATATATGAGGAGTACTATAGTAGCAAATCCTACTAGAACATACATAATCCCATTATACCTTGAACATGCCACACTGTAGATGCACCGCTAATCTTTAGTCTTTAGTGCTCAACACAGTGAATATTGTAGATCGACTGATTATTCCATATATAAAAGCATATATTTATAAATGCTTTTCTTTTTGTATAATATGTCAATATATTTATCTAGTTCTCTGATGAAGATGTACGGCTGACAATCATTTAATTTTATATAGCTAGAAAAGCATAATTTGAGAAAAGTTATTCTTTAAATACCTGCCCACTTTTACCTCCACAAAAATGATCACGGTTCACGATCGATTTCTTTCTAAATAAAAATTCGTGTATCGCTTTTAAGTAAAATTATTTTGTGTGCTTTTAGCCGTTATAGTGCAAATTGGCCCTTGATTCATACGCTGTTGAACTTATTGGTTGTTCAAGTACCACGATGGTGATTCAATAGCGTTTTATAATACGAGGTCAACAGTTAATTTTGAAAAACTTAAATGACGTAAACTGTATTGAGACGTAATGTAGAACTAAATATTGGTATAACGCTTGAAACGTATTGTTGCATAAAAAGTAATATCATAGTAGCCTACGAATACGCGTGCATCATGATTACTTTACAGCGTATTTAAGATGAAGAAACGCTTAGTTTAAATTGTGGCATGTGTGTAGATACGAAGTTACGCCACAGGGCAGCTATACATGAACTTCGTCAAAACTCCGAGAATCAAAGTGTCTCGAGAGCTACGAAATGGTTTAGCAACCAAAATCTGTGGGGTCTCCACTAGTTAGAACAGTGTACAACGAGATATAGTGGAAGGCAAACACAATAGGTCGGTGTTGGTTAAAATTCATTAATGAAGCCGGATTCAAAACTGTTATATCCGTACTACAAGTCTGCTAACGTAAACAACAACGCCTATTCAACATTTAATACGTGGGAATGGATAATGTACATTTTTCTGGAAAAAAATAATAATTCGATAATATTGTTTTATTTTTTTGCGCGATTCTGCATACATTGCGGTTTTGTGTATTTTCAATGCTGGGAGGTAAATTTGTGATAATTCCGGTGGAAGGGATAATTTTACGTGAGGGCGGTAAATTTCGCGCAAGGCGTGGGGTAGTGTTGGCGGCCGTGGGGTGGGATCAATAGCGGGCTAGTAGCCTCAGTCCCCGGCTAGTGAGTTCGGTGGCGAGGCGAGCCGTACATGCCCTAGTCTACAGTGAGTGCCGGTGAACTGTGCCTGTGCGGGTCCAACAGTGCGGATATATACGCCACGAACGTCCCCCTCCCCTAGAGCCTCAGGTGCGGTGATGTTGCCTGTACCGGCCACCCTAACCTACCACTACACACTACCCTAGTAGTAGTACAGAATACAGATACGCCTCTCACTGCGTACGGTGTGCCACGAGTGAACAGTGGTCGCAAATAAAGCTTTGGATACTCCAAGTGACACTCGGTACTGTATGCAGTCCGGTTTATTTACCTGTACATTCACTCCCCCCAACTATTCTAGTTTGTTGTAATGGTCTCTGAAGCGTTTGGAGTACTTTTCCTTACCAGAGACATTTTAAAAGAAGTTTTTTGGATTATTTTAAGAAACATCGGTTGAAATAAATCCCTAACCACATTTTTTCGTGTGGATCTTTACTTAGTTGCACTTCTATTAATTCTTCTAAATAACCTTTGCATTTTGTATTATTTTCCATTTTTACATAGATTTTAATAGTAATTAAAAAATGTAAACAGTCGCTCAGTACATATTTAAGAGATTTAAATAATAACTAAAGTTACTATAAAATATATTCTTTAATATAAAATTTATAATTATGTATATATCAAATTTTTTACTATGTACTATGAGCTTATATGTTTATAAAAGAGCTAACAAGTAATCAATGTAATAAATCATTTTTAAGTGTTTCGTTAAAGCACCGAGTCAATATTACGATAGAGTACATAAGGACATTTATTTACTACTTGGGTATGTAGCATTAATTGAATTTATTTTTTACTTAATATTTGCATTGAATAAGTACTTTTTCAATTCACGGACACGAAATAATTGGACAAGCGACATTTTCAAATTCGATTTAAATATTACAAGAAACGAGAAAATTTAAATGTTTTTAAATTACTACGTGGTGGATCTAACAGCGACAGGCAATAAAGGTTGCGCGTGAGAACGTTGCCGAGGTCTGTCAAAACTGAGAACTCCCTTGAAACAGCACTTGCTCCTGATTTCCCCTTCAATTAACTTTTGAAGCGTAATAATACTGAATTTTACATTTTTGTGTCAAAGGATATCCGTGCATTTTCGCGTCTAGGGTATGCGGAATGCTGAGTGCCCCATATTTCACACTCTATTTTTCATTATTATTAAATATTACTAAAAGCTCAGCTCTTTTAGTATATTTTTTAATGTGTTTTTTTAATACAGAATAATTAGAAGATATGTTTTTCTATTAAAAGACATAGTGGGCATTTTTATGATAAGAACAGTGTAATTTATATTATTACGTCATACTCTTAATACTTAGGGAAAAGTATTATTATTACTAATAGTTTTTAAAATTGTTAGCCACAATACAAAACGATAAGAGTCAAATCGTAGTTTTATAACTAATGATTACTCTATCGGATGTGTACTAATAAAATTAACATTTAACGATGAAAAGAATAATTCCATACTTATGAGTGGATGCTGGTATTGGATTTATGGAGTTGTTCCAGTGCGTCCGTTTTTCCCAATGAACAACCGTTTATTACAGCAACGTGTGTCACACATTTACTAGTAATCTATACTTCTACATCTATCTATACTATACTTGTAGTATTTGGCCTTTGGAGTTGTGCTAGTGCGTCCGTTTCTCCCCATGAACACCCGTTTAATACAGCAACAACTGTCACAGTTAGTAGTAATATAAATTTCTGCCACATAAGGTATTGATGCTTATTTAATCTTAGGAGTTGTGCCAGAGCGTCCGTCACTCCTCATGAACATCTGTTCATTACAGCAACATGTGTCACAGTTCCGGAAGTTATTTAAATTTCTGCCACATAAGACAGTAGATGCTAGTATTTGGTCTTTGGAGTTGTGCCAGTGCGAAAGTTACTCCTCATGAACATCTGTTTGTTACAGCAACATGTGTCACAGTTCCGGTAGTTATTTAAATTTCTGCCACATAAGACAGTAGATGCTAGTATTTGGTCTTTGGAGTTGTGCCAGTGCGAAAGTTACTCCTCATGAACATCTGTTTGTTACAGCAACATGTGTCACAGTTCCTGAAGTTATTTAAATTTCTGCCACATAAGACAGTAGATGCTAGTATTTGGTCTTTGGAGTTGTGCCAGTGTGCGACCGTTACTCCTCATGAACATCTGTTTGTTACAGCAACATCGTGTCACAGTTCCGGTAGTAATCTATATTTCTGCCACATAAGAGAGTAGATGCTAGTATTTTGTCTTTGGTGTTGTGCAAGTGCGACCGTTTCTTCCGATTAACACTCCTTTATTACAGCAACATGTGTCACAGTTCCAGTGGTAATCTATATTTCTGCCACATAAGACAGTTGATGCTAGTAATTTTTCTTTGGAGTTGTGCCAGTGCGACCGTTTCTTGCGATGAACACTCCTTTATTACAGCAAATCGTGTCACAGTTCCAGTGGTAATCTATATTTCTGCCACATAAGAGAGTAGATGCTAGTATTTTGTCTTTGGTGTTGTGCAAGTACGACCGTTTCTTCCGATTAACACTCCTTTATTACAGCAACTTGTGTCATAGTTCCAGTGGTAATCTATATTTCTCGCAAATAAGTCAATAGATCCTAGTATTTATTCTTTGGAGTTGTGCCAGTGCGTCCGTTACTCCCCATGAGCATCTGCTGATAGTTTGTTACAGCAATATGTGTCACAGTTCCAGTATTAATCTATATTTCTGCCACATAAGGCAGTAGATGCTAGTATTTGTTGTTTGGAGTGGTGCCAGTGCGACCGTTTCTTCTGATGAACACTCCTTCATTCCAGCAACATGTGTCACAGGTCTTGTACCAATTCTAGAGAAGCTCTAGATATAAAATATCCCATTGTAATCGTAGTTAAGTTCTATATCAAACAATACATCTTACTGTAATCAAAATGTTGTATTCAACTTGAGAAATTTACAGTGAAATTATTTTTTTTTTTTAATTATGACAGTTAATAAAAGATTAATAATTTTCCATATATTTACTTTTTTCCCACTAACCACACAGATGATTTTGCGGTTTATGAATTAGTTGATATAGTTAGAATTAGATAAGAATAAATTAGATAGAATTAATAATAAATAAATAACAATCAATGTTGCGAACATTGATTGTTTACATTTAATCTATATTTTATTACAATTTATAATTTTCTACATTTTATACCATTATTTTGTTTTCAGTTTTGCTTTACATCAAGTCATTACCTAACTAAATATTAGATCCTATAAACCACATAATAAACGAACTGTTTTGTTTTGTTTGTAATCACTTTCTTAATTCCTACGGTTTTACATGAGAACCTTAATGATTGTTTTTTTTATTAAGGTCTAGTGATTTGCTACAATGTGGCAAAATAATTTCGCTCTTCATATTCGGTAAACAATGCTATTATACAGTAACAAATTTTGAACATTGATAGTATATGGGAGTGTCAATGGCCGAGTGGTCTGAGACGTTGGACCTTGAGTCTGAGTTAGAGATAGCGCGGGTTCGAATCCTGTCTGTGACCGTTGCACTTTTTATCAGTACCATCGACCTTGTACTGTATCGACTCCCCCCCCCTTATTCTGTTTGATAAGATCCTCGCACAGGCCAGTGGCCCATGAGGACGGGCAGAATAAGGAATAAAAGGAGATCGGCTTCTCCTTAAAAAAATAAATAAATAAATAAAAAATAGTAATTTTTTAACTCGTGGCTTTTTCCTTCTTTAACTTTTGCCTTTTTTAACTATAGCTTGCGGTTTATTTTACATTATATATAATCTTATTGTGTTTGTGTGAGAAACAGTTTGGTTCTAGGTGTTCTGTATAATTTTTATGTTGTGGGAGTAGCTTTGAATATGTTTGTAATCATAACAATGTTCCCATTTTACCTTGTTTTTATGTATTAAAGTTGTAGTAAATTATTGTTATGTGATGTGGGCTTTTAGGGTTTTTCCACTTTGTGTTTGTATTGTGTAAAAAATACTATTGACATTTATTTTGTTTTATCTCTTTTCATGTTCACCCTACTTCTCAAAAGTTTTCTTTTATACAGACGGAGAAATCAATAGTAAGTAAGAGATTTGGTTACAAATTGCTATGGTGGAAAAAACTTGTAAATGATGCTGTGGAAGTAGCAGTACTAGTTAGTGAATGAACTGAAAAGTCCACCGTTATAATGTAGTCTATAACACGTAAATTTTTTCAGTCTTAAGGAAGATACATGCTCCCCATATTGGAATAAACATAGTGGAGGAAATATCTTGATAAAAACAGTAAGTTAGTAGTGTGGGAGAACAACAATTTCGCTGAGGAAAGTTTTAATGGTAGTTAGAAAGCGTCTAGGAGCCAAGTAATACAGGAACTAAAGCTGGCGAAGCAACAGTTCCAGTTAATGAACCGGATGAGAACGGAAAGGCAACATTACAAGTCTACAAGCTTACTGTTGTATTTAGGCTGTGTATTGTTTGGGTCTTAACGTTTAAAGATACCTTATACTATCGTGTGTTTCACTTATTCAAAATGCCAATAGCTCGTGGCCAAACCCAACATAAATAATTAATTCTTAAGAGGAAAAGTGAAAAATATCATTCTCTATATATGTAAAGACCTCTATTTTAAAGCCCTTAAATAAATACATAAAAATCCAGTTTATCTTTGTTTAGTTTTTATTAAATCAAGTATTTAAATTAACTGTTTTGTGAGAAATTCATTTGTACATTAATATAATTCCGTATATGCATAAAATAAATATGATACTTAGTGTTTATTACTGTAAGTCAACTTTTTACGGCATGAATCTAAAAATAAAATGTATATAATTAAATTAATTATATTGTTATGAGTAGGCTATCATGTTTTGCGTGAATTTAATATTTTAGTTTTACCATCTAAATAAAATGTTTTGCTTGTATTTTGAGGATGAAATTAGTTCTTGTAATGCCAAATACAATTTGTATGCCTCTCAGAGACTGTAAATGGAATTTGGTTTAGCATAATTTTTTAGGTACAATGGTGAAAAGTTACCAAATAAGTCTGTCATCTAGTCTAGAAAGATAAAACACACTTCTACATAGTCAAAATTTAAATCTCTTTTTACATTGCCTACGAATTTTGTTTTATTAGCACATGTGATAACCAAGAAATTTAAATTGTTTAAATATACCAGCCATTATGGAAAAATTTAAATACTGTCAAAAATTCTTTTTGCGTAGTACACATTCGATTTGATATTCTAAACATATCTCTTCGTTTTGTTTGCCAAATTGTTCAATTATAAACGTATGTTTGTTTACTTATGTATTTTTACCGTGCTACATTTATGGTTTGGCTTTGATTTTAATTGATGGTGGTATCAAATTAATGACACTATACTAATGAAATGGCAAAAAAACATTATAATATTATTGTAACTATGGCCGGAAACGGTTTTACTTAAAAATACAGTTATAGCCATAGTAACTACTGTGTGGTATAACACATTTAATTATGCACCTTGTTTGGGCGGAAGTTTGTATTTAGTCTGGGATGACTAATTATCACTAAATTTCTACTTTTTATACACAAAAGATTCTGGAAAATTCCAGTTAAGCTCGTATGATTTTTAAAATTAAACCCCAATAACGGACTCTTGTGACGCACTCTCAATGCAATAATTAACGTAAACAATGATGCTAAGAGACGGCACGGCGCTCAATTCACCCAGGAAACAAATAGTACTAATGATACAACCTGGTGGCAGCAGGGGGGGGGCTTGGTTCATTAGGCAGAGTTGTAAATCGTATTTCCGGGTTCAGTCAATTCGACGGAGCCACTACAACTACTGCGAATCAAGACCGATGATTTGTAACAGGAGGGGTTTGAACATTTCCACCTCGAAATGGTGGCTCCGACTCTAAAATAAACTGCCTTCCAATTTGGAAACTAACAGTACAACCAAGTGTGGGTTAAAATTTTAAGATGTAAAATTATCTGTTGTGGCGCGGAGTAGAACATTTATATATATCCTTGTCTCTACAACAAGCGTAATTTTCACATCCCTAAATTTGCGATAGCCAGATCTGATGAAAAACTGCAGTTTCGGAAAGAATATGTTATAAATCAATATTTTATAATATTTTACAGGAAAATTAAGATTCCTGGTTGATTCTTTCGGGAAAGATTACACGTTAGTTGATATAACCATCCTCGAATAATTGTTAATGAACTTAAAAGTATGAAAAAATGAGTATTGACCTATATGCTGTTTGAATAGTGCTGGAAAAAATATAACAGTATTTCCTTTCTCTGCCGTTTAATCATTATTGAAGAAGCCATTTTAGATTTTTAGCCTGTATTTTCGTGAATGATATTTAAAATCCAACTTTACATGATCGTTTGCACATGTCCTAGATTGAATCCTGTTAAGAATATTACATAAATAATTTCAATGGTTTTAAGCTGAATTCTATCAAGTCAATGTGGTTTGTTTGTTCTTGATTTGTGGGAAGCCTCCCATAAGTCTTTTGATCATTGTTATTTTAAGTCGTTATAACTGCCTTTCAAGTGGTTATTACTTTACTGCGTTACTTTATTAAATTTTTAACATGTTAATATAAAAACTAAAAATTCAGATTGTTGAACAAATATCTTAAAATTAAAATAAATTTATTTATTTATTTCAACGGAAAACGCCAATTTTAATGTAGTTTAATGTTTTAGTTTTAAAACTAAACATTTCGTACGAATGTTAACCTACTTACTTATTTAAACTAATTTGATTGAATGAGACCGGCGATTTAAAAACTATTTTCTACCGCTCTTAATTATTCGTATAAACCGTCCTGTAAACTAAGTACATGGTTTACAAGTGATCATTAATCCGCCATCTATTTTCACCTCAGTATTGTAGCCTCCTTTAATGAAAGCAAGAAGGATTGCGTTATAATGAAATTAGAGACCCAAGTGGTAGGTGAAGTGAGGCGGCTATTTACACAGGAGGTGGTAGCAACATAGATTGTGTTAACAGGAAGTGTTAAAATGAGTAAACTCACAGAGGCAAACACCGTATTTATTTAAGTAACGGCTTTTTAATCTGCGTCAATTAAGGGGCTTTTATTAGCAGTGTGATTAAATATAAATGTGGCAAAAACACGAATTCTACAATACATCACATAGTAGTAAATGTTTATTTAATCGTTGATCTAGACGAACTACGGTCAGTGCAAAATTACAAGAATATTATTCCACCCCATCTAAAATGTGTTGGACAATAGCATTTACTTGGAAATCACTGGAGATGTGCATATATTCCAAATAAAGTTCAACAATGGATCCGGGGAATATAACAGGATAAACTAAACGTTCGTGATAAACACCAAAAATGTCATACTTCCATTAAACAAAAATTACTTTCACCGGATACACACTATTCGTGTTGACTAATGGTAACCTGGGAAGGGCTGAAATCCCACCAGTCACGGGATCAGTTACCGTTGGCGTCCCAGTCATCAGGAGGGAGCTTAGCGCAATTGACCGGGATGGACATCGTATTGACGGGATTTATGATTTCCACGTACATTACTGAGGGTAAATTTGAGTTAACATTGCATACGGTGTATCCGATATCTGCTCATTGCTGGCGGTTGAGATAAATGTGATCCCACTAACGTTATCCCAAGATTACTTAATACAGTCCAAATTATGAATGACTGAAATACTTTTCAAGCTATATGCATACATGTTTGTAAATTGTTATACGCAAAGATTAGCCATATATGTAAGAGCTTTCGAATACTTCATGAGTAGTCAGCATCTATCTATTTACTAAGAAACTGTTATGATTAGCTCTTCGGTTATATATTACCTAGGGATAAATGTTTACCAGTGAGCTAAAGAATATTAGTTTCCAACTGAAACTACTGGAAAAAAGACAAACTCGAAATTACAATACATACGACGTTACTGTCTAAGACACATCGTCAGACGTTGCATCTGAATTAGAGTCAGAGGAGATTGAAATCTTGTTTGCGAATGTAGCACGTTTTTAGTTATCCCATCGACTTTGTACAGTATTAACCCTCCCCCTTATTCTGTTTGGTAAGATCCTTGCACAGGCCATTGGCCTATGAGAAGGTGCAGAATATAGGGGGGTTTTAAAGGAGATCGGCTTAAAATACGCAATATTATGTCGTTATCTTGCAATCTTATAATGCAAAAAGAACAATGGCACAACCGCATATACGTAACTGTTTGGAAAGCTACACAATATGTGCTCTCGAGATTTGGATCTGTACTCGTTCCACCCCTTTGGGATTTTGGGTTACAACAGGATTTCACATGCTAGGTAGCTAGTTGATACGACAATTACTTGTTGACTTTTAAATGTATGTAGTAAGCCCGGGTATGGAAAAGGTGAAGTATGATATCGATCCACCGCATTCCAACCACTCTGTATTGTGACCGAACGTGCTTGTTACAACTGCCATGACTCCGGGATATAGCGCAGGTACCTGTTGCTGTATGGCGGCAGTTCCGATCGACATCGGGGCACCCCAGCGGTCGATGCCGTTCCATGCAATCGCCTTTAAGTATCGTTTAAGAAAACACGTCATGATTCTTAACACGCTGTTTACGTGTTCAAATGCAGTTACCGTTATGTGCTGTCGTAGTGTTGATATTATTATCAAACTTGACCATTTCATGGAACACAAAGATATTATAACGACTTGTACATCTCACTATTGATGATCATATAATATGATGACTTTGTTATTGACTTTGTATATGGTGCGTTGGAGTAGTAATAGAAAAGTCACTAGTTCGATCCTGCCGCTGGTTAATTTGTTTTCACTTCGAGACGTCAGAACCAGAGGGTTCCATCTGCAATTTTTTGATTTTTTCATTTTATTGTATTAATGTGTACATTAAGCCTTTTTGTACTAATATATAACACAATCTTTGTGTAATTATGAACAGTTAATATTTTTACAAGCAGGGAAATTTAGTTCCATCTGCATAAGTTGGCAAACTTGAGAACCAGACAGTTCTATCTGCATCAGCTGGGAAATAGTATTGTTTCACTGCTGGTAAGGTTATGTTGTCGTGTTAATGTGTTAAAAGTAATTTCATTGTGTGTTTGTAAAACATATTAAAATGGATGGTGATATCATAAATAAATGGATTGATGACAGTTTAAATGATAGTTTGTCAATAGAAAACATCAATAGTGATGATGAATATATACCTTCACCTGACGACAGTAACAGCGAAGAGGATTGTATTCTTTCACCAAACCCAAAAACGACGAAGACTTTGTAAAAGGTATGAATATATATATTTGTTTATTTTAGATTTGTTTAGATTATATCTGTGGTCATTTTAATATCAAATATAGGTAGCTTTGCAGTAATTGACTATTTTTGACGGATTTTATAGTCAACCCTTGCAAAAATCGCTTTAAAAAATCTATGACATTCGGGCGCATTTCAACTGCGCCAGTTAGTGGGTTAACTGTTATATTTTAACAATGATTTGACGGTTATAAACAAAAGTTAGTCATCATAAAATATTCATGTTACTTAACTTGAAGTTTTAACCATGGCGTAGGCCTAGTATGTCTCCATCTTGCAGAGAATAATAACTAAAAAACTACTGTAAACTTATTATGTAAACATGATGTTTTTATGCTTTGGCCTTTTAAAAAAGCTTTATCGTTGACTTTTGGCTTTATGTTCTAACATCGTTTGTTTATTTTCAGGTTGTTTGATGCAGACGACACGGATAAAAACTTCCAGTGAAGCCAAACGAACAATACCGATCCAGCTCTGGAAAAATGAAGGAAGCTATAGTTCTGTTTGTGATGTTAGCCCAACAGTGAACCAAAGTGGAAAAATAAATCGATCTCTCTAGTTCCTTACAGTGAAACAGAATCAGAAAAAGGACTCCACTTCTGATGAACTAAACGCCGATGAAGGAAAAGAAAAAAACTAGAAAAAAGACAGCGGAATCCGAAGAATTGGAAGAAAATGTTAGGAAGGGAGAGGCGACAAACGGGTAGATCATACACCAGCTCATGTGGTAAGATTGTTCCTCAAAAGAACCTTCAACACTTAGACTGCAAATGTAAATTTAAATGTAGTAATAAAGTAAGCAAAGATGAGCGTGAAGCTGTTATGCTGAGCTATTATAAAAATAGACCAAAATGAAAAATATCATTTCATACTAAGAAATACAGAGTGCAAAATGTCAGTAAGAACAAAGGTGAAAAAATAATCCCCAGAAAAAGAATTCCTTTTCATATTTTTTACATATAAACAACGAAAAGATTAGAGTTTGTAAACAGTTTTTTCTCCAAAACTATTTTAGTGAGTCAGAAGACCATTTACAATGTTCACAATAATAAGGACAAATCAAGTGAGAGTACCGAAATCGGACGAAAGAGGAAAAAACTAAAGACAGGACGCAAAAAGCTGATAAAGATTATTCTTAGGAAACATATTGAATCTTTTGCAAAAGTCGAGTCCCATTACTGCAGGGCAAAAACAGCAAAAGAAATATCTTAGCCCTGACTTAAATATCAGTAGAAAATGTTTGACATGTACCTTGAACATTGCAAGGAACTTAAGGTGAAACCTCTATCCATATCAATGTATAGATTCTATTTTCAATAATGAATATAATTTGGATTTTTTGCTACCCAAGTCCGACAGATGTGACTTGTGCGAAGAATACTCTATGTCCCTAAAAGAAAATCGAATGACAGAAGAGCTTGCTGCCAAATATGATGATCATATGTTCAATAAACATTTATGAGAAATGAAAGAAAAAAAGACCGAGAGAGTAATGAAGTCCGTTGTATGTTTTGACTTACAAAATGTTATAGCGCTACCTAGGGCTAACGTAAGCTGTTTTTTTTACAAAAGAAAGTTGAACGTATACAAACTTAACTGCACATTGCTCAAAAGACAAAAAAGGCTATTGCGCATTTTGGCATGAAGCGCTTTGTGGTCGTTCTGGGGAATGATATTGCCAGTGCAGCAGTGGTAAAAATAATGGAAAAAATAAGTTCAGCGTTTCCAGATGTTAAAGATTATATTTTGTGGAGTGACAGTTGTGGTTCCCCAAAACAGAAACTCTGTCATTTCATATGCCATTTCTTTATTTATGGCAAAAAATAAACACATTGAACGAGTAAACAATGAAATATTCTACTCCAGGCCATTCATGCATACAGGAAGTAGATAATGTGCATTCCAACATTGAAAAGGCACTCAAAGTAACTGAGGTTTGGTTCCCCTGTTTCTCTTTAAGAGTAATCATCGCATCTAATAAAAAGTCACCTTATTCAGTAATCCAAATGTTGACAAATGACTTCTTCGACTTCCAAGCACAAAGCAAGAACCTTGCGTATCAAGATTGCCCCTTATACTAAAGTGTGCCAACTTCAATTTTGCCAATCTAATTTACTATCAGTAAAGTTTAAAACCAGCCATGATCCTTTGGAACCTTGGAACTGCATTAACTTGGTGAAAAAAAATAAGTCGAACAGATCTACAGGACGAGCAACAACTACTCTGCCGAGAATTCTCTGGGGAGCAAACGTAGTGCGAGACAGGAAGAAAATTTACCTTCAGACAAGATTAAAGACATAAAATCTATGATGAAATGGATGCCTACAGTTGATGTAGACTATTTAAATACAGTTTTGAATTAAGGACCTTTTGGACTTTAAATATTGATTTGTACTCAGGGACAAAAGGTTCCATCTGCACGTTTTGTTTTGTTTAAAAATGCCTAAAAAAATTGTATTTTACTAATATTTCAATAAACTGGGGTTTTTTGTAAAACACTAACAAACTGTTGATTATTTATAACCTAGAATTTCTTTTCAGTACAATATAAAGTTTGCCCTGCAGAAGGTCTTAAAACTTTAAAACGCTCTACTGTAAAATTTGTTAAAATGCAGATAGAACCCTCTGGTTCTGACGTCTCGACTTCTCTAATGCTATACTCGAATAGGAGCTAATTCAGAAAAGTTAATCCCCAAAAGTTTTAGAATATAGGTTTTTGGGCGTTAAAAATCTATTTGCGTTATCCTTAAACCATGAAATTTCTTACTTTTTAGTAATATTTATAGGGTGTTTGCGTAGCCACCACAACAACAGTGGACCAAAGAGATTGATAAGTAATCGTGTTTTTCAACTTGCAATATAGCACTTTCCTAGAAAAAAGAGGTGGTTTGTTCTTTTTTCGAACTTACTTATGGATTTGAAATTGTACTTGAAGCATAATCTATCATAGTCTATCACCTAGTAGGGTGACCAAATTTACTTTTCATATAACTGCCTGTCAAACTATTTGCCAATAATAAAATGTGCTATTGACTTGAAAAGTTGCATTGAAGCTCAGTGAAGCCTGCTACGTGACACTTGCTGTGACGTACACCTACGTGTCTTTTTGATAAGTGAAGGAGCAGGATTTTTCCGATATTTGCCATTTTTTATTGACACGAGAAACATTACATTTTGAGATCTGCAATCTGATCTGTTCCATCTGCAATCTAGGTGACAAAATAATTCTACCGGAGCATTGTACACGCATAAGTCAGAACTTACAACAAACGTGTTGCGTGTCAATACTATTTATAATAAGTATATTGGGATAAAATCAATGATATATCACGACATGGGAGTATTCAAACATCGGAAAAAGCAGCGTACACATATAGCACAGAATTTTTAACATTCGAATAGTTTATTAATAAAATGAGTATGCCTACTTATACTACCAAGATATTATTCCAAGATTATTTTAAAATAATAATCATAATGTCAGTAGGAATGCCTTAATGAAAATGTTAGTACAATGGAGTTTTCAAGTATAGATATGACTGTAGTAGACTTTGAATATTTTTAGAATCCTAGGATATGTTTATATCAATAAGTAATGTAGATTATTTAACACATTTAGTGATGACTAATATAGATATATTTAAAGTTGATGATTTACTGATATTTGAGTGTTCTAATGAATATTATCAATGGAACTGTATTGCACGTTATGCCAATTGAAATTCACCAAAGATAAATACTAAAGCATGTGTTTTTATAATTATGTTTTCAACATGTTCTCAATGAAAAGTTACAGAAATGTATTTAGGTCTTCATTATTTTGTATAATATGATTGGACCAAGCATTACCCTCGTTCTAGCTATCAATATAACTGAGCAGGCTTTAGTTGATTTCTATAATATCCCCCTATACCCTTTTAAGCCTTATTCTGTTCGTCCTCATGGGCCACTGGCCTGTGCGAGGATCTTATCAAACAGAATAAAGGGGAGAGTCGATACAGTACGAGGTTGATTGTACTGATAAAAAGTGCAACGGTCACAGACAGGATTTGAACCTGCGCTATCTCTAACTCAGACCCAAAGTCCAAAGACTTAAATAGACCGCTCGGCCATCGGCACTCCCAAATAATAACCTTAAGAGGGATACCATTACCTCCAGCTGTAGTGCATCGTTACGGTCAGCGTTCATAGTGTATTTCACCATTGTACCCGGTTTGATAATATTGGTTAATATGTTGCATTAACATTAACATAATCAATGTAATACCACTAAAGCTTATAATGGGAAATTTTAAATTATGACTGACCCACCATGGTTAATGTGGAAACCACTGGCTTTACAAGGCAATTAATTCCACTAAACTACGGGGATTGAATTTTGTATTTCCTCTTCCATCAGTGGAGATTAAATATGAATATATTGACATACACTAGTCTCATCATGGATTTTCAACATTATAGATAACATTGCTTTATTAATTTGTATACAAAACTTTCTCTACGTCTTTTAGATTATCAGTTATATGAAATCAATGCAGTTGCCTTTATTTGTTAAGCATTTCTATAGATAATATTATGCTTTGCACAAGAACTTCATTTTCTGCGTTGTATGCTTGATGGATGACACCAAGTTTTAATATAAAAGACATTTTTATTTCTTCCACAATTTATTTTATTATTGAAAGCGCTTTCGCCGGTTAAGACATCAACAAAAAGTTGAAAATAAAGGAGGTTTTTGCCAGCACAAGGATTGCAGTGGCATAAGTCAGGCAGCGTCTTTACGAACAAGCACATGATAAATGGGAGTGCCGATGGCCGAGTGGTCTAAGACGTTGGAATTTGAGGTTTGAGTTAAAAATAGCGCAGGTTCGAATCCTGTCTGTAACCCTTGCACTTTTTATCAGTACCATCGACCTTGTACTGTGTCGACTCTCCCCCTATTCTGTTTGATAAGATCCTCGCACAGGCCAGTAGCCCATGAGGACGGGCAGAATAGGGCTTAAAAGCAGATCGGCTTCTCCTTAAAAAAAAAAAAATCTACGAGAACTGTTGAAAAGTGTATTTAAGTGTTTAGTATTCTATGGTACACAGGAAAACAGTAATGGTACAGGAAAGGAATCAGGGTTATTATCCATTGCATCTTTGCCACCAAGTTCAAAACTATTCGGAACCTATAAAGACTGCTATCTTTTATGTAACAATTATACACGGTTTCTAGGTAATTTTCCCATTCTGTTCAGGGGCTATAATTTTTTTTACTATCTTTGCGTTCACAATTTTGCCTTAGCTGATGCATCTTCGTTGGATAGTTCTCCCTAAAGACTTGCTTTTAGTTTTCCATCTCATCCCATTGATTTTAAAGCTTTGTATTCTAGCCAGTAGTTTATTTTTACTGTAGCGATAAAACTACTTCCACCATTACAGTGCTTTATAAAATTGTTTACTTACATTACATTTCCAGGCTGCCTTGTTGTTCTTCATGACTAGTGGTGATCACTAGAGGCATTAGTCTGTCATACAGCGATGTTTGACGTTTTAAAATTATTAAAACTTTTCACGACAACAATCTCTTATAACTGTCCCATCTAATCTCCTTCATTATAGATAAAGCCCTGTCAAAATACTCAGAAAAGTTCCATATATAATCATAGTTGCCGTTTCTTCCTCAAATCTCTGAAATTTGTACTTCCTACAAAATCAACTGGTTGTCGGTAATTTTGTCTATGATTCTTAATTCTCATCATATCAACCACGCACACCTCTTAAGTTCTGAAGAAAATTCCAGAGTTGTATGATTTATTGTATCACCGAGATGGCTGTGGCTCTTCTAGGCTATGCTACTTTTGTGCTATATTTGATTACTTCAAAAACAGTAAAACTGTTTTGCTTATTCTTGTAACACTGACAGTACAAAAAACATTCATATCTCCGGGACAGATAATTGTGCCTTACCTCCACAGGCATGTCGATAAACAATCAGTCAATTTTGGCCATAACAATAAAAAATGTAAGTTTTTAGTCTAAGAAAGTGCTTTAGTTAGTTTTAGTTATAGTTTAGTTAAGTTTATTCATGTAATAGATGTAAATGAATAACTGGAAACAAACCTGGATATTTTATTATAAATAACAAATGTGATATCAGATTAGGCGAATATGTATGAAAGAACTGTATAAATGGAGACTACACCACTGACCCATATGTATGTATGTCAAATATTTTCTTTAAACATGACTTAGAAATATTTATCTCAGTAAAATAAATTAAACGTTTGCTAATGGAATTTGTAGCAGCGTAAAAAACATAGATTAAATTATGTAAACACCAAATGTAAATTAATAACTTTATACGGAAATTAGTTAGAAAGTGAAAAACCCCGAGCTTGACGGATTATTTAATGTTTAAATCGCGTGAACACTATACCAACACAGCATAGACTGCTAATTGCAGATGGAGTGAGGGAGACATTGCACGCAATCATATCTACGCACACATTCTGGAGCCCTAGTAAACTGTTATAGCAGCCCAACACGAGGGAGCAGTTCATTAGTCGTCGCGTTTGTTAATGTTGAAATTGCCCCCGTGAGTTGTCTTCATAACCGAAAATTGCATCATCTCTGAAGACGTTCCGTGTTCTTACGTTGCGTTATGTAGATTCTGGATTGGGGAGAATTGTAAAGTCAAGTATAAGTTATGAAAGTTTCACTGGATTACAGAGGAATGACTGGATTACACATTAAGTCCTTATTCCAGTTGTGAAATTATTGTAAACTTGTAAAATTATAGAATTTGGCATAAAGGTAATTATTTGATAAACGAGAAAACACTTGAAATCACTGGGTTGAGGTATAGTTAAATTTTATTAAAACGTTTAAGTATCCAAAACCTAAAATGTAAGTAGAAATTTGTGTTTAACCTATGTTGTCGACCCTCTTGAACGAAAAGAAGTCGTAACCCTTCACCGAGTATTGTATTATTTATCTTGAAATTTAACTTATGACTGTTTACGTATGAAAACTCTTACCTAGTGAAAGACTGCTGATTTAAGAAATGTTTGCAATGCTTTTCACAGAAAACTCTTATTCCCGAACATAGGTCGGTCATCGACGGACCCTATTATGAGGCCATTCACATTAATGTATATTATATTTTAAAGGAAAGACACTGACGTAGCCTTCAGAACGAAGTTTTCTCCAACATAATGAACTAATCTGGTACATAAATTATCTGAAGAATTGCTAATAACTTCATTTAATATAATTCAAAGATAATTTAAGGAATCGTGGCACCAATATGAATATTGAACTATGTAATTTTAAAGTAAAAGAGTTTTATTATTTCACACAAAAATTAGTTTAAAAACCAACTTTGAAAAAAGTCGCCTTTTTAAGATTCTTTGCTTTCTAAAATATCTACAGTAATGTTATTTCTAAATTGAAAGCTGTTGGATATCTTTTACGACATACGATTAATTCCTATACATATAATGTTAAACTTCACTAAAATAAAATAATAGTGATCCTTCCCTTACTTGAAAAACGCTATAAGAACAATAAATTACGTTCCGACCGTTATGAATCAGTCCTTCAAATTAGTGTTGATGTTAAACTTAATTTAGAATCTGCAAAACGCAAGCGTGGTACAGGTTATGACATGTTATCTTAGAGAACTTTGGACTCATTTATCAAACGCCCTAATGATTCTAATCTAATTATTTATCTGGCAGTATGAGAGACCTAAGTTCGTTAGGCTCACCAGTAAATTGTATTTCCTGGCTTCAGAAGTCAAGTGTAGTTCCCTTAAGTTACTGACGGCCTGGACGAACTTTGTTTCAAACTCTTTCCAGTTACGTTTACTTTTATTATTTTAGATACAAGTTATTTTGTTATTTTCTCTGAAATATTGATAACCATGTTTTGATGGCTGGAGGGGTAAAGCCGGGTAAGGGACTGCGGATAGTGGGGGAAGGGCGAGTGCTCTCCTGCTTGTGCATTCACGAGCAGTGCGAAAGGAACAACTTAAAATCCAAAAGCGCGCGATGTCTTTTTAAGAGTCAAATCAGATTCCATATGATTGCGCTTTCTACACTTTAAAAAGCACCAAATTTGAAATATTCTAGCTGAAGGAGTAACATATTATTAATTACAAAATATATAAAATTAATATTTTTTCCAATTAATTAATTTTAAACATATTTGAAAATTAACTATTGTTTACTCAAAATTAAAAAGTTTCAATCCCTCCTGTCATATTTTCTTAGGGCCTGATTATAAAAAGACCCAAATGAATACTTCAAATGTCTATAATTTTTCTTAAAGTGACCCAAACATTTTTTTGGTTTTTTTTCTGTCTTCAGGAAGGGTATCTGAAGGATTGTGACCATTATATGTATAAAATTTTAGAAAACCCAAAATTTATTCCACCATCTTAAGAAATGTACACTTTATTTTCAAGCAACGTAGACTTTATCTAATCAGTTCACATAGTAATTTTAAATCATATCATCACCGTCTCGACTTGATTCTGATCATTTGTGAGGTAAAGTTATTGTGTAATCTCATCATTGTTCTACAATAAACTGGAATTGAATCTACACGAAATGGTTATAATTAACTAGAGGATACGCTATCTTACAAGTTTAAGTCTTGATAGCATCACATACAGAAACACAAACTAGCTATGTTTGGTCAAGGCTGAACCGTGATGTTGAATCAGATTGTATCTTGTATGGTTGGTTGTAGTTTGTTCGGAAAGTCAAGTTGATTTACTCTTGTACACGGAGAACAAAAGTTAAAAAATAGCTGGTATTCAATGTAAAAATTCCTCGGCAAAAATGATTTGTCGAATTAAACTTTCCTTGTTAAATCTCAGTGATAAACAGTGATGTTGAACTAGAACATATCCTTCCTGAGTTTTTTCCAATTGTCAGGGCAATAAGTTAAACTCTCTTTAAGACTTTTAATCCTCTTTCCCTTATATGTATGTTTCACATAAGTAAGGCTAAATCTAATTATTACGTGATATTTTGTAATAAATATATTTGATCATAATCAAATTATTTTTACTTAAAATGGAAAGCGGTTAGGACTCTCTGCTAGACTCTTTCCCCTACGGAGGGAATTCCCAAGTGGGTAGGACTAAATCTAATTACTCGTATTGCGTGACGGTGATCTTGAATTAGATGTTATCCTTCCCTAGTTGTTTCTAGACCTGATGGAAAGGGGTTAAGTCTATCCGCAAGACATTTCTCCTAAGAAGAGCATTACCAAGTGGGTAGGACTAAATTTAATTATTGTGTGACGGTGATCTTGAATTATATTTACCTTCCCTTGTTTTATCCAGCCCTTAATGGAAAGGGATTGTCTTTCTGCAAGACTTTTTCCCCCAAGAAGAAGATTATCAAGTGGGTAGGACTAAATGTAATTATTGCGTGACGGTGATCTTGAATTAGATTTTATCCTTCCCTAGTTGTTTCCAGTCCTAATGGAAAGGAGTTGTCTCTCTGAAAGACTTTTTCCCCCAAGAAGAGGATTATCAAGTGGGTAGGACTAAATGTAATTATTGCGTGACGGTGATCTTGAATTAGATTTTATCCTTCCCTAGTTGTTTCCAGGCCTAATGGAAAGGGGTTAAGTCTCTCTGCAAGAATTTTTGTTCCAAGAAGATAATTACCTAGTGGGTCGAACTAAATTTAATTATTGTGTTACGGTGATCTTGAATTAGATTTTATCCTTCCCTAGTTGTTTCCAGTCCTAATGGAAAGGAGTTGTCTCTCTGCAAGACTTTTTCCCCCAAGAAGAGGATTATCAAGTGGGTAGGACTAAATGTAATTATTGCGTGACGGTAATCTTGAATTAGATTTTATCCTTCCCTAGTTGTTTCCAGGCCTAATGGAAAGGGGTTAAGTCTCTCTGCAAGAATTTTTGTCCCAAGAAGATAATTACCTAGTGGGTCGAACTAAATTTAATTATTGTGTTACGGTGATCTTGAATTAGATTTTATCCTTCCCTAGTTGGTTCCAGTCCTTATTGGAAAGGAGTAAAGTCTCTCTGCAAGAATCTTTGTCCCAAGAAGAGAATTACCAAGTGGGTAAGACTAAATCTAATTATTGCGTGACGGTGATCTTGAATTAGATTTTATCCTTCCCTAGTTGGTTCCAGTCCTTATTGGAAAGGAGTAAAGTCTCTCTGCAAGAATCTTTGTCCCAAGAAGAGAATTACCAAGTGGGTAAGACTAAATCTAATTATTGCGTGACGGTGATCTTGAATTAGATTTATCCTTCGCTAGTTGTTTCCAGTCCTAATGGAAAGGAGTTGTCTCTCTGCAAGACTTTTTCCCCCAAGAAGAGGATTATCACGTGGGTAGGACTAAATCTAATTATTGTGTAACGGTGATTTTGAATTAGATTTTGTCCTAACCAAACTATATCCAACACTGAGAGAAAGACGTTGAGTTTCCCTTTGTAAAATATGCAATTCTCTTTCCCTTGTTGAATTAGAGTTTTTCCTACCCAAACTATATCCAGCACTGAGAGAAAGATGTTGAGTCTCCCTCTGTAAAATATGCAGTTTCTCTTTCCTTTGCTGAATTATATTTTGTCATACTTGAGTTATTTTAGTTATATAGGGTGAGTCTCTTTGTGATACGTATAACTATATTTCATTTTTTAGAAAAGATCTAAGTGGATAGGACTAAATCTAATTATTTCGTGACAGTGATCCTGAATTATGTTTGTCACACTCTAGTTGTAGGGTGAATCACTTTTTGAAACATATGTCTCGATTTCTTTGATAGGGAGAAGTTCAAAGTGGCTAGGATAAAATCTAGATACTACACTATGGTAATACTGATCTATATTTTATTCCATCCCAGTTATTGTTGATGGAAGATGAAAGTGACTAGAATAAGATCTAGTTATTGCTTCCCGATGTTTCCAATGATAGGGTTTGTCACACTCGACTTTTCGTTGTATGGGCTCAAAGTCATGTAATCTTTTTTCCTCATTGGAAGATCTCATGTGATCGAGACTGAATCTTCTTTGTGGGCAAGTAGAAGATGTCTTCTTAAAAAAAGTTAGTTCGCAAAAGCTTGTCACTCTTTAAAACCTTGTTGAAATGAAAATGACTCTAAACAAAGATACAATATAAAAACTTATAGTTACCTTTTTTCTGTAATCTTTAGGTGATATTTTAGAGTAATTCTGTTTTAATCCCAAGAAAAATGCATCTCTGTTTTACCCTTACAATACTACTTGTGCCCTATGGTTTGGTTAACTGAACTAGTCGATGCGTGAAGCATGATATTGGATGTAAAACTAGTTGGGAGCCAATGACACTGTGACCAATAGTGTTTGTGTTTTGCCAATAAAAGTCTAACCAATTTGTTGATAGCTATTAGCAACAGTCATTGATGCCAACCAAAAGCTCTAGGTTTGATTTCAATAGCAATGCATTGTAGCAGTGGCATTTCCTTTATGTTCCCACCCACAATCGTAATTATATTTGAGGAGGTGAAAACGTATCTATATGAAATATATATATATATATATATAACATTTGTAATTATCTTAAGTTATTTTTTAAGTTAATTACAGGTAATGAATGGTTTGGAAGGATAACAGGTTTTCGGGCATTAGCCATAGTAAATGTAATAAAAATAGAACCCAGCATTTGAGGATTGGAACCAATCTTCTTCATCATGCGTTCAAATATATTATGGTATTGGGTTAATTACATACAAAACTGAACTAATGAGGATTATACAACTTTTTTATATAATTAGTACAATTTATATCTATTGTCTATAAAAGTATGTGTTTTATTTTCATTTAATAATCTATATGTATTAATATCAATGTATTGTCATTGGTACCTTACGCCGGTAAAATGAAAAATGAAAAGTTCTCAGCGTGAATTACAATTGATAAATAAATGGATTTAATGTTTTACGGGGAAAATTCCAAGTTTACAGAATATCGCACTCAACGTTTGAATTATAGAGGACCGTAAGACAGTTAGTTATATAGGCTATACAACGTTTAAGTTATTTGAAAGTTTAATAGCTGCATTTTTAAATGCCAATAAAAGTTTGTATCGTATAAAAATATTGTATTTGCGGCTATATGAAACCAATCTGGTCTCTTCGACAAAGGGCATTCAACAATATGAACGGCTTTATCCCCACACTTGGGATTCATTAAACAGAGTCCCATCAAAGGCTTGGAGGGCGAAGGGCGGAGCAAAGGGCCAACAGTAAATAATGCACTCTTTGTGTCTGAAGGGACTTGCGGCGAGGGTGCGGGGTATCGAAATGACCACGGGATACCTAGGCAACGGCTCTGGTAATCAACAATGCATTTCTGTCGGTCCCCAGACAATCGCCTAGCAGCTTATACACATATCCGATGCAGGATTATGTATTAGATATAGCATTTGTACTATTATGGTATGGTACTATTATATTATGGTACTATTATGGTATGGTACTATTATGATATGGTACTATTATGGTATGGTACTATTATGATATGGTACTATTATGCTATGGTACTATTATGATATGGTACTATTATGCTATGGTACTATTATGATATGGTACTATTATGCTATGGTACTATTATGATATGGTACTATTATGCTATGGTACTATTATGATATGGTACTATTATGGTATGGTACTATTATGGAATTACGTTACTATATGGTACAGGATAGGCGATGTTAGGGTCTCGTTTGTGTCATTGCTCAGCTTTCGATACTAAATTTGACGGACCACACAATATAAGATTGTCTATAGCTTATCAATCCTTATTTTCGTTAGAGCACATTGGACTAGCTGTAAATATTGGCCTTCTGGCCTAAACGGAATATAAATAACCCTGGGTTCAACAATGAACTAGAGTGTCATCTGGGTTGGGCATTCAAGCAGGCTATTGGATTTCGTCCAAACACTGTTTAAATTTAATATAAATACGATTTATTTTGCATATCAACAAACTTATGTTTTACAATACGCTTTCCCCATTCCTGGTGAACAATCTGTTTGAGCTAGGTTTGGGTGTGAATCTGATATTGCCCCCAGGCCCGAACCCATGTACCACCCAAGTTAAGCAGTCAAACAGTACATGGTTCCAATTTGAGTTTCAAACTCGTTACATCTGGTGTACCGGATTTCACGATTAATATTAATATATTCCAAATTGTTACTGTCCAAATTCCTTGTCTTCACACTTGTTAACCACTGTTTATCTGCGACATATTATAACTTTTTAACATTAACATAAAATCTAAACACTGAAATTTGAACCGTGTAAAAGGATAATAATAGTGATATATAACTAATCACACAAATAATAATCATCCCACTCATAGAACCGCATAAAAATGACAAGGTTATAGGAGACGATGAATGAAAGAAAATTTGAAGACGTAAATCAAATATCAAATTTCACCTTGGCTACAAACAATTTCAAACAAGTCGGAGCAAGACCATAATGCTATTAAATACGATGACAGTAGCTATTACCAGTGCAAAATTTCCCTTCCGTCTGTATATCTGTCCGCACAATATCTCGAGAACAAACACGACTTGAAATTTAGCATGAAGCTACGTTTAAACAACAGAGACTTCTACGATGGTGCATGTCACTCAATAAGATTAAGCTGATCGTTAGCAAACATTTCCACATTGCTCTTATGGGCAACCAAGATTATTACGAAAAAATCGCAAAGCAAACACTTAACACAATCTTCATGGCTCTTTAAAATGTGACACGGTAAAACGTGTAATAAGGATAATTTGTGGGTTGGTCGGAAAGATTTACGTTACGATTTGTAGGGTTCTTCGGTACTCCGTTGTATCATTTTATTTGGATATAAGAGTTTGAGATGGCTGATATTCCTACGAGAGATTTGGCTAAGTACGAGCAAACCCTATAACTCAGGGTGATATCTCGGGAATAGATATAAATTTGAAGTTTTGTATATTTTGCAATGCTGTCTCTAGCAAGATTTGTTTTTTTTCATGTCTGTCTATCTGTTCGCGTGTATGTTTTTCGCTGTATATCTCATAAACCAATTGAGCTATGTAGTTAGAATGTTGCATGTATATATCTAGAGAAGGATTGAATGTACAAAAATTGTGTTCACACCCACTAGATAGGATCCTATATGAAACCGAGGACAACTTTACCAAACATTTGTTTAACTCACTGGATAAGACCCTCTAAAAACCAAGGAGAACTTTTCTAAACATCTTGTCACACCCAATGGATACGATCCTCTTAGAAACAAGAAAGATTTTACAAAATTAATGGCCTCACCCACTGAATACAAACCATTAATAAATCAAGAACAACTTTGCAAAGAAAATGTGGTCGCACCCACTGGGAACGATCCTTTAAGAAACCAAGAACGACTTCACAAAAAAATGGGGTCACACCCACTGGGTACGATCCTTTAAGATACCAAGAACAACTTTACAAAAAAAGTTGTCACACCCATTCATTAAGTTCATCTAAAAAACCGTGAAAACATTTACCAAAATTGTGGTCACACTCGCTGGATACGATCCTCTAAGAAACTGCGAAAAAATTCGCCAAACTTATGCGTAAAGCCGTAAATTACCACCTTCTCCTTCTTTCTTGTCATTTCTCCTTCTTTGAGGCATACAATTTTACCACTCAACGTGCAAACATGTTTCCAACGTAGATAGACAATTTTTCAGCAAACACAAGGTTTTGCATACCTTTTAACTTTAAAGGACTAATTAATGTATGAGTACTATAAATATATCAGTATTTCTAGCGCAACATTAGGACAATGAATCAACGGTTTATTAATTCGAAACATAAACAATCAAATAATTGATCTGGGTTTAAATAACCACCCGTCCCATCAACGAATGGTACTTAAATAATGGTATGACAGAATACAAATACGAGACTGTCTGCCAGCTTCCATAATTCCTAGAGCTTATTAATGACTGGCCCATCACAAAGGCGGCGTTTTTAATCAATAATGGTGTTTATTGTTCGTAGTCTATGCAGACCTGAGATAAATGATATCTCATCTATTGCAACCTGTCACAGACTGGCAACCTATTATTATTTAGCTTGATACTGCATTTCCCTTGATTGGGTATTATGGATATGGATGGCTGCAATTTATTGCTAAGCACATGTGCGTAGGAACGTAGTCACGCGCCTTTATGTAATGCTTGCAATATGTTTTATGTTGTATACTTTTAAAGTGATCGTTCCTTGTGTTCGTGCTGATTTAGTCGAGTCACTTTAGCGATCAACGTCAGAATGAGAGATGATGAGCTGCATATTTGTATATAAGTTCATTTTGGCGTTATAAAAGTTCATGAAGTCTCATATAAAGCTGTGTCTGTGTCGTAAGTTATTCAAGGTCGAAGGTAAATAATATCAGTTTTCGCGATTATATCGGTTTATATTGCTCCAGTGATATTATCATATATTATAAAAATTTTGGAGCATAAGATGTTGTAAAAGTTTGATTTGAAACATTTTTTTATGCGCTCAATCATTTTTGGGATAGAGAGCGGTAAACGTGCAGCGCGCCATCATACATACTATTATGCAAGCGCAATATGTAAATATCTGAACAATTACTGGCAAAGATATATACAAATATTCAGCTCATTATCTATCACTCCGAGTCAACTCCCTTTTTATGCTAAAATTACTGACTTATTGTACTCGGTTTGTCGTAGATAAGATGTTTAATGTTGAACAGTGAAGCAACTTTTTTGAATCAACTTCAAAACCATGGCATGAAATTTGTTTGTTAGACAGAATGCGTTGTATTTATAAATCCTGAATATATAGTTTTGTACATTTCCCTTACATTATCTGTTATTTGTATGAGACAGGATTGCATTACAGGTTCTTATTCAGCATGGGAACTCTAAACAAAAAACTAAAATGTTCCATGTAGAATAAATGAAACCATTTAATTTTTAAAATGAGAAGGTCTGCATAATCTATTCATATTTCAGGTTTAAATCAATAAGAATGCTTAATTTTCCCTGTTTCGTAGTTAATAAAAGTAAAAGTGTAGAAAACAATTTAAAATAGTTTCAATTCACATACTTCCAGAAATGATAAACATTAAATTGGAAAGCACTTAAACATAAATATTTACGCTTGTTACTAGGGTTAACTCAGCAAATAACTTATACAAAAGAGTTTCTCAAAAGCTTTTGCAGCATTTTTCAATTATTTGATGGAATGTATCATATAAAGTGTTTCAAAATGTTATACACAAGTTTTCTAGGTTTATAGTGTTTGGAAGAATAAATATACCTATTTAAAGTGAATATACTTCCCTTGTTCTCAGTTTTTTTTTCAAATCTGTCAGAAAAAAGACGAAAGTGTGAGGTTAGAACTATGAAATTTATTTAATTTCCCAACTTTTTCATTACACTAATAGCAAATTATGTACTTTATACCAAACTAATGTTGTATGAGAGGTCCATTGCTTGTATAATTCCTAGTATAAAAATGTGAAAAACTGTCTACTGCACTGTTTTACAATTAAACCTACTGCACCCGTGTTAACTGCAAAAAGTAAATATTTAAGCATCAAAAAATCTCATTTCTATTATTATTGAGTTACGCAGCAACACGTATTTTCATATCTCCAAGCTGATGTAGTCCACCATTCCACCTGTTCATGTAACTATGTATAAAAAGTATTGTGTTTTCTTTTATATTAACTTGGGTTGTAAATAACTTCGTTAGCATTGGGCTCCCTGAAATAGAAAAACAATCATGCTGGACATTTGTTCTGAATGGTTTTATTGTGAAAGGTCGGTTACAGCATTGCGAATTTTTATCAAAAAAATAGTCTGACTTATCATTTCCCCCAAGGTCATGTTCCAGCCACGTCATCTTTCCACCAGTGGAGGGCCTGTTCACACCGGAAGTCTTGCAACAGGTGTCCGACTATCTTATATCCGGCTGACACGCCACCTCCCCCCCCCCCGACTACGAAAATAGGTGCGGTTCTCAAATCGACTCTTGCAGTTAGTTTGTTCAGTTAACCCAAATATATAGGCTTTATCTTATTTAGAGTACTAATGAAGGCAATCTTTTCACGTGTTTTAGATTTGGTGTTACAGACAGATTTCGTTAAACTCCGTAACCCACCACGGTCGTGACAAAAGTTGTATATGAATTTAAATTTTGATTTTTACCCTTTTAGTAACTCTTAGTCATAGGTTTAAGATTTAACTCCTTCACTGCAGATTTGAACGGAGTTCTCTCACTCTGACCTAACCCCGAAAGGCTTCTGCCGCAGTCAATGTGTTAAAATTTTGTAAACATAAAAAGTACACGCAATACTGTAAATGTTTAGTGGGCAAATAAACTACAAGCACCAACTCCATTACGTTTTCAAGGCTTTCAAAAATATTTAAGAATTATTGTTTTTTTGGTCTTGCGGATTTTTGGTCTTTTTTGGATTTTTCTGGACATTTGTCTTCGTTAAGTAATACAATATGTTAGGTAGTAAACACATAAAAAAATCAGTATCTCACATGTATTACAGAACCGAGGGGCGAAGGGAGTGTTCGTGGAAATCATGTTTCCTTTATAATCCTACCATCGTAGAAAACTAAAAAAAAAACGAAAAAAAAGAAAAAAAGACATTTCTAGTTCAGGCATAATGTTTATAGTATTTTGATAAAGTATATTGTAGGAAACACACCCAATATTGTGGCATTACATGTTTTCAATTATCCATGATATAAAATCTACGCAAAAAGTTCGTTTTCAGCTTCTTCCTCACTGAATTGTTTTGGGTCATTTTAGACGAATGTCAGACAGGAGTCATGTCTGTGACAACGTCAGATTTCGGGCATTGAACTAGCGGTCGATGCAATGGAGATCAACTCAACATTGGCATTGAATCAACTCCTCCCACCGTAGCAGCGTTATATGTCGATTTATTAGTTGGGATGTTTCCAAAACAGGGTCTTTAACAGTTTTCAATAACGATGCAACATTGTAATTACACACTAGATTTGTGAAAACATTTTGACTTGGACGAAAAATTATAAGTCCACTTGAAATTTCACTACTCTTAATTTATACGATTCATTTAAACGATATGCCAACGCATACGTCGTTTGATTGTTTATAGGTTAGACTGATAATATTGGACAGTACAAGAAGTGCAGATATCATGATAGTAAGTAACTGAATAGTCTACTTGGATGTTAATGGAATCACAATCAATTACTTTTGAGAGGGAACTTAAAAGGACATCGGAGTCCGGATAACGTTAATTAAAATAATTAATTAGATCTTCGTTGACGGTTCCAATCAAGGGAAGGCAATAAGCGAAGGAATTAACGGTTCGATACCGTCTTCGACGTCATTTCCAACAAAGAGCGACATCGGGTTTCAATTGTGTCGATCTTCGTTTGTCATTTAATCAGCATTTGTTCTTACCTCTTAGTTTGGAAGAAATAAATAGAAGAAATCAGTAACTTTTTGAGATTTGCAATTTAATCTCTTCCTTTATCTGTCCCCTCTTCGGCGAAAGAGTTCAGATCTCGAAACGTAATGTTACTGTTTCCTTATACCAGTGAAGATGTTAAAGATCCAGTTTCCTTCTCAATCTTACCATCAACACGAACATGCTTTAAACATGGAATAATGATAATCTGAAGAAGAAAGATAAATAATCATCTATAAGTACAAGTCAAGAAGTGTGCGTAGCTTCTGTTATTTTTTTATATGGTACAGGATGGGAGTAAGTCACATAATTCTTCCCGTAACAGACCTCTCTTGTAAAATTTCAAGTTATTCTATTTTTTGCAATACTCATTTTATTCTTGAGATGCACTCCACACAGACAGACAATCATAGAAAAATGACATTTTTGCAACCCCTCGGCTGATTAAAGAAATTACCCTACTGAGTAGCTTATTAGTAGAGAAGCCTTCTTTAGCTTCAATGACTCTCAGCTAAAGCCCATGGATGGACATGCCCTATCACGACTAAATTTATTTGTAGTATACACAATTTAAAATCTACTGAAGACAGTTTTCCTGAGATTACATGATACGTTTACATTGTTATTCATTAATTTGGTTTCAAAATCGAAACAAGTTACCGGGGGGGGGGGAATGGATGCTAGGTCTTATAGCATATTGTGGGATTACTACAGGATTATATGAAAAATTTTAAATCAATTTTTAAATTTGTCCTTCAGCCTCTACCATGTATAAAAAATGATATGGAAATAGCTTTTCTTACCTGTATTAATGAAATTATTCATGAAGTGAAAGATTTTACTTGTTTTTTTTTCACAATGTACTCAGAAAGGTCTCCAAGACAATAGTGCGAAGTCTATGGCAACGATCGAAAAACACTACTAGATGTAGAACCTATCAGGAAAACATTACAATTTTATTTGCTTTCGTATCATTGAATTGTTTGCATAATAGAATAAACTCAAAAGTTTTTTTGGAGCCAATTTGGTATATTACCTTCCATTTCGAGAGCAGTTAGCTCAAAATACGTCACCTCTATTCAGGCAAAATAATAAAAATTCTGTATTACCACTTTCAATCAAATGAGTGTAATAAGATACTGACAATACTCGATCAAAGTTGAGTTTGAGTCTATTGTCGTTTGTATAATATAAAGGTTGGGGATTGAACTAATATAGTTAGCTGATTGTTACTAAAAACCCCTCTCGCCCTCTATTGTGAAGATGTATTGTGTGCCGCGTACAGCCGCGAGCATCTTCACCATCCGACGTGACGCATTGCACGTCTGGGTACTGTGACGTTTTCAATATTAGACCTACGTAGCTATCTAAAGTCACAATATCTTTGCGTCATACTCGCTGCAGACAAATCTGTACTAAGAATTTGGACTTATGTATTTTGAAACAATTCTTTCTACTTCACATCTCATTATTAACGTTATAGGCATCTCTTTGGATACAATGTTACTTTTAATTCTACACAAGATATTTCTGTAATGTCTCACGTAAAACTGTTGCAATATTTTAATCAGAGTAAAGAGAATATTGTCACCTAATATGATCCAACTTTGTGTACAGGTTATATTGCGAGAAAGAGTAAATATTTTAAAAGGCAATTATAAATATGATAAAAAACCAATTAAACATAGGTATGAGTTAACATATACATCAACATTTAAAAACATATCTAAAACGCTTAGTTAGATAGTTGTACGTTGAGTAGGATTGTGCTTCATGTTAGTAGCTTTAAGTGTAAACTGAATACATATAGATATTCCTGAGTTCTAAATTACAAACAATTTTTATGAATTACGTACTCTTACTTGAATTAATGGAATCTCGTGTTTTTTTCCGTTGATCTTACAACACTGCATAGCTACATTCAGTTTTTTCAAAATGTGTAATTGTTTTAGTTTATGCTAGAAGCTTACTTGTGAGGAAATTGTGAGTTGGTTACTGACAGAAAATATTATTAATTGTTTCACGTCAATACATGAATGAATACCAACTATATTATACGAGTAGAAACTGTATATTGTCGGACAGTTCAATTAAGCTACTACTGTTACCACTAAAACATAGGTAGTATTTATTCCCAGCGATATGACTGTGCTGGTTTTCATCAACCAGAGTGAGTAATAACGAGGTAAAATGCTGCCTCATTAGTGGACGGTTTGCCGATAGGAGGGCAAGTTCGATTGTTGGTCAAATAGAAGTAGTGATTGACGGAAACCCTAGCTGTTGTAGTCCCTCCGGTACTTAGCCCGGAATAGCGTTGTGCCCGACGGGCAGCGTTAAATGTCAACGTGCATTAATTATTTATTAAACTTCTGTGGCGCTGCAGAGCCGGGTCGGCCTAGTTCTCGCGATTCCTGAATCAATACAGCCCTTTGTTGCCGATGTCTTTGCTCTTCAGCCGGCCGAAATCATTTGTTGTGACGTTCAACTCCTACCTGCCGTCATTTATCCTGTACGGTTTTATCAGCCGACATTTCTGAAGATAAATGATCCACGCTTTATTATAAGAGGGAAAACCACAGTTTTGAGATAGGTGACATTGAAAATCTTTAAATTTTCATTATTTTCGTATTACTAAGAGTTAAAAACTTGTCAGAGTTACTCCTATCACAGTTTCGCTTACGGAGCCTCTTTCAATCGAACATTAGATTATACGATTCAATCTTGAAATTCTTTTATTGTTGTTAAAAGGATCAGGATATTTTTTTAATGAGAGGCCGATCCTCTTTTAAGCCTTATTCTGTCCGTCCTCATGGGCCACTGGCCTGTGCGAGGATCTTATCAAACAGAATAAAGAGGAGTGTTGATACAGTACAAGGTCGATGAGTTGATAAAAATGCTTCGGCCACAGACAGGATTTGAACTTGTGTATCTCTAGCTAAGATCCAAAGTCCAATGTCTTAGACCGATCCGCCATCGACAATCCCAACGTTTTAAATTATTTTTTGAATTTTTTATATAGTTACTGAAATAAAAATCCAAACCAAACTGAGGTTAGTGACCAGGAACAGCCAACAGAATTTCGCCTTTATCTGATCAATGGTAGTGCTAGGCCTGGCCGTCGAATCGCACAACAATAAACAGACGGAGACTTCTTTATAGTAATGCAGGAGTTTCCATTTGCTACTCTTGTTAAGTTTATTGCGACTTACTTGAATTATAATATATAAGATATACATTTAGATTGTATTATTTCTTTCCGACTTCAAACTGGAAGTGTTAATCTATCAAAAGCTTAAATTTGACTAGTTTATACAAATATGTGTTTATCATGCATTTTATTAAAATTTAATAGTATTTTCATAGAAGTCCTGTGGAACAGGTACTGTTTATTTTAGACAGGTCAATTACGACTAAAAGTAATAAAGGTGTGTAATTTTACTTGTTTAAATTTATCTTGAATTTGAGCGTACGATATTCAAATTTAAAAGCAGTATAAGTAATAATGTTTTAATGGGTCATCACTTATACCTTCAAGTGCTATTGAAATATCTGGCGCGTGAAAGAATGGGAGGCATTATCGCGTAATGGCGAGCACACATGCTGTTTACTTTTCGCGAAAAAGCAAAATCGTGTTCTCTCCCTTAATGCGTTCGTGATGTTTTCCCCCTCTTCATTAACCGTCCATCTTTCACGATTTAACTTGTTGAAGAATTTCTAATGCGGGTTTTTGATGTTCTATCACAAAGACCGTTTCCGATATGCAATTTATGGGCTTCCATCCGTACCTAATTATTCAGTACAGTATAATTAGTATTGAGATTGCGTTATTGGAATGTACTCGTATGGTGAAAAAATAAAGAAAACTGTGTTTACTGAGCATTTAGCAATATTCAAGCTATATATATATATATATATATATATATATATATATATATATATATATATATATATATATATTCGGATTTCTTAGGCGGATAAAGTATTAAATTTGACAGCCAAACATTGTTAGATTTATTTAAAAAAAGTAATAGACGAGGTAGGAGTAAGCTACGCCACGTATCGCGTATCAAACTTCACTGATGTTGCATTCAATAGTATATTTAATTCGCATATATAATTAGTAGACATGTTTTACTATATCACATTTTAAATTACATATAATTATACTACATTTTGTTATAAAATATACTTATTCCACTCTGCAATATTTAGCTTCAATTATGGTTACCTATGTACATAAAACTTTTCGCTAAAACTCAGCTAAATCCCATAGAATGACATACACCCCCATTGAATTTGAAGTTGCTTACATAGAAATTAAACTTCATAAACTTTAAAGCACATAAAGACAGACACGACATTTTTCAACCCTTTCGCTAACATTTAGCCAATTTTATAGTTTAATAGGTAAGGTTTGTCTTCACAGTAAAAACTCATCGTAAAAGTCAGAAGATCTGAATGATTAGACGGATTAGAGTTCTTACACTAAGTATAAGCCAATTATTTACTTACACTTAGACCAAAAGTTTTTAGCTGCTTGCCTGATTGGATTGTGACCTACTGGTTGTGAGTCGTACGGTGGCCAGTTTCTAGCTATTTCTATTACATAAGAACATATCTGAAAAAAATCAAGCTTCATCCTTGTTAGCTTTGGTACGAGATGAAATGAGATAAGTGGAAGGATTTAACTTTCAGGTAATATACTTTAGTTTGACTCAATACGACAATAAGATATAAATAATACAATGTAAAACGAATTAAAGTCCTCACCTTTAACTTTTAAAACCTACTAGACTTAATAAGGGACGTTATGCTAAATTTGAATGAAATCTTTAACATAGAAGTAGTACATTGTGTTCAAAGACATACTCATTAACGTGTTTGAAATTTCTCTTCAAAACCTGTTCTTGAAGTTCTTTCTACCGATACAAGTTTTTCTCTTACAGTTTTGTGTAACAGCGCAGGGGTAATTACTATACCTAAATTGTACATAGGAACTTGTAAATGAGAAAATGTGTACTAATACGGCTTGGCAAATGGAACTGACGGTGGAATGGTAAGAAAAATACTTTAGAAAATATCGTGCTAAATGACTGTACGAAAAATGTTTTGTTCTCGAGAGGTAAATTTTCTTCAGTAGTAAATAACTCTGATATTACAATTACTTCTCCTTTTAAAGTAACATACGATTAATAATTTTGCACCTTTGAAGTGAAATTGAATGAAATATGCGAATAATATGATTTACAAAATAACGGGGTGTTAGCCCCATTAAATGTTTATCAATAAAATACATTTTATTGGAGCCCAAATCTTGAATGGTTGCATGGATATTTGTCTGCATTCCAAATTTACATTAACTCCTAAATATATTGTTTGTATTCTTTATTAACTAAACTCAGGAATGATAGAGACAGTGCATTTAGTAGCACTAAATAAATCCCCACCCGACTTCCGAACCGGAAATAGAGACAACATTCACTTATGACAACGGAGAGAGGAAATACAGTTGGGGAGGATTATGTGGGTTTCTCCAGAATCCTCTTCGTTGAGGATATGAGATAAAGCGACCGTACAATTATGCGTGTTGGAACTGAGCCAAGGGGAGGTACGCCTACGTCAGCCAGACCTGTTGATCTCTGTGGCTGGAACTACCCGATAAATAAGGGGTAGTGTTAGCTCTTGGTAAGTTTCCAATGTGGCTCTGATTAGGCGCGACCTCCCGCAGCACAGTAATGTCGATAGTCGTGTACAACCAGTCTTTCGAGACCATAAAAATAAAGACTTCATCTTACTCCTTTTTTAAGTACCATATATGACGTTTGAAACGAACAGGGCTTTGGAACTATTCCCTGCTTATTGCTAACTAAAATAGCTACTAAATAGTTCAGTAGACATTATGATGTAGTACACAGGATTAGAGGAGAATTTAATGTTTAGTCGAAATAAGTTTTGTAGCTATAAAAGAAAACATTTTACCACAGGGAACATTATAAGAATGTAAATGAAAACGACAGATTTCCAGTAACGACCAGTACATACTGTACTGTTTAAATTAATAATAAAAGTAATTTATATCTATACTTTATGGTGAAATTGGTATAATAAATCTTTGGAAATAATATTTGGTCTTAGTGTGCAACGCTGTTGAGTTGTATTTTAATATACTTTTTAGAGGGAATATGCATTAGCAATAAATAAATTGTATATATTGAAATAGGATTTTCACGTGTATTAGAAAATGTTTGACATTTATGGTGCCATTGAAACTGTTAAGAGTAATGGAAATTTTAAGCTCCTAAGAAATTTAAATGAAGCGAACAAATTGCTATATCGGATACGCTGCCGAAACAATACAGCGTTTGTGAAGTGTACTCTATGGTATACCGCTTTATAGCGATACTATGCACTCCCGAAGTGCCATTCATCAATATGTCAAATGTACGCCATGACAGACACAACATATTGATGTTTAGAGGCTGACAACAATAAAGCAGCCTCCCGGGATCGTATTTAATCGCAAAAGGGTACAAATATATATACAAATACGTATCGCTAAAAATATGTGTTCACATTTTATGAACAAATACATGCAGGTGAATATACGTGTATTAATACTTTACCATGTGACTACCAATACTGTGACATTCACATTCTCAGAACTGAGTTTTGTCATTTTGGCCCATCGGAATTTTAACATAATTTATTCCAATCCTCGTTAGAACTATCGAGATTATCTCATGCATTTAGGTTATTAACATTTAAACCTAGTGGTGAGTTTAGATGCACTCTTCTATACATAAATATCTCCATCATTCAATAAGAGTCTCCATATGGGGTTCGTTTGTGAAACGTTTGCATAGGTCTTATTGGTAATCAATGGGCAACGATAAAATCGCAGAATAAATAAATTTTATTCACAATCTGAGTACAGGGATGTGAAATTTTTACATCTGACATAATATCACATGCAGCTATAGTCTTAAAATGTGTAATGCAACCTCAGCGAGGCCTCATATGCGACGCGTGGTGTAGCGTACTCCTACCTTGTTTCAAGTTGTGTTGTCAGTAAACAATTTATATTTGTGTTATTTTGTTTAATTGTTCTTTCAAATAATTTCGATATGGTTTTATAATAAGATAACTTGCACTGTGGTTAAGTGAGAGTGAAGACATCATAGTGGTAACTTCACCTCTAAAAACGCAGTTTCATTTCACAAATTTTTCAAATTTACCAGCTGAAGCCACTTTGTTGAAGCCATAAAAAATTATATTACTAAGAAATAATAGTAGTTGACAGGAGATAACTATGTATTTAATCGTCGTTATGGGACGGACGCAGGCCTGCCATGACACCGTGTGCCCGGGCCATGACACCGGACAGTACAGAACAGCCCCGCAATAAAGCGAAGTGCCCGTCTGACAGTAATGCCCTAAGTCCGCCAGCCCATACACAAATTGGATTACCTCGTGCTAGGTAGGGCCCAACTGAGCGTGATTCCCCCTGTGATCCTCTACTACCCTTTCACTAATATCCCTACCTCGTTGTGAACCCGGACCAAATGATCCTACTGGTGCTTTGATAGGTTAAGGGTATTTTTTGTTTTGTTTTATTACAATACAGGTAATGAAATAACAAAGAAATAAAATTATAAAAAAACGAAAACTAAAATGAAATATTTATTTATTCTTTAAGCAGAGTAAGGGATGCTTTAGCCAATTCTTCCACCCAACCTCAAGATAATATGCAAATCCCCTACAATATTATTATTATTTATATTAGTTTCATTTTCACTACAAACCCATACTAACAGTACTAGTATTAAGGCATACTATAGTATGCCTTAATTTTCATTGCCATTATATTCGAAAAGTAATATTATAGGTTTATGGTAACTAAAATAGGAAACATAAATTTCTGAATAAAATCTAATTAAATATCTTGTAAACACAGAAACTATTGTTGTCCCTTATCCCGTTGTACTTGTGTTTTTATCGTTTGACATTGTTAAATTTAATTTATCTTTTAAAAATTCAAATAAAGGTTTTGTTGTTTCGTCAGAATCTGTATTAAAATCTGTTTTACGTCATTTATTCTTTTTAAGTGAATGTAAGATAAGGCCCAATGTATTGAGTAAACGTTATAATTATAATGAACAGAACACTAATTTTCTTCCAGGATAAAATTTTTTCCCATTGGAAAATATATATCCAGAGCTCACCAAAATAGTTGTCACTTCAACAAGGAGCTACAGTAGCCCTTCACTAGCATGTGAGGATAGCCACTGAACGGAGAAACGCATTAACATCAAAATGACCGCGATAATCCCTCCCTTGCGGCTCTAGAGCGAACATACGTACGTGATGCGTGACGTTCCGTGAAAAACATACATCCATAGCCCGCCAAAAGATTAGTCTCTTCAATTATAATATGCAGTACTTATAACCCCTACGAATATACAAAATACTTACAAATATGCTAAATAAATGTAAAAGACATTTTAAACTAATCTATATATACTGAAGTAACATTTATACAAAACTTAATACATTAAGAACTTAAATATATTCACTTAGTTAATTAAATTTTCAATGAAATAAAGTTGTAAAAATGTAAATCCACTTTAATTTAACCATTCACGTTATCCATCCAAATGCACTACACAGACACCACCATTACTACTACACCTCGATCGGTATTTCTGATATTGTCAGGGAACGAGTTCCATAAACAGCAAGCTTCAACAGTAAACAACACATTGAAAACTGATTATCAGCGGTCAGTAAGGCATGACTTCATATGAATCACTTAGGAGTCATACCAGACGTCCTTTTTCATATAAAATGAGTATAAAACTGTTAACTAAATTCAAATTAAACATACATTTTACAGTAAGTGGAGTTAATTCTAAAAGTACATAATTTAGATTTTTTGAAATCGGTAGTAATTTTTTTCAGTTGGTATTCGATCAGTTGTAGTTTTGGCAACAAATGGTGGTTTTTTATATATCAGTACTTTAAATCACAATTAACGTGTAATCTCACGAGAATATTGATAACTTTTTATTGAATAATAAAATAATAATAATTTATTTTATTGAATACACCTATGTATTGCGTTTATTTACTGAAAATCTGCATATTGTAATCAGAATAATTACATTTCCCATCGAATACATCATAAAAACGAAAAACGTCAAGAGGAGCTTTCTAGATATCTTCTAAGTTAATATTATTTAGACGAACTTTCCATCTTATGAGAATTTCCAGAGTTTAATATTGTGTCAAGTACTAAAATTTATTTTACATTCTTGTCCACTTATTTATTGAAATATCTTTTAATAATATAGTAAAATGTATTTTTTAATATTTAAAAATATATTTTCAATAGGGTTTGTACAATGCTTTAGTGTTGTTTGTTCAGTGAGGTTCTGGATTAAGAAAAAAAGTTTACTTCAAGGATAAGTTTAACGACCATAAACATATTTGTTCAGTTTAAAATTTCGGGTATCCATAACTTAAGTCTATGTCAACGCTGTTGAAAAGCAAACCCTGCAGAAGTGGAATGGTTGGAGGAGGGGGGGGGGTGGTTTGAATAGTTTCATGCATACCGGGAATAACGAGCTTTGAACTTGTGGCGCAGATACGCCAAGTGACTACAAAGCGCGTGGATAGCTCGGCTTTCAGTGTAGTTTTAGCGCTTTAAAGCGATGTGATCCTCAGAGCCATAGCGTTCCTAAAAGGCTCTTTCAGCACGTAATGTGTTTTGTAATCTTTCCAGCTACTCTTAAATACGCCGGATAGAAGAGATGGAATGTTTGTAACTATTTAAAGAGCTTAACAAACAATAAGAGCAGCAAAAGGGTCACTGATCCTTTAAATTATACAGCATGGATTTCTTGTTTCATTACAACCACGAAAATGATAGTGGACGAGGAGTCATGTACAGGATTTACGTCACTATTCGACGCTCGTACGTGGAATAAGTGGATGAGCTAATAAACACCGAGAGGTACATTGAGGCCTGGTGGAAATCTTGCATCCAATATCCGTGACCTTAAGATGAGCTAAAGTAACGACCTTAATATTGATGGAACATTCTAAATTATAAAGCTATACATCGTCACATACTAGGCTTTTCAAAATACTTTTGTCTCAGTCAGTTACAGGCTTTAATATGGCTGTCCTCCTATTCTAGCGAGAGATAGGTCAAGTTGATGGAATATGTTTATTCAATCTTCCCTAGTACACAGTGTTCCTCAGGGTAGATTTCTGGGAACTTTACTGTTTATATTCTAGGCTGAACTTTAGCGAAGCCTATCACATGGATGGAGAAGGTACTGACTATATACGATGTTAGCCCTGATTTAGTGGCAACATTAGTTTTTGCTGTATCCACTGTGGGTTCTACTAATAAAGCAGCAAAATGTGAACCCACGTGTGGAACTTATAGAAACCGTCAAGTAGGTTTAAACCTATCCACGGTTGATTAGATCCAATAGGATCTTATGTATTGTATTTAGACATCGTCTTATAATTGAATAATGTGCATAATGTAAAAACACCTGCCAAAGGGTTATCATGCCGCTTTGACACATTAATTACCGTTAATACTTCAAAGCCAAATTATATGTTATAGACGCAGTATCAAGAATGAGACAATCTGAATAGAAACTCAAAATCTGAATAAGTGAAACAAGAGCTACTTATATTCTTACTACTTGTTCAATAAGCTCTCTTGTGTATTACAGGAACCGAGTAAAAGAGTTGCTGAAGTAATAATACTGTTATTGAAATAAATACATGAGTATTAAACGAAACGTAATACAGTAGGAAACACTGACTATTCAAAATCGTAAGCAGCTTTAGCTTATAATACGTAATATAAATCGTGCTTTCGGTTCAGATTCTGTATGATTATTTTCTGTGTCTTTTACAATTGTCCGAAAAACCTGAGAGAATCATATTTCTAGTGCTTTTTAGGTAGCAATGTCGCAGAGTAACAATTTGGCAGTATTAATCATATTAACGGATTTAATTGTAATTTTGATTTAATTTAAGTGTAGCAAATTATCGAACAACGTGTAATTAAAATAAACGTGCGTTGTATGAGTAACCATTTTCGGTTGAAAGGCCCGACGTTTATTTTCTTATCGGTATCTATGTATAGTTGAGATTTTTCATATTTTTAAAAATCGAATCTGAACAATAACGATCTCGCGAGGTCGTTTTAGAACCTTACTGGCATGGTTTATACGTGCAAAAGATATTTAGCATAGTTGGTAGTTCTGAGTTTATAAATTAGTAACATTCAACCAATGTCGCTATTAGGTTCAACGCATTGCCTTTGGGATATTAATCCTCCAATTATTGTCATTAGTTGGAATGCAAAACTATGCGAACCAAATCACTGCTTGTGAAACTGAAATATATGGAAACACTGTTTATTATTACAGTCATATGCCATTTCTTATCGCATTGTTATCAACGGTGATATTGTGCAGAAAACATGCTTAACGACGGCTGTAAAAGTCACGAAAGGCTCTGAATTGCGGAGTGGCCCTTGTTCAGTTTAGGTTCGGTTGTAAATTTTACTACCGCGCACTCATATTAGCATTTTGGCCCCAGTGACCACTACTTAGAGGACTTACTTTATGAGTTGTGTTAGTGGCTGTCGCTGTTTACAACCAAGAGTTTTCAATTACATAGACCATTCTGAATTTACGAGGTGTTTCACAAACAACAGATCCCTCCGCCATGTCGTTCCTACGTACTGTGTAATAAAGTTGAATACAAGTGGTCAATGAGATAATTGTACTATCTGTTTCTCCCAAAATGTTTCAGTTTAATTTAATAAAACAAAGGTTCCTGGTAAATAAGTCAATGCTATGTTGCCTAATCCTACCGTATGTTTTCAAACTATGTCTAAGGACTGAATACATAAAAATATCTTTCTGTTTTGTAAATCAAAGAACTATACTATGAACTGAAGTTGACTGATTCCAATGTATCGTATGGAAGTTCATAAATAATAAATAATTTGCCAAAATATATAACACTAAAAAATTAAACGAATTAAATTTTAAAATATGGCCACTTGATCAAATTAGTAATACAATGAGTGCTGCTAGCATGAATTCTTAATAGTTACTAGAACGCACTCAGATTCACGGAAACTTAAAGGACTTCTATAAGTTTGTTGTCGAACAAATCGTTTGTTGCTTTGACATGTAGGTGATAAAAAGTGAAAATGAATATATAATTGGAATAAATGTATGTTATGCTTTACCGATAATAGTGTAACTTACATTAACAATCTATTTCATAATGATAATTATAAAAGATTTATTACTGAATGAAATAAGTACAGGTATTTTTATAGTTGAGAGGTGTATTTGTATATATTTACATGACATAACACTTTAAACCCATCATTCTCAGAACTTCATAAATAATATACAGTGTTGTTAACCATTACACCGTATACACCTAAGTTGATGTTTTATTTGTTTGAACCGGTTTTGTGGCAAAATGGCCATATGATATTGACTGTGGCCTACTGTCCTATTTTTAATTTTGGTAAATGTGGGGGAGATTTAACGAATTGCTGGAAAGTACAAACAGTCAATCGTAATTTTTTTACAAGGAACTTTTTCAATAATTTGCCAAAATTCACTTTACATGCTTTCTTCATTACACTTACCCTCTAACAATTTAAACGACTGCAGAAATAAACATTTACTTTAGTTCATGTCTGAAAGGTAAATGCACAAAAAACTTTTAAACCTTACAAATTAAACTTTTAATGGACGGGCAATTATTCCTCAATATTTTTAAATATATAGTATAGATATAAAAATATAAATAAATATATGAGATACCAGTCTATGGCACCTTCATCAATTAAAAAAAAATAAATATGACTAGAGGTTACTATGTTGACGCTTCCGAAGTTAGTGGCTATTAATACTTCAATCTGAAATAATTAAATTTCAATTGTTTGGTAGGTTACATAGCACTTAAACCACCATTACAGTCATTAAGTGCCAATAGTGATTGTCACAGGTTTTGATCACGTTTAAATGTTGTTACAGGAGTAACAACATTTAACACCTTAAAAGCTTTTAAACTCAAACTCTTTACACAACTAAAAGTTACTTTGAGTAAATCAAATATTTCACTCAGATACAATTATTCACGTCGTCTGTAACTTGAGTAAACTTAAAAAGAAGGAAAATGTAACTCTTTTTATATGATTATAATAATTTGAATTTAATCGTATTTAATTATCTGATTGAAATAGTTACTGTGATTTAGTTTTCAGACTTTTAAATAAGTACGGAAAGGCCCGAGTTTTGTCTACTAACCGTATAATATTAGCTATTAAAATAATTTAGTGTAATTTCTACACAATAATTTTTATTTCGTTACGACTATTTAAAACTATGAAGGACGGAATTGTTATTTACATTAAACTATTTGGCCCCTTACCGTTGGCTGTTGCGAAAGACGGACAATATCGTAATATTTGTGAAGTAAGCGTTTCTATGCCACTCAATTCCAATATATTGGTAGAAAAGGGAGGGGGTAGTTTAGACAGGTATTTATCCCATCAATGTTATTTTGATAATTAAGTATAACATTTGTGTATGTCTATATTAACTCTTAAACTACCTCAACTCAAATTTGCAGTTTCTTGGCTCAAAATCGGGTCTAAGGCTTGACATTGATTTCTGTCTGAGTTAGTTACGACCAGTTTAAAACTAAAACAGTAAAATCATTGTAGCATAAAAGTCCCAAGTTGCGTTATTCACTAAGAGATCGTTTATTCCTAAATTTACAACACGATTCCATACCAATTTTACGTACAAGTTTCTTTAAATAATACATTCACCTCATATACATATTTTGACATATATGGCATTACAGTCTGAGGCCACTATACAATGTTTGAAGCCGCAGAAACACCCACACACTGATAGATCCCAATGATAACGACCCTTGTCCAGTTCCATCATCTTATCACTGTTCCTCTCCTTATTAGTGCGTGTTCCAGGATCCAGTGTACGCCAGTGTCAGTGTAGTGATAGTGAAACCGGGCTGGATATATGACTGCAATCCTAGCCGCCAGGTAAGTCCAAAGTCCCTGTTTATACTTTTTAAAGTGTTATTTATTTTTGTTCATCTTATCCGTTATACCAACTTTGGTTTCTCACTTTCCTTGTACACTCCTGTTTTTTAACTGTTAATTTTGTATCGGAAACAGTTGTAAATAAAATCGCCTGACGGATATCTTGATAAAGGAAAGTCAAGAAGGCGTTACGTAATACCTTGACTATTTCATCCCCTTAACCGATATCGTCTGATATAAATTATTCGGTATTAACTGACCATTTTTTTTATATTTATTTTGAACGTTTTTTTAATGCGAATAATATATAGTAATATAACATGACCATTAGAAAATAAACGTTGTTTAATTAAAAATCCTATTTGTGAGTCTTGAGTTTTGTTTTTCAAAAGTACAAGGTGTAAACAATCTAATCGGATTTTCAGTAGAGGCTGCAATTGACGTGTTTTAAATAAACATTATTTTATAAATATAATTTATTTTCTAAAACTAATCAAGGGCTTCAAACCCTTTGTGGGCGCAAACGTGTTATTGGGAACAATGTAATGTTTCTTAATCTATTTACTGACGAAAATCAAATTAACCTGCCCTCAGTGTCTAATAGATCAGGAAAACCAACCCGCTTTCCGCTTTGAGGCGAAATAAGTGGAGCACTTGAAAATAACGAGTACGTAATTAACAAAGTAGCGTCCCTACGCGTAAGAGGGACGTAGTCCCCGCGGTGTAAAGCATAATGCCTTCCGGATAGTGGCCTCTTGCGGGAGGAGGGGGAGGATGGGCTAATGGGGTACACTTGGCATGTGGAAGTAGGGGGGAGGGGGTATGCAGGGGTCAAAACCCGCACTTCGCCTCTCCAGTAATTACCTTTCTTCAGTCATCAAACCAATTAGTAGAAGAACAAACACGGGGCGTAAAATAAGGATTATTTTATCATGACGTAATTTCTTTTATTTTTCCAAATAGTGTTAAATTAACAATTTGTTATTCAGATGAAATAAAAAAATCCGTACCATTCATTTATTTAAGACTAAAGTAAAAGTGCTAAGCATTTCAAAAACGCAAAGATATTAGCTGTTTATGGAGAACCTAAGAACAATTGTAAACCAATGTTTGCTTTTCATTTAGTTTTCTGTTACCGGTACTTGTAAAATTACATGTTCTGCTGATTTAAGTACACCTTAGAGCTTTGAAACTCCGTGCTTCGTTCGTGTAAATTTAAAAATAATGTAATTTCATTCCGTTACGTTCTTAAGAAAACAGTGTAAATTTGCAAAACACAATTTTTTGATTTTTTTTTGTACCAGAAATGTATTTCGTTTTATTATGTCCGTCTGCTTGTTTTTGTTTTATTTTTACTTAAAAATACATTTTCTTAAATGGTTTAAGATTAATGTAATTACTTTAAAAAATAATTTGTTTTTAATTGATGCTGAACATTTTAATGGATAATATCAGGTTTCATTATATGCACCATCAAAATTAAAACAAAATATAAAACACGTGTTAAAAAATAAGAAACAACTGTTCTTAACGATACCATTAATATATCAGATGTCATTATAAATAGGATCATACTGGTACACTGTTTAAATTGAAATTCGTGTGAAAATTAACACATCAATATATAATCAAGTGGAAAGTTAGAAAATATTGGCTTTCTCTCTTCGCTTTCATTTGATATTAATAAATTAAAAGGCAATTTTATATAATATTAGACAACATTCCTATATCTTTATAAGTGTATCAGTTTAAAAAAATAGTAGGGTGAAGTTTTGTAGCAGTCACTACAAGTAATTCAGAAAATAGATTCAAATTTTGTATCCAATATTTAGTTCCTAACGGAAAAAATACATTAACGAAAGAGATAAAATGAACTAGTTCCGAATTATTAATGTTTAAGCGAAGGACACAATTAAAGGGACATGACAATTTTTTACTACAACAGTTTGCGTTCTGTTTAGCTGAAGAACTGAATATTTTGGGTTTAATTTTATTTTTGCGTAAGGATGTGTTTTCTAAAATGTGGTGAGCACCTTACAGAAATTGAAATAATATCATTGTTTCTTAAATTAAATGTAAATAAATTGGAGGGACAACGGTAAAAAGTTGGTATAACAGTACAGATTAAACCGTCAATCGATACCCGTAAAAAATCACTTTACAAGCTATCAATCTTGCGAGAGGACCGAGCAAACAAAATCGCATCGCATCGGCAAAAGTATCAATCACATCCCGTCTTCCCCCTCCCCCTCTCTTACAAGTATAAGCCTTTCCTCAGATATTGGCGGATTACACAGGATATTTCCGGAAAACAGCCCCTCTCGACACTGTTGATTCAATGGACGGTGTTGTCACTAATACAGTCAGAGTCTGGCCGGCCGCCAAGCGACGAGCGGCCTTGTGTTGGATCAGTACCAACTGCACGGCACGAAAACACCGGCAACACTCGCTCTGCCAGGTTGTCACACTCTGTGCGAGGACCAGCCGACCGTCCACTATTGCCACTTTCATTTCCATTGTTGGCTTTACGCTCCATTCACGCCCCCCTCTCGACACCCCCCTCCCCGCGAACCCCCCACCAATTGTTACGCCAGGTAATTGGTATCGGCTCCCCCCACTTCTGTTTATATTACAGTTCGTTCTCTTCAATTTCGTTTGTTTGTTAACTCCACTTTATGTTGTGCGATTTTCTTTGTTGATGGATTTTAATTTTGAACCTATCTATGTGCCCTGTATTTAATATTTACAGTAGTTCGCTCTGCATGTTTTGTTGTTGCTATTATAATGTACTCCTAGTTGTAAATTAACAGAGAAAGTGCCACGATTGTAAATTTCTTGTCAATGTCATTGAAGTAATACTGAAACTACATAATTATTTATTAATTACTTCTTCCATAACGGTGCATGAATCCATAATGACTATAAGCGCAATAAGAAAGGAATTGATCATAGATTTTATTTAAAACATTGTAGTTATATTCAGTGAAACATTTGGATACTAAGCGGGTATGCGATACAATCATTCAATTATACATATCACTGCAATCGTTCAGTGAGTGCTATATTAATAACGGTTTTGGATGTTACTACATGTAGTATAAATACGCCAATTAAGTTTATTTGTTTCTGCATTGTTATGAAGCTGAGAAATGGGCACTGACAGCTCTTCATCATAGTTGAGCAATTCCGATGTAGTACATAACAACAATAACAACCTCATTGTCAGAGGCACATGCAACCATAAGTAAAAGGATTATAGAGGTAAAGGAAAACATGAAGCCTCGCATAAACCATTGTAGACTCTGTACACTACTAGCGCCTGTAGTTCATTGTTAATGCAATACCTGCAGTACAGACTTGAAGTCGGATTGCGGACAGCGCCTTGTTACTGAACAAAACGTCAGATTTTGAGCTAAACATTGTAATAACTTTTTGACACAGTTAAATAGTATAAATACTTTATATTTATATGTTTTTAAGTTGTTCAGTGTAATAAAACATGCTAATTTCTTTAATTGTTTGCATGGTATAATTACTTTACCGTTGGATGCACTAGGAAGAACTAACTGTATGGCCAACATGATTTTAACTCCATAAGTAGGAATGTTGAGCTTCAATCATTTTTAAGATCTTATTTATTAGATTCATAGGAGATGTCTTATTTTTAAGACATGATTAATACGTATCCAAACGCGTTTCAATACTTTTTGCATATTTTGTTATCAATTATTCGGAAAAAAGCAAAATTACACTTTTTTCTATTTCATGGTTAGAACAATGAAAATTCCACACTATACAAAAGCAAACGATTGGATACATTTTAATTGTATTTTTAAAATTCCAAAATTGTATGAGCAAAAATACTGGGGTACAAGTTTTTGAGGTTTTAGTGTTTTATTAAATCCAGCTGTTCATTGAGGATGATAATGGCCTTTCCTACATAAAATATTCACATTAATAAACATTTGTAAAATTTTGGTTTTTAAACTCAAAGTTATAAATAAATGCTACGAATAGATTATAAACAGCCTAAAAATAACACTAAAATATTCTGCAGTGTAAAGGAGCTATGAAGCTAGGATACCTCCGTCACAAATAGGGTCACTTTAATAAAAAAAATTATATAATACGTTATAAAACCTTTCTATTAAGAGGTGCATTAATAAGTTGAAACTAATTAAGTGTCCATTTCACTTTGTTTTCTTGTACAACTATGCGCTGGGATGTAACGTTTATGACACATTATTAGGGGTAAAAAAGAATAACCTAGAGGAGAAAATTTAAATAAATTTCGCCATGCACGCCATTAAATGTCATATTATATTATGTTAAACCAACTGTAAAACAGTAAATATTTCAAGTATACGCATCTAAGGGAAAAAGTTGAACAGTTTACCGAGTCGGGGAATAGTGGGTGAACAAATTATATCAGAAATGTCTAAAAGAAAATATATTTAAATCTCCTTACCCGGGATCTCGCAGCCGGTGGGTAGAATACAAATTATAAAGTTTGGGTTGACGGACTCAGAGGATCCGTCCCACTTGATTATATCCGAGTTTCCAAGGACTGAGTTCGCTGCTACGAAGACTTCTGCTGAGAGTGTCATCCTTACTTGTCAGGAGCACTTGTACCTTGTCGTCAGAGAATACAAATGTTTATTAAACTTATCCTTATTTTTATATTTGCTATGAAATTGAATGAAGTTATTTTAAGATTTGCGTGATTGAATAAAAATAGATTTTGTTTAACTACTGTATAATAATATTAAATTACCGATTGGCTGATAGGATAATATGATGCTTGTGGAACTGTTTACAGTCTATTTGTGACAGACCATACTAAACACAAGGATAGTATAATACACCACGTGTTATATAATAGGCTTCGCTCAGGTTGGATGGAAAATTTCGAATCTATAACTCATTTAAGTCTCGAATGTCCTGTGCGCAGATACACATACATACAACCACAGAATTATTGACATAATAATTACGCTAATCAACATTCTATTGTTGGGCATGCATTATCCTAGAACACTTCTTTTTAATTTAAAACTGAAATTGCATTGACAATTTAAAATCGATGTAACTATTTTTCACTGCATATTTTGCCGTATTACAAATTCACATTTTAGTTCATTAAGTTATGTTTCATTGCGGTGTTCAAATAATACAACGCTAGATTGTGCTGGAATCAGATCTTAGTACGAATTTTTGAAATTGGCTTCTAATCAATTATTTATTATTTTTTGCTTTATAAATGATCCAGATGTGTTAACATTTCGAATATTACGCTCAGTTTGTTTTACAAATTTATTCATTCTGCTATTTAACCGTTGCTAACATGCTTATTCATTAGATCACTGAAAAGTATTTGCTAACGCTCAGCCAAATACCATTGTTACAAGCACCATCAATTAACTTAGTGTTCCTAACGTATAATTGCACCTTGGTGTAAAATGAAAGTCGGCAGGTCAGTTTGTTTTCGATGTAATGTTTGGTCAGTCAAACTGACAGACAAAAATTAAATTTTTACCTCCCCACGAGTGGTGGGATTAGCTAATGCTCAACCAATAAGCACACGACCAAAGTGTATAAAGAATTATAATGTTTTAAAGATGTACATTGAAGGTCAGTGAACAGGAAAACCGTCCTCTAAGGAAATTTCCACCTCACACCAGGGAGCATTGACCTAGATGAGGAAGAATAAAATAGCGGATCATCTCATCGCCGATAACCGTATGACCTGTCTGGAGTTATAAACCAATAAAAAAAAACTTTATATGTGCCTTTTTCCTATATAAGTTTATTAAAATTTGCTTATAACAAACATTATATTAATGTTATGGCAGTAGATAAACCATAATTGACAGAAATCTTGTTGGAGGTTCAAAGCGGTTGTTCGGTCAAGAAAGTATAGCATAAATTTAGTCTTAAATCTATTTTATAAATAGTAATATATTATTAACGTATGTGAATAGTATGCGGTTGAAACTAAAATCAGCATTGGAAAAGACTTTTTAAAATTTTTTTTATAACTCTAAGAACAAAACATATTTTTGTATTAGTAACAACTTCTTTGGCAACGAGAGACGTCTATGTATTTCACTTTTAATTTAATATTCCTAACTACTTAATGAAGTAAGCAATAAATTGCTGTTACCCAAGGGTTTATTTAATTAAAGAAGTGTCCAGCAGTTATTATTGTAGTTCTATTTACTTTATTATGTATGTTACGTAATACGCGGTGTGGCCTATTCATGTATTGCACTACAAACCCAATTTTCGATTTTCGTTGTTGCCTTAGTTTTACCTGCTACCTTCTATAAGCTTCAGTCTGACAATGAACTGTCCAATGCTAGAACTTAAAATGATTTATTGACAAGATTTATTACTCAGATTAGATATAATTTTCACTTTCACAGATTTATCAGGGTAATAAACTGGCTCAATATTATATAAAAGATCGCACAGGTTTGTAAAAGATTTTAAATGCTACAAAAATTCTAATGATTTTATAAAGAATTTTTAATATCTAATTGGCAGTGCTTTTTAAAGAGAGCCATAAAAACAGGACACCTTTTCTGTAAATTTAAGAATGTGACGTCGATGAGAGGATGTGGTGAGGTTGGCGCGGCCAACTTATAATAAACTGTGCAAAAGGTCGTTATTATTAAATTATCATTTTATAATTATTAATATACTTGTTATTATACTTCGATTTATTTCTGCTGTGACAACAACGGTGTTTACGGTACTATAATATTTCAATATATCGATTATGCTGAGGAAAACACCATTGTTTATGTTACTATTGTACTTCGATATATCGATTCTCCTGTTGTTTCTACTGTATGTATGGAAACAAAGGGGTCAATGGACAACTCAGCTTTTAAGAAACGTTAGGAATGTCGTAGAAATGTATAATTACATATTATAAAAATATTAATCTAACTTAAAACATGTAAAAACTACCAGTTTTGAAGAATATAGCCATTTACGTCAACGTAACAGAAATGACGGCAGGTAGGCCAGGCTATGATGGTGTGTGCGGGTTGGGGCACGAGGATCGCCAAGTCTTTAAGGCTCTTGAGGCTCCATACAAATTATAAATTGATCTCTGAAGGTAATTACAAAATGCCTCAAAATATATAGATTTTTTTACACCACGGAATATATTATAAAATCATGTACTTACCCCATTTATTATATTTCCTGAGATTAAAAATGGACTGCTAAAATATCAACTTTTAAGAAATATAATATTAGCTTCAACCTTTCTGGAGTCTCTATGTCCAGCGGTTTATGACATCGAATTTTGGACCTGAGTTCGACATATCGCGGGTTCAAATCCTTTCTGTCACCGTAGTACTTTTTATCGGTACCATTGACCTTGTAATGTATCGATTCTTCTCTTTATTGTGTTTCATAAGTTCCTCGAAAAGGCCATTGGCCAATATGGATGTGCAAGTTGAGGATTAAAGGTAATAGGCCTCTCCTAACAAAAACTTCTTTAACTCTGATTCGTATTTCCTTGTACACGTGTATATAATTAATATTTTTAACCAACAATAATTTACATGAAGAAAATAAAAGAGAAATGTTTGGGGAAAGGAAAACAGTAGTCGAAGCAATAGTCTGAAGTAATATTTATAAAACTATTTATATTTTAAAGTAATTAGATAGATCTAATACAGCATGACCCCAAGATGGTGGTCGAAAACTCATCCACGTCAAACTAAATTATCTGTAACTAAGCAACGATAAAACTATGTTCGAACATAATAGGGTTTATTAAATAGTTTTTTATTCTTTGTTTTTTATACCCTCTATGTAAGTCCTAATCCACAGACATTGATAGACAGACTTGGAAATCGATTATTTCTTAAGTGTGTACACAAGACAACTATAGGGACAACGAGGAACAACGAAATAAGGGCTTGTGCTGGCTGGGTGGGGGAGCGAGTGGTGAAATTAAAGGAAGTTTCCAGTCCAAGACTCAAAGCCTGAGAGAGCTGGCCCGAATGAGTTCCTGCCGAGGTGAACATCGTCTCAGAAGCGTGATAGGGTTGCTTATTACTTCAACACCTTGTGTTGATTTGTTTTTATTGCACATAACAGTAAAAGGTTTAGTTCTCTAAATAAAATCAATTTTGTTTTCAGAAATCTTAGTGAGAATTTTCTTTTTTAGTGAGTGTACTTTAAAAAGGTTTTACAAGTGCGTTAGTTCTATTTACCAATCTTAGGTGTGAGTGTTTTAACTTCACTTAACAACCGTAATAATACATAGACATTATCTGATATTTTAACACTTCTTAGTGCAGCAAAATTGATGTTTATTTTAGAAAACAGTTCCTAGACCTCAAAATTCGGCTCGAATAATCTGTTACCACAGGAAAACAGCTACTTTTATCTTGAAATATTAATGAAAAATATTATAGAATTTTGACAAAGGTTATAGATAATAGGGTAATATAGAAATTGCGGAACTGGTGGAATAAACTAATTAATTAGGAAAATGTACGTTTAAAATGGAGTACATGTGAGTTACAGTGACAAAATCACTTTGTATTGTTTGCTAATTAGGTAAAAAATTTTAAATGTTAGTGAAGATTTTCCATTATAGCATAAACAAAGTCCATTATTATATGGTGAATTAGAAAAATGACTTTTAATTTCAGTTTTATTGGGGTTTATTATCCATAAAAAGGTTATGTTCATAGGGCGGAAAGGCCATAAGTAGGGAACTACCCAGGCTCTTTATATATCAATGCCAGATAAACCCTGTCTTCCTAAGCATATCTAGATGTTCTGGTATTTTCTTGTTAGTTTGTTGATTGTAGTATGTCTCAGATATTTATGGAAAAACATCTTTTAGAATATTAATCCTGTAATTTATAATATGACGTAATAGCAAGCAAGGTTTTAAATAGTCCATATTAAAAAATAAATATAATAGAGTATCGTGGAATTTATTTTCTCAAGTGGCTAGTTTGTTTTAAAGGTTATTCGGAAATCATATGAAAGTGCACTGTAGTAATCAATAGATTCCTACAAATATTCCAATTGCGATCGATCTCAAAACTAAATCAACAATTATATGAATTTTGCCTCACATTTTTCTTTTATGCATATGTATGACAGATATCGTTTTTTTAACTCTTGTATTTTGCATATCAAAGGGTGTCACGCTTATCTTTACAGGACACGTGGTATTTTTGCGTTACTCGATTACATTACTTTTCCCAGACTATCATCAATTCTAATTGTAAGAATTAAAAAGTACTAAACATAGTTTAACACAAGTTAGTGACTAAAAGGATTGTAAAGTTGATGAATACATGAAGCCGTATATCCGTAGCTCAGTACTCTGTTAGCGCCTGCAATGTATGGTTTATGCAAGATCCGCAGTACACGCCTGCAGCGGTATTACTGTGGGGTGTTTCGCTATCGTAAAATTTCATACCAGAGATTTTGCTTTAATTTTCGGCCAGTTTCTACTATATAAGTTGGGAAATAAAATATTAAATCTCTATTGCAAATAGGAAAAAAACTATAGTCATTGCTGTAATGTACGACCATACCTTTTTATCATTAATTTGCCTTCTTTAACAAAACTTAAAATTAAGGTTTCTTTAATGGATAATTTGTATCTTCCCGAAATAATGCAATATAATGCTATAAACCAACATATGAACTAAACATTGTTATGATCAGTTTGCTTATTTTAAAGACACGTTCCGTTCTTATATATTACGTTAGACAAATACGATTTAATGTAGTTAATATGAAAACACATTTTTATGAACGAGGATTTTTAAGAGTAGAACTTTCGTAGGTTATTTTGAGGATAGAAAATCGTTGTAAAAATTAACTTAAAAAATTCCAACAACATTATTTTATTAAAAGCTGCATATCTCAAATATTCCAGCTATTTACCTATATTACACTCTGTAAACTAATACATACATTTCATCTTATTTTAGTAAGGTAAACTAAGTTTGGCATTATAGATTTTATAGTTAAGTAATTTATCAAACAGAAAATTTATCAGCCAAATTCATTGAGTTAGTGGGTGGGATTGGGTGCGGAATTTAATACCAACAAATTATAATAGATAATTTTGATGTAAATTTCATTCGGAAATCTCATTACAGAAGGTCCCACGTTGGGTGGACAAATTATTTATCTGTTAGGGCAGAAGTTTGGCAAATAGAACTCAGGAATCTCCTCTACTCAATTTAGGCTGAGTTGGCAAAGTCTGATTTGGCTAGGAGGGGAGGAGATTTCAGTCGAGAGTATTGGAGCGTCATGTATTTGCTGCAGTATGAATAATACTTGCAGAGAATTGCAATTAGTATGAAATTTGTACATATTGCATAATAACGTATGATTATTTATTGGAAAGTCTACGTATTGCAACATATTCCACCCTGTTTTGTATTACTTGTAATACAATTTTAAAAAGTACGCTAGACATTTTGTTTTAATTTACTTTACACGGTATTTTTACCCTGCCTTACTATAGCTTACAATAGTGATCGAGAAATGTAATGTTGTGTTACGTTCAGTTCAGCTATTTTAATTTATGATATTATATTCATGACACAATTTTGGTTTACATTAGTAAACTAAGAAACAAGGAATCTTTTCCCTGAAGGTTCGGATATATTGTGGTTGGATTTGTTACGGCTTGGCAAAGTTTCATTTACTTTACGTAGAATATGTTAAAATCAAGTCTTTCTCTTAGAGCGTGTTTGAAATAAATCCAATGCTTCTCTCTTAAGCAAAACAAGTTTGGGGTTTCACAAGGTTCATACTTGGAAGCCATAGTTTTCACGATATTTATAACGTATAATCGGATTAAACTATTAATTATTTCTTCTAAAAAAACAATTTTTTCTTAATTCCTTTTCAAATCGTATAAATGTTAATACATAGGTCTGAATTAGGGATTTCTCCAGTGAACATAAGAAACACATCGTACATTTATGTACAGCTGAAACCCAATGTCACTTCAGTGTTTTGCATTGACCTGTGTTAATATTTGTATTATAAATTCGTAACCTGTTCTCAAACATGTTTGTGTGCTCTGCACTTTGTGTAATAAAACAACTGATCACTTTGATTTGATTTGATTTTGTTTGAAATGGTATATGTATGACTTTATATTTTTGTTGCATGAAATAATGTATTCATACTTTGCAAAATTATAGAATGATTTTGTTTAAAACAGTATGTGACTTTTTATGTTTGTTGTATAAAAATGTATTCAATAAATTTTGCAATATTTTTGAAGGTATTTTCAATTCAATTAGCGTGACCATAATGTTGGACTTGAATATAAATCCACGATTAAAAATAAAAGCGATGGTAAATATTTATAGATATAAATGCGATTACTGCTTCTCCTCTCAAAACTGTGGTGAAGTAAGAAGCAGCCCCTCCTAGTTATTGGAGGGCTGTTCAACCTCGCTGGGGCTTATTTTGGCCAGCCCTTCCGGCCTTTGAGCGTTCGACCGGAAACTTCCCCTAATTTCGCCGTCCTCTCTTCCACTCAGCGCAAGCTCTTGTAATCCCTGCCTTTCTCCCCGCCATCCTTGTTTAATGAATCACCGACTTAAGGGATTTCCATCAACTGAAACATAGCATCAAATAATACTAGTAGAAAACCTTAAACGGAATTTATTATTCTTGTAACCTCAATGTCGTGTTGTATTTCCTTTGGGATTTGTTGACCGGCAAGACCTCCTTACGTTTGAATGGCTAACACTTATGGATTCGGGCGGTATATGTATGGTTAAAATCAATTAAAAGCCTGGGTATTTTACTGTATTGTAGGATATTGTGATTTTTCTTTACTTATTTAAAGACAATAATATGAACTTGAAACGGAAGTATAAATATATAAACATGGAGAAAACTTCTTTTTTTAGCAGTCCTGTAATATTTTGGAATTTACTGCTACCAAAAACAATTTAAAAATATAAGGAAAAATAACTCGAAACAGATAAAACGATAAACAACATAATTGAGGGATTTGCAATAAATCAATAAATTAATGAAATGAACGAAATTACTTTGCAGATAAGAATAGTAATTCTCTACATGCCTGTCCTCGAATTTTAACATTTCCCCATTTTTAAAATGTTCTCTTCACAATGCTGATAATGTAGAAATAATACTGGTGTCGTTATTGACCAACGTATACGTTAAGTACATTTACTTTTTTTAAAGGTAATGTTAGCTGACTATTGAGATATATGGACAAATTATGCTGTAACCTTATTCCCAACCTTGAGAAATATTTTCTCTGGTCAAATATTGCTGCTGCTTTTCATCACTTTCAAAAGATGCTGTCGGGGATAATCTAAAGGAAATAAAGTAAGATCCCTTCATTATAACAGGCATTTGGAGCAATTTGAAGCTCTCATAACGTGTGTTCTCTTAAATATCCTTAGATTAAGTTTATTTTCTTGATAAAATTATGTACGTTGCAAATTCCTTCAGACTTTATACGGGTTATGTTATTTATATGCATTTTAATGCACATTTTTCATTTGAAGTAATATTTCATAAATGAAATGCTAGTTGTTTTGTACTTATTTATTTACTAGTTAACCCTGGTTTTGCATGCAATTTCCCACTGAAAAACAGGTATATCGTGAGTATATTCCTTTTAAATAAATGTAAATCTAAACACTTCTCAGTAGGTGACAATAGCTGAAACATATTCCAATCTTCTGATCGATTTTATACTTAGTAAAAACTTAGTATTAAAAAGTTTTAAGTATTAAATTTTATATTAAGTTTCAAAGTAATGTTGACAGTGTCGGAGAGTTAAACAGCTTTTATAAGTACCAAGAAATAACTCTAGTTTCTCTAAAATATTTCATAATAAACTATTTTAGTAACGATTAAACTATTTTAGGCCAGCTTGAATTAATTTAAAAGTTGAAGTTCTTAGTTTTTTAGTTACCATACTCATGATGTAACGAATAATGTGGATCTATGTCATTTTGATAAGAAAGTTGATTTTGCATTGTTGTCACGATCAGGAATGTATACACATAATCAGGTCTGAGAAGGATATTTCCGTATACCGATGGAAATTGTAGTTTATTTCGGTATAATGTATTCCTGATACCATAATTCAGTTTGTCTAAAAGACTTACTTCAGTCAAAACAAATAAGAGGTGCTTTATAAACAGGCTTTAAATCTGCATTAAAAGTTAGATATTAACTTTGTCTTTGATATCTGCATTACATGAATGATCAACCATGATTACAATGTTTACAAAGAACAGTTTATTACATACGTGCATTTCCTCTCTGCTGATTATGCCAAAAAGGACTTTTTGGAATCGAACAGGCCTATATGATCACCAGGGACCCTATTAATGACATTGTAAAGTTCCAATACAATCGGTCCAGTATTTGTTACTTGATTTAGTAATGCACGCCCATACAACCATTCGACTAGTATTTAATACTATGCATAAATGTTTTAGATACCATTATTTGTAAAATATAATTGCGAATATTTTAACACGTATATTAAATTGGTAGCGTTCATTATTAATATTTGAACACACACTGATTAGGAACAGATTTAAAATAAGGCAAAGTAATATAACGTTGTATGGTGTATGGTGGTATACTGCTCGTTTATTCTTTGTAATAGGGTATTACATTCGTGTTTTAGTAGTTAACAAACAAACAAAAGCAATAACCTAGTCTATGCTTTTAGGCGCAACACATAAAGTTAGCTCAGGAAAGATGTGTGATTTTTATGCATGCAGCAAAAATGTGCAATTTTACTTGGAGAGTTCTTGAGTGTCTTATTTGGTAGTCAAATGCTCTCTCCCGGAGGTGTTTTTGTTTGTTGTAAAACACACCGCTTTATACTCTGCTGCCGTGGTGAGCCCACCTCTCCAGCCTATCCCCTGCGATTCACTCCACAGCTTCTTTCTTCTTCCTGAGGGTCTGTGACGGAGGATTTGATGAGGGCTTGCATTGTCACTCTCCGTATATATGGACCAAATCACGATATTTTATCGGTGAACTCTACGGCTCATTTTTCTGATAATGTCGTATAGATTTTCAAAATATTAAGATGATTTACTTCATTGAGTTCAGATATAAGCGATTTATTTAAAAATGATTATTAATAAAATACATCCTATACCAAAAATAATCTGTTCTGGATTTAGATTTTTCTTTTTGAGAATTATTATGTAAGTTTGTTTTTAAGAATAAGGGTAAAACATTTTTAAGGATTGGGTATCTCTCTTTATTGCAAAGTTTGGTTATTTTTCACATCTGTAGTGTTTAGATTTATCTTATTTAATAGCTTTTCGGTTGGCTCTTCCATAAACATTAACAGTTAAAACTTATTAAACAACTTAAAACATTAAAAAAATGTTAATACAGTATAAGGCATAGGATGTTGAGTAAGTCGTTCTGACCTTTATATAATCACGTGATAGAATATTAAGCATTTAATGCAGCTGTTTCTCCCCCTCCCCCCTTGCTCTCACCAAACCCTTGACCGGACATGGAGGGGTTGAGAGAGGATCGAGGAGCGGCCTTGATGGAACCTGGATGACGGTCGGTGAATTTTCCGCAAACAACCCTCGTCATGGAGGGTGCGATACACCACGTGCCTGATAAACATGACCGCCCTCCCCCACCCATCGCTTCCTGGAGCATATTGGCGTCGATCAGCTTCTTGTTGAATGTCTCTTACGAGAAAATAGGTACGTTTCGTGAAATGCCTTACAAGAATTTCTTTTCTATCACTTATTCTTTTTCTATAAATTGCTGTTTTTCATTGCTAAACAATTGTTGAATATTTTAGTATAAGATTAACGTATATACGTTTAACGTTAGTGGTGAACGAACATTATTTTAATCTTCAATTTGGCAAGTTTAGCAATGTCCTTAGAGGGAGGCCTGATAATAATGACATATTAGTGTACCAAAATTAGCAGTTAGTTGCCGTCATATTTTATCAATTTACCAACGTTGAGATTATAAATATTATTCAGTTTTTTGCGAAAGCATGAATGACAAATGATTTATAATTTGTACCAAAAGTAAAGAAAACAAAGGTACTTAATACAAGCCTAGAGTACAAAATTAAGCCCACTTCGCCGTACGGACGTTCTTTTATTTACTAACTATGCGTATTATCTATATATTTGTTTTAGTTCAAAGCTAAAGCTTTGCGTTTTGGTTTCATTTTTGTAGTTTTTATTGGCTATTTAAAACGAGTTGTTTTACACTTTCCATTCTGTTTATCTCTCCTTGGAAATTCATATGCGAATGAAATCTTCAGTAAAATTGATAAAAGAACACTATGAACTTTAATACTTACACTACGAATGATAAAAAAACCTTCAGATACTTTCGGATCGTATAGATTACACCCTTGTTTGACAATTCGGCAACAATGAATATTTCAGTTAGGCTAAATTGTTACCAATTAATCAATTGACTTAGTGAGAAACAATAAACTAAGCAACAGCCATCATAAGGAAAATCTAGTTAGGAGTCTCGACGTCCAAGAGAGGATCTCAGTCGGCGGACAAATTATTTATCAGTCGGGCGAGAAGTTTGAGAGAGACGGACTCGGATATCCACGCCACTCGATTACTGCCGAGTTGGCAAAGACTAAGTTGGCTACTGGAGGCAGGGAGTTCTATCGACAGTCTTGACATGTCTCGGATACTTGCTACTTGAACAATACTCTCAGAGAATCAAAATATCTGCTTTTGTGTCAACAGTTAAAATGTTTTTTTCTTATCGTTGTAAAAATTATTGATTTCTATTGTTAATTAGTAATTAACTCACTTGTAATGATCTAGTATTACTATCTAGTTTTATTATATTCGTCATTTATTTTTGTTATCATATAAAAACAAAGGATAAGCATTTTTTTATATCTGTAAGCAAAGTATATCAACAAGAAAGTTTCATCTAAAGTAAATCTATATTCAAAAATCCCTATATCAACCAGTTGTATATGAAATTTCGCAGGTATTTTAGATATAGAAATAAGTTCCAGAGACTGTGAACCTTTGCCATGATTGTGGGTTAAAGAGAAAAACCGCGACGTTTCGATAGCTGGGATCTGCTTTTTTCTGGCGAAAAATTTAAAACGTAAATTTTACCACAAAATTGTTTTAAATTGTTTTTGAACAAACCATGGTCAATTTTTTAAAAACAAAATAGGTTGATATGTTGTTTACATACTGAAAATCATGATTTATGAACTTATATCTAAAGAAGAATGCAGATACAGTTCCCGTAAGTACGCATTTCTGCTTTGTATAACACGCAGCATTAGCAAATTTCCATAATCCTGTTATCTTTTAAAATCATCCCCTCTCAATTACAAACTTAAAAGCAATAAAATAAAGCAAGTGCATATTTCGATTTAAAACAAGTTATGTCTTCGGTTTGCGACAAAAGTAGGTTAAAGTATAAAGTAGATGTTGGTTTATATGCTTTGTTTTATGAAGTTCATGTACTAAGGAGTGTGTCAATAAAATAGTATGGATACGGATATACTACTTTAAAAACAAGGATAATTTGTATTTCCATAAAGATCTATTGAGAGCCGGCTGTAATGGCGACCATATTGGTTTTACCCCTATAAGAACGATATTAAACCCCGTGCACTTGTACGAACTTATTTATAGTCATGGAATTATAGAATTTTTTTCACTTTAAAGATATAAATAATAAGCATCCTAAATTATTGTTGGTTGATTGAAATTAAACCCGAAACTGTTTTGTACTTCGAAATTTCAATATCAAAAGGTTTACTTTACAAAAATAACTAAAAAGCGTTTGCATGCTTATTGATAAGATCTTAAAAATGGGAAATTCTTATAAGGAAAACTTCAAGCTAGTTTCATTACAGTTTATTACGTACCAAAGTTAATTAGTGTAAAGTAATATACATGTTCAAAATTAATAACAGCTTGTGGCTTGTACGGTACATAAATAAAAATTTTACTCAGTTTTAGTTCACTTTTAAAATACTTTTTAAACACAAGTTATAGACTTTTTAACTTTACTCATTAAAAGTGATTGTTTGAAATTCACGTAATGTGACACAATCTCAGGGTCACGGCAACACATTATAGATAGGAAATGTTTGAGTAATTGATAAATAGTCTTCGCATAGTCCTTTAGAAAATCTGGAACTGCCTTCATCTAGACGAATGTTGCTGTTCAAGAAATTTGGTATCGTCTAAACGCAAACTAAAACTTCTGGCTAAGTTCTCGAATAAGGGATAAAACCTATAACTCCTGTTATCTTCACTACAGAGGTGTGCTTGAGCTCAACGATCAGGAAAGCCGTCTATTAAGGAAATTTTCAGCTCTCACCTCGAAGCTTCAATAACGAAGGATGGTGTGGAAGATATTAAAGTAGCGAGGCATCGAAACGTGATACATAGTACTATTTGTAGCATTGCTGCTTTAAATCGTTAAACATATTGGTTAAAAGTTAAGTTATTAATAAGCACCAACTTTAAAAATGTTTTGATAATAAATTTTAATGAATTTTAGTGTGCAACTAAGGTAAAGTTAGCGCAGGTTCGAACCCTGTCTGTAACCACTGCACTTTTTATAAGATGCTTGCACGTCAGTTGCCCATGATGACATACAAAATTAGGCTAAAAATGTAATAAAACTTCTCCTACAAAAATGTATTAATTTTATTTTGTATTGAAATAGTTTCAATTGTCACAGAATAACACCCAGAATATAGTGGAAATTAATTAAATACTTAATAAATAAATGATAAATTATTAAAACATTTTCTACTCAGTGTTAGTAACCTAAATGCTTATTTTGATTTGAGTAACGTTTCTATATGTGGGTTTCTGGGCAGAATATTATCTTGGTCATTAAAAAACCATATTTGTGTTTGTTATTAAATAACTAGTTGAAAATATCAGATAAAACTATATTTATAAAGTAATATTTAAAAACCTTTTAAATGTTCAGAAAAGTACCAGAATTAATTTATCTTCCAATTTTTTACAAAAGCGCACTGCTAAACGTAGTCTCTTAAAGAACCATATCAGATTCTGTGTTTTACTGCATTTCTATGTGACCATCTTGGAGTCTTAAAAGTTAAACTATTATACGTAACTTTCACTGTATCAGTAGTATAGAGTATTTCAGGGAAATTTAGCTTCGTCAAGAGTCCATGGAAATACATTAGTAAATATGTTCTGCATACAATCAAAACTGTTGTAAAATATGGTCACATTGTTAACGGAACAATTTAATAACAAATGCTCAATATTTCACTTTATATTAAGTGTAATTCTACACTACCGAAAATATATCACCTATTAGTTTAACTTTTATGAACTGACCGATCATGTGACTGGATTTTAGTCAAGCTAAATATCTTAGGTTCGTGTTAAACTGTCATAGAACTCAAAGAACATAGAATGCCGCAAGTTTATAATTAAAATTTAATAGGTTTGGTTATCAATCATTTGAAAAAATATTACTTTTCTATATTGTTTAAGGTTTTTTGTACATCCTAACTTTAATATAATTTTAGAAATATATAAAATTTGTAAATAATGATTTCTGTAAATAGTAGTTTATTGATTTTTACATTAAAAACGTTAGTACTTTCCAAGTAATTTTTACTTGATATTTTGATACTTAAGTATGTAACCTGTTTTGTTCACGGTTGAGCATATGATACTGTTGAGGACTTTAAAATTTCAAGATGCAGACAAGGGAATATAACGCTATAGAGCTGAATGAAAAAGTTACCCTCCCTCTGACGAATATTTACAATGAGGGTGCGGTCCATACCTTTGAGCCCTGAACCGGAAACTTCCCTTAATTTCCCCATCCAAACCTCAACTCTGAATACGTGCTTGCAGCCCAATCGTGTCCCCTTTAAAGTGATCGACTGATCAGCACTGATCATCACCGATCGAATTGAGTGATTTCCCAATAGAATATAAAAACAGAAAAACAAGAATTATTCGGCCCTGCTACAAATAAGCTTGGCAATCGCTAAGAAACTTTCCAGCTGAGAGATAGTTGGGAAGTTTCTGCAAAATAACTTTTGTAACTACCAGTTGTGAGTTTTGTATCTGTTTAGCTTAAATTTAATTCCTTCCCGCAATAAACATATTTTATTACTTGTACTATTACTATTATTGTTTTCTAGCTTGAATTGAATGGCGAATAGACAGATTAATAGCACACGGATTATACTAAATTATTTAAAAACTTTTTATTTTTCAAAACAATGGATATCACGATAATTAAAAATAGTGTTACTGGTAGTATTTTTATGATTTTCAAAATTTACCGAGAATTGGGGGTAAATAGTTATAACCATTTCAAGGTATGAATAAAATAAATAAGATTACTTATAATTAAGTAAACATGTCCTGGATAAAAATGTCTTTTTAGTTAAAATGTAACTAAAACTTTATCTGATAACGTTAAATTGGTGCATGATCCTTTGCGTATAATAATTGAAAGCAATACTGACTTGTAACAGTATAAATAATTAATAATTCACCCAGTTATAAATGATCAAAAAATAACTTTACGAAACATCTTCATAAACATTTATTCGACATATTCACTGTAATTTATGATCTGTTGTCAGCTATGTGGAAATGTTTTTAATGAGAACAACACATGATATTCAGAAATTTTATTACATTTTAAAGTTATACCAAATTACAGAACAAAGCAAACCAATTATTTAAGCTAAAGTTAGCATGTTCATCAATCAATCTTTCGTTGGTCGAATATTTATATAGAGAGAAGCATAGGGTATAAATAAATTGTTCATGAAATCAACGTTTCTAATATGCTACAGTGTTAATAATGCATTTAAAATTCGTAGTGCAATCTTTTTCTATGGGAATCAATGAACTGAACTTCTTTTAAACTAAGAACCTTTACTAAGAATCTTTAAATCAGTATTAGGAACACTTTAAAACCCTTTGTTATTTAATTCCAGTTAAAAAACTTGAAATCTTTACTTTCAAAATCCTGGTCCTAGGTCATCCCACAGATAGACCCCTAATAAGATGCGCAAGGTTATGGAATAGCCTGAAATAACGAGTGGCCAAATCTAAATTAGAATTGTCAAAGGTTGTGAAATAAAGTAGACGTTTGTCAGGTACTTCACTGATATTGATGTAACAACGGAATACCTCATTATTCAAACACCAAATATGTCATTAATTGCCCACCGCCCACTAACAACGTACAATTTTGAATATAGATCCTATTAATAATATAATATGACCTAAACATTGATCAGCTAAATATGGGATAGGAAAGTTTTACAAATCATTATAATTAGAAGCAATATGGTTGAGTGAGTGATTGCACGTCCTGTCCAAAATCATGCGATCATATCCCTTGACGTATGAAGGTGAAACCACCTTCAGGTTCATCTCGACAATTATACTCGCCCTTTGAAGCTTCCACCGAATATCTCCTTCTGATTCATTGGACATTTCCACTTGAACTTTGAAGCTTCAACCTAGAATCTCTTTGAGATTCATTGGACAATTCCACTGGCCTTTGAAGTTTAGACCAGAAACCTCCTTCAGATTCATCAAACAATTCCACTTGACCTTTGAAGCTTCGACCGAAAAGCTCCCTCAGATTCATCGAACGATTCCACTTGACCTTTGAAGCTTCGACCGAAAATCTTCCTCAGATTCATCGGACAATTCTACTTAACCATTGAAGTTTCGACCAGAAACCTCTTTAAGCCCAACTATGCAATTCTACTTGACATGTGAAGCTTCAAACGAAAATCTCCTTCATATTCATTTGACAATTCCACTAAGCCTTTGAAGCTTAGACCAGAAACCTCCTTCAGATTCACCCGGACAGTTCCACTTGACCTTTGAAGCTTCAACCAGAAACCTTTTTAAAACCATCCATTCAATTCCATTTGAACTTTGAAGTTTCAACCGAGAATCTCCTTCAGATTTATTGGTCAATTCCACTTGGCCTTTGAAGCTTAGACCAGAAACCTCCTTCAGATTCACCCAAACTATTCCACTTGATCTTTGAAGCTTCACCAGGAACCTTCTTCTCTAGAATGACCGTTGGAGTCCAATTTGTTTTTAAAGTATCGACCAGAAACCTCCTTCACTTTAACTATTTGGTCCCACACTATTCTATTTGCTTTATAGATGTAGTATTGTTATAAATACCTGCACTTATTCAATAATTGATTAAAGTTTACCACATATAATAAATGTTTTAACTCACGTGAGGTAAATACAAGGAAGAGTTAATGGACGTGTTCCAAGTAATCACCAGATATTGCTAGGAAAGTTCCGATAAGGCGATAGTTGGGAAGCTTCTTGAAAATAATTTCAAAGTTGCTGCCAGTCGTTATATCCGCAGCTTATTGGATGAAACAGTTTCTTGGTGTATTGAGCTATTTACAGATATTGCTTTTCCTCGACACAAATTAGTTTGCTTGAAAAAAAAAAAACAATCTACTTGTTTTAATTCTTATTGTATATCAATCGTTAAAATCAGGAAGGAAATATTCAGTAATGTATAAAACTTTATTTATAATTTGAGGAATTTTTCCTCCTAACTTATCAATGTAAATGTATTGACTAGATACGGGTTTTTTTCTTCTGCAAGAAGAAAAGTTGTTATAATGATAATTTGTTGAGTTTTAACGAAAGGTTTTCTTACCACTAGAGAAACTTTTACATTGGTCATATGGATACCATGAAGAAAATCGTCGCAGAATAAAAACTTTACGAGTACAATCATAGACATTTTAACACAGTAACACATTTAGTCATAGACCTCACATTTGTCATACAAACTCAGCGAAGCCTGTTATGCGACACATGCTGTGGTATATTCTGACCATGTTTCTAACAGTGCAGTACTTTATCTATGTTTATTTTCCACTCCTATACGTAATAGTTAAAAATTAAAACTGGTTTAAAATTATTTTCCTAATGTAACTAAACACTTCGTTTTGACATTGCATTGAAATAAATAATGAAAAATAATTATCACCGATTATAATTATAATAAAAAGCAAATTGGATGATGTTGGTGTCCATCGAATTTGAAATACAAATACTAGTTATAGATAACAATCAAAACGCAAAACATTTGCTTTGGCGGCACGCATTTGTCAGAGGTCTATCGCCATACGAAAACATCTATTATTCTGGCTGGACAAATAGCTGCTGACATCGATGTTTTCACATCGATATATCGATCAGTATGCTTCGATATATACTGATCGATATTTCGTGACACCGGTTTCCATAGCAACCATTAACGACCACAGCTGTGTTTGTTGCTTGTTGGTATGTTTGCCGACTGCCCGCGGTATACCGACAAACCCCGCCCCGACCTCACCCTGACCTCGTTCTGACCTGACTAGGACCGCCATCTTTCACGCACACAAAGAGTTTCCCCGCTTTTCATCGCTTTCACCCGCGCCTCCGCTGTTCAGAGGTCTGTATTAATAGGGAAAGCAGTTTCTTTACGAAATTATTGGCATTTTCAGGATGATTCAAAGTCTTTATTCGTTGCAGGATCCTAAAGGTAGTTTGTCAGGCTGAGACTGTATACTAACTTAAAGATTTTTTACATATTTTATTTCTTAGTATCGTTTACTTCTTGAATAAAGAAACTAAATAATAATTAACGCTAGTAAGTAGTTTCAAAGGATCATATGTTCATTAGTTATGATTGTGTTCAATGATTTCCTACATTTATTTGTTATTTATAATTAATTCACTCTAGGTATGATAGCTCAAAACGTTGTGGTTATTAAAAATAATACTTTTAACTATAACATCTGCAACACTTAAAATTCTCGAAGTTGGATCAAATATAAATTTAAAATTAGATCAATAACGATTTATTTCACGTTTCAGCTATTTTGCTTTGTTAGCTCTCTCTTTTCATAAAACTACTTTTAACAATAGGCTACTCAGTTTTCACATTACTTGTACATAGTAGAAAGTAAATGTTTCAGTTATTTAATATATTTTGCCATATTGGTATCTTTCACCAACCCATTGAGTAGGTCTTAAATGGATTACAATCGAGGAGGTTAAAATTAATCTAATAGATGATGTTATTGTGAAGTATGTGTTACGTGAAAAAATGTTGGCACTATTGTGCAACTTCCTTCCCCTCAAAGCTCTCACCCCGTGACCGGACGTGGGGGGCTTGCGGGAGGATCAAGTGGAGGTACCCTGGCGGATACCGGGTGAGGATGGGTGGATTTGCCACAAACAACCCTCGTCAATGAAGAGTGCAATACACCACGTGCCTGTTAAACAGGACCCTCACCCTTCACCCTCCCATCCTTCACCACCATTGTGTCGATCACATTGTTGTTGAGGGTAAAAATACTGCTATTTTGCATCCAAGTTCTCCATTGAATAAACTCAACAATACTGAACAGTATAGAACACTGTACTGAATAACTGAATAGTTACGGCATTCGTTCTTGTCGTAAATTATCTCTCGTAAGTATTGTAAGTTAATCAACGACGTTATGGCAGTTTGAATAGTCATGAATGAAATCTTATAGTTTTTTTTATTTATGAAAAACCAATTGACCAAACCAGATTGGCAAAGCTTGATTATACAACCAATGTTTAAGCTTCTTATCCATTTGTAAATTACTTAAATGACCTCTGCCACTGTTTCATTCTATGAGCATATCGGGCAATAATTTACTTGTTAAAGAATATATTTTAATGTATAATACGTCATATTAATTAATAATTTTTGTTAAATTTTTGACAAAATAACACTAAGGTATATTATATTTTATATTATATTTATATATATATATTTATTTATTTTATATTATATTATATTTTAAAGAACTTCTTTATCACAAGCTAGTGGTAGATCTCAAATGTAACCATAAATGGAATTTTCTAACCAGGCTTTTAGTATTGAGCATTCTTTGGTCATGACTTGAAATTACGGATTTTAGGCAATTCTGCACAAAATAGAGGTGCTGAAGATAATGTTTTAGCTGTACGTTTATAGTATGAAAAATTTATAATAGTAGTATACAAGTTAAACTGTTGCACGCAAGCAGTGTTGTCTTAGCTGATAAAAAACACGATTCTATATTGTTTGGTGTTAACTAAAACTTTGCAGACAATGAGGTCAAATAAAGTGTATGCTAAACTGATACGCATGGAAATCACAGATATTTAAATTGTGGAAGACTAAAAAGAGTTCGAAATAAAGAAATGAATAACAAAATATAAGAGAAGAAATGCATGTATAAGATTCTGCCAAAGTGTATCCACTTGTAGTACAGAGATAGTATCAGATAATATATTAAAATGTATGCCACACATTAACGTTGACCGTATCCACTATATTCTATATGGATAAAAATGACACGTTTTACAATGTAATATGATTGATCTCAGTTTGTTTAAATATTTATTTATTTATTTTACTATTTCCCCGTTGCCACGATGGTTACCCATTAGACCAGTGTAAAAACGTGTGCTAAATCGCTCAGCTAAATTATAATAGAATGAGATGCAACGTCGTTAAACTCAGTGTTGCATAAATAGAAATGAAGTCTGTCGTTCAATTCGTTTACCTACGGAGACGCGGAAATGCAATATTTGCATCTCTTTGAGTGATAGGCTTCGCTAACGCTCAGCCAATATTTCTAGCTGCTGGTGTGGTGAAGGCCAACTTCGCGAACCATGTGAAGAAATTTTAAAAGTGCGTGAGTATTAAGGGTAAAAAGAACATTTCCAGTAAATAGTAAGGAAAGAGAAACCAGCAAGCACAAGAGGGTAGGGTGACCTCTACTTAACTTTAATAAAATAAGCGTACAAGCAGAAAATATGAGTGAGCAAAACGACGTCAGGTACGTGGTTGTTTGTCGCCAGAGATCACGAGAGCTGCATGCGAAGGTAGGCTTTGCTTGTAATTAGATTTGCTTGTTATCTATGTACTGCGGTCGCAAAAAGTGCAGCTCAGCGTCCCACGACCGTGTACCTTAATTGCATTGTGAAATGTCACGTAGGCAAGCCACCACTGTGTTTCTGTTTATGACATTAGTTCTACCAGTTGAACTTCAGAACTGGTCCAAACAGAACTCCAAACACCTCTAGTATTACTCGGATCAATAAAACTAGTACAGTTTTATCTGATACATTCCACATCAATAATGGTGATCCGAATAATAGTGGGTTTTACTGGTAAAGGAGATCTCAATATTCAGGCCGTAATATTGCTGGTATGGCTTGTAAGTAACAAGGTAGCAATATTCTAGACCACAATATGTGGTACGTGACAGGCTTCACTGCAGTTACATGCTAAATTTATCCTCTATAGCACATGGTATTTTCGACATCTCTCCTGCGGACAGAGACTATTATAGAGAAAGAAATTTGCACAGCCCTCAGGCAGGCAGAAGAGAAATGTTGCAAGAGGGTAGGCTTCAATGACGATTATCCAAATCACGCGGACGGAAACTTCCATCACCAAACACAACTTATGTAAAAATTAAGTTACATTAACATGCAAAAAAGCTAAAATTCACAGATCAAAAATAATATTTCCATATATGTTGGAGGTACATGCACAGCAATGCCGAGAGACCCAATAAAGCATGCCCAACGAAGAGCAAATTGTCATAACCATATAGTTCACGTGTCTAGAGCCTAATTGAATGGCTAATATATAAACAATATAATAAATTCTTACCGGTCAATAAAATAAAGTTATCTCATTGTATGTATTATGTTAAAATATCAAATGATATTCTTACTCTGTTAAGAAATCTTTTTATGCCGCTATTAGTATATCACGTTGCCATCATGGTTACCCATAAAACCACTTTTACAATGTTAACATTAATGTTCAGACAAATCCCATGTATTGTATGTCATCTACACTAATTTTGTCTAGTTAAAATCGATAGACAGCTTCGAGGTAACATGTGGGTAGACGGACATGGCGTATTTCCAATCCCTCGTTAGGAATAGGTTTTACTAACGCTCAGCCAATAATTTACATAATAATTTTAAATCCTGTGGGTAATCTAGTTACCATGCAATTACAGTTGGACACTAGTAGTTATATAAACGATGGAGCCTTTTTTAACATTTATTTCTGCCCACTTCTATGTAGATTTTATTGACAGTGGCTTAAATATTACCGGAAATTTTCTGAAATGCTGTTTTACAACACCAGATCTATCATAGAAGCTACTGCTTACACGTTTTATTGTTGTCCCTAAAGAATAAGTAACTGTAATGACAATTCAACCTTTCATTTTTTTTTTTTTATATATATTCTGAGCACGTGTTTGGGACTTTATCTGAGTGAATCGTCCCTGTCGAAAAGTATTGATATTATGAAGATCAAATTTTAATAAGGCTACAGTTCAGGGGCCAAGATCAAATTTGAATGTCTATGAGCTGAGAGCCAATTTAAATGGCCCCTAAAGTTTTTAAGATCATGAAAAGCAAATTGCCATAAACCTACAGTCTAGACAGAAAAAGCCAATTTGAATGGCAACTAAATTTTTGATGATCATGAAGAGCAAATTTTCATAACTTCATATAGACCAGGTGCCAAATGCCAATTTTAATGAACAATAAAGTTTTGATGATCACGAAGAGGAAATTGTCATAGAAACACTATAGTCTCGATACAAAACGCCAATTTTAATGTCAACTAAATATTTGATGATCATGAAGAGCAAATTGCCATAAACCTGTAGTCTGAATAGAAAAAGCCAATGTGAATGGCAACTAAATTTTTGATGATTATGAAGAGCAAATTGTCATAAATTTATATAGCTCAGGCGCCAAGAGCCAAATTTAATGGACGATAAAGCTTTGATGATTATGAAGAGCAAATTGTCATAACTACATATAGACCAGGTGCCGAGAGCCAATTTTAATGGCAATTAAAGTTTTGCTTATCACGTAGAGCAAATTGTAATTACCTTATATAGTTCAGGTTCTGAGAGCCAATTTTTGATTGACAGCCGCAATAATTTTGTAAAGCTCAAATAGGACTGTATTTAAAAGGTCAGCTAACCTTATGCGTGCTGACCTTTTAGGTAACATTGGTGATGGTGATGTAACTGTTATCATTTTTCAGGTTTCCTTGTGTCAGGATAAGAAAAATATGATCAGAGAAAATAATTAATGTGGCAATTGTTTAACCCCTTGGTTACTCTCCCTTTCGACCTGCATCAAGCTGGCAATTGATTCTTTTCTTAGGGGTTATGCAATGTAACGTCAGCAATTAATTTGCTAATTAGATTCAATAATTACAAGTAATTAGTGAATATTATTCTTATTTCAATTACAAAACATTTCGCATGGTTTAATCTTATAGTAGTATTTCAAGACAACTTAGTTGTCCAGAATATAACAGAATATACATAACGCACCATTTGTAACGACACAATATCTCATGTGTGGCAGCGGATAGATTGATACAGAACATATGAAGTTCAGTAAAACTCTGAAAACCCAATACGTGCCTGTAGAGTCGGACACCACCTGACTGTTCCCACGCCACGGTGAGGTGTGGGGGCGAGGTGGTGATACGTGTCCAATCAAAATTCCATCACACAGTCTGTACGGTTGTGGCTAGGAAATAAATTTTTATCACTGTATTGCTAGAAACGTTTCTAGAATCAGTTTTCACACAAATCCTCATCAATTTGTTGCCACGGATATAATTCATAGTGTTATCAAAATGCGCCTTTATTGGTTTTGACTTTAATTCCATAACAGCAATTTTAAACCTCAAAGTAGTTTAACTTATTTTTAATCGCAGAACTGTCGGATGTGCTTTATTCTAAAGATATAAATAAATGTATGTAAACCCCCTTTTGTATTTTCAGAGAAATATCATAATTGGGCCCTTCATCGTTTTAATATGCAAAAATTTTAAACTTTGCAAAAACATTCACAAGCCAATGTTAATCAAAGTTTAATTTTTTTTTGTAGGTCCACCGTTGTGGCTAATATTTTAAAGCATACTAAAGGCAATTAGTGAGGCAATATATTTTTAAACTAGAACTGGTAACGGAATAAAAAGAACATCATTATAAACCAATGAGTTCACTGATAAAGGAAAGGAGCGTTTAGCAGAGATGGGTAGGTGAGGGGAGGGAGGGTTAAAGGTCGAGTCACTGTCCGTAATTGTCTCAATCGAAGGGTTGGTGCACTCAATTACTATTTAAGACCAGGCGAGAGACGATTACTTCAACGTGTGAACCTTTAAATTGTATTGTGGCGACCGGAATTTGCTGTGTTTGGTCTAAAGCTCTAGTATGTATTTATTATACATTTATATTGCTTAAGAATAGGATATTGTGTTACAAATACACACAGTATCACTAATTTCATGGATTTTCGCAATAACCATAGACTTCTGCCTATTACAGTTGTTACTGGAGCCTGACTTGATGTGATGTATTTTTTGGAGTTTTTTTGACGATAGAACGATTGTTGAAGGAAGCAGGATTTCCCAACATTTGCCATCGTTCAGTGATACGATACAATCAGTGATGATTTTCCACATTGTCGTGCACAAATTTTATAACCAGTTAACTGTTCAGAACAATTACATTTGTGTTTATATTTACATAACCTTATTTTATCAAATGGGAAGAGATGAAAACTAAACAGTTGGTTGCTATGAGGAGAAGACTTGATTCAATTGGAATCTTGAAACTAGCTTGCATTCACATTATTCTTAATGCAGCGTCTGGAATCCAAAAGAAGATAAACTGGAGGTCAACTCAACATTAAAATTAAATCAACCCCAGCCACCGTATCTACGTTATGTGTAGTTACAGTTATTCTACCGCGCTTAGAGATCTAAAACCTCGTAGTGTACTCCATTGTGGACATGATGAGTCAATTAATACCACATCACTTTACACTAATTTTGTAGTCTAGATGTCACTGAAGTAGAAACGATGTAATGGGTTCATTTTGAGCTCCATAGTAGTCAATTCTTTTGGATCTCTTCAGACGAACATGACTCCAGATTTCAGGGGGCATATCTGTCAGCGTCAGATTTCAGACGCTGTAGTAATCCGTAGGTGAAATGGAGAGCTGAACTCAACGTTCAAATTAAACAATGGGTTTAATAGTCCTGAATTTTTGAGAAGTGTTGAAGTATCAGCATAACCACAATTTTACTTTCTAAGGAAAGTATTGGGTGTATTTGAACAAAATGACTTTTTAATAACTTCGTTTCGTTCGAGGTTGGTTCAGAAATTCAGCGGTATTTTTCCACACTGATAATGTGAATTATTAAAACATCAAAATAATACCATTAAAATTTAATTTCTCATTTATTGTTTCTCACACTCTTTTATTATAAACATTTTCACTAACTAATTATGATTTCTCATCATTAAAACCGTCTCATTCACGTAATCACAATAATTTTACAAGTATTTTTTCCTGAATATTTTCCTACTTTCTGTAATAAATTAAAAGTAATTCCTCATCTTCATTTGATACAACTTCACTCCATCACTTTTGTATCATCATAACTATCTCACTGACTCTAACGAAACCTAGCATGAATATTTATTTGTAATAGGTTATGTATTTCGGCCATATTTTACTACAAGTGCCAAAATTACGGTTGGTTCTACTGATTTCTACAAATACACATTTATTAAAACTCAGCTTCTACCAAGAAACCATACGCTTTAATATATAAATATTATCAAACAATTTGTTAACCTATGAAATAAATACCGTACAAATTAAAGATAGCTAATGTTAAAATCATTCATAAGTATGCTGTAATATATCGCCATAAAAGCATCGCCATACTATTAAACTACTATTATAACTTTTAACCTCTCAAAACGTATAATGTATATTCGCCATGAAACATCAATGTGTAAGAGGAAATTACGCGCAATTGAAAAAAATACACAATTTCGATTGCGTCAGAGAGTTTATACATGGTTGCGTAGTAAATAATTTTGTTTAATTTAACGTTATTTAAGGTAATTTATTCAATCACTATCTTTTATTAGCAAAACGTTGATAAGAAACTATATTTGATTTTATAATTTACTTTAATGACTTACAAAAAGTACTTGCTCCGAAGGCTATTGCCATTTATAAAATTTAATGTAAATAAAAGTCGTTTGACAGGTATTTGGTCTTCCGATCATATGTTAGTTTGCTTATTTAAACGCATATGTGACAGATGCGGCCAAATACAAAATAATTGAATCGGAAAAAGTAAGCGCTCTGTGGTGTAATGGTAGCACATTCACCCGGCAAGTGAGAGATCCGGGTTCGACTCCCGGCGGAGCAAGTACTTTTTGCGATTCAATTTTTATTGAAATTAAATAAGGCTATTGCCATTTATACAATTATGTATATATATATATATATATATATATATATATATATATATATATATATATACTGATGAAATGATATTTCATTTTAATATTTAATTATGAAAACCTACGAACAGCTAAGAAAACGGTGTTTCTATGGCCAAGAAGCTTAGATTGGAGTTTGCATTCATTAGGGACAGACTATTGTAAGACTCTAGAATGAATGAATTTATCAGCGAAATGTTGTTTTTAAAACGACAAAGACTCTAGATTTCATTCCTTTTGGCGAATTTGACTTTTAAATAAAGCTTAGAAGTACTTTACCACAGCACTCCAAGAAGTGTATGTATAATGCTACAATATTCTACCCCTCTATGGGATTCTTCATTCAAAAATATTATAATTTTGGTTGCCATTTCACTGAAATATACATGGATGTAAATAATCTTGTCTGTGAAAGTAATTATAAACTTGAAAATAATCCTTGTTGTAAATGTAAATCAACAATGTTTATCTTGCTAAATACTAGAAATCATGCTTTTTGGTATGACTCCGCTATATCTGGCTTCTTTCTTTCTATCCTAATGTAAAATCAGCTAAATCTTCATCCAAATGTTTATAACAGGTTTAGGAAACAATTTCTGCATCATGAAAAACGTAATTAATAAATTATCCAAATTGTTTTTACGCTTTATATCACTTGTCTAACTTGGAAATAAAATTTTAAGTGTTAGTATTTATTATTTAATTGATTAATAAAATCATATATATATATTTCACCGAAATATAGTGCCAATGTTTTAAAAACAATTTGTTTTAATTGTAAAGTAATTCACTAAAAATAATATATATATATATATATATATATATATATATTAATACAAAAAATTAACACAAACAATATACCTGTTTTTCTCGACGTGCTTTTATTGTGAGCTGCCTGAGTTGGCATCTTGACGATGTTTCTAACCCGACCAGAATTAGTGCTAAGAGAGATTTCCTTAGCGTACAAGTCGCGTAGCGCAAAATTCTTATTACTGTTATTTATATACCGTGCTTTATCAACAGCAATAAACCGAACATTGGGTCTTATATATTCAGAACCAGATTTGGGGCAATCCATCACATCCATAGGCATAGGAAAAGTAAAAGCCACTTTATCAGCTAAGCAGACCCTTTGGATAGTGAAATCAACAAATATAAACCTGTAGGCATCGTAACATGCGCATTATCTTAATAAATTTGACCTGCTTTAAGTTTTTGAAACCAATAACCAGAATGTGGGTTCAAAGAAGTAGCCAGAAGCTAATAAATTAGCCAAAAAAAGTGAACCACATAAGCCTAACAGTAAAAGACGTAAATAATAGGTGCAGCTAGTTCCTTTGGCGGAGATATTTCAAAAGGACTCGTCAAGTGAGTTTTAATTCGCAGTTGTTAGAACTTGCCGAAAGGACTTGACAAGCGCCTGAAGAAAGCACTTGGATAAACTAAATGTTGACACCTTAATGGCCACTCGTATGTCAAAGTCCACTTAAGTGCCGTCAATCTCCAGGTGCGAGCTTTTAGCCTTTGTTATCACAGGCGAAGGGCAGCACTCCATCCCCGGTATAATTGAGACACGCTTCTCCAGCACTGACGTATCAGACAAGATATAACTTCGAGGACGACTTCCAAGACCTTGTCTGAATAGAAGGAACATTCCCTCTATCAATCATTCCTTTATAATAATGAATTAATAATGGAGAGTAGTGGTTAAATCACTAGAATTCATAATTAGTAATAATACCCCAATAAAATAAATTGTTCGTACTTGCTTTTTACTTAACATCTTTTTATGAGAGTTGCACTATACCTCGTATTGTAAGGACTCTCCCCCTTATTCTATACAAGTGCCACGCGAGTTAAAGGGTAAAAAGGAGTTGGCCCTCTCCTTTAAAATGTACAGGTTCTATCTTTAAACATGAATAGCAGACATTAATGTTCAATTTGCAACTGAGAATTCGCGGGCTCAACTTTCAACTATGCAAAGTTTTTTCGAGGATTTACATAAAAATCTTCTATGTACTTTAAAAATGTCTGTAGAGATCAAGGGTTGAAATCCCGGAGAGGTCGAATTATGATAACAGCCACATTGGCCAAAACCAAGCCAGCATAGCTAAGAGCTGAGGCTTAAAAGAGAATAAAAAAGTGTTTTATTACGTGGTTGTAAGTTTTGTTCCCTGAGTAATGTAACATTTCATATATTTGTATTATTGGTAAGTAGGATTTGAGGTGGAGAGTCTCAAATTTCTTATATTTTAGCATTTTAGATTCTTTGCTCTATAGTAATAACATACTTTTAATAATTAAGCAATGTTCATAATGAGTTTGGTACTCTTTAATAAAATGATGTCGTTAGCCTTCAGCAATAAAATTAATGTTAATTTAAAATATAACACGTTAAGTCCATTAATACTATTATATTAGTTACAGAGGTAGTAACAGAAGTTGGTTTTAAAGTCAATGTATACTGATAGTTAAAAAATACAGTTTAAATTAAACACTGTTATAAGTAAAGTTCTTTTATCGTTAAGAGCAGTTTAACGGAAATATTCCAAGATATTACGACGGGACTTCTGTTATCGTATGAACCAAAATGTCTTTTATCCCCCACAGTCCCACCCTCCTCCTAACGTCTAGACCGATATTGAGTCGCTGCCTCCTGATAGTCTCCTTACTCGCGGCTTACTAGGACTGATGCTATTCACACACAAGTGACTCCTTCCTTTCTCATATATTCACAACAAACAGATTTGTTTGTTTTATGTTTGTTTTCTTCCCCTTAATATAGTATAAATGAAGGTATATGTATAGTATTAAGCATCTACTGTGCACCTTTAGTTGAAATATCAGTTTTAGGATCTATTAGTTTTTCATGACATTTTTTCCATACATAAATTCATGTATGTGAGGCCAAACAAGTATCGTTTTGATACTTTGAAAAATATTACATTGCAGACTTAAAACAGTATACATTAGTTACACAAAACCCAACTTTGTAATGTATACACAATTTTGTAACAATTTTCGAAGATAGTTATAACAACACTCGGAAAAATAAATTTAACCAGTTTTAATTAAATATTGTGTACACGATTGTTAATAATTACACAAACAAAAAGATGAAATTCAATTAAACCGTTGTAGAACAGCTATTTCAAATACCTAAGATAAATGCAATGAGGCTCTTGATTATAAAACCCTGCATTAGTTTAGAATAAAAAACTCAAGGTTTAACATGTTATACATATTGTTGTCAAAATTCCAACCTTAATGGGCGATTAGAGCATACATAACATTATTTAAAAATATTATTTTTAAAACATTTTGCTTTGGTTTTGTGTAAAACTGTAAGGGAAACTATGGAGACCCAAATCCTTCTGATCTCGACCTTCTTGTATTTCTGAATGTTCGATAACGGGAAATGTTTTGTTTGAAATTTAGAAAGTTATATTTTATATTTGGCACTCCCTATAATTAATAAAGTATTCACTAGTATAACAATTTTAACTTGTAAAAAATTGATACTTTTACGTAAAAGGTAAAATATATTGCCAAAAACACAACAAACTCAAATGGAAGGCCATCAAACTAGGAAAGTGATTGGTATACACAATGTTCACCTCCTTAAAGTCACCCATGAATGAGATGGGTGGACCTCATACCACTCGTTTCCTTGCCAAGAATCAGCACTAAGTCTCGTTTAAATATTCCATAAAGTTTTTATAGTTAATTAAGTTCTATTGATTGGACCATTACATTGCATACTGAATTTATTTCGTAGTTATTGTTTTATCTAGGTGCGATGTAGTTAATGACACCAAGATCTGATTGGAAAGATGTTTAAATGTAGTGTGCCATATGGATCCACGCTCGGTCCTTTGATGACTGCCGCATTAAGCTTATCCTCAAGACTCAAGATTTTGTAGCAAAATATAATGAGAGGAATCCTGTACTTTTGTTCTATGTGAATTGTAGTTAATGCAAATATATTGTGGTTTCTGGATTCATCGTCCTCGTACATAATATAACAACTAAGTTAGAATACTGTTAACACATTTCTAGTGTAAGCCATAAAATTGTATCTTAATGCATTTATTTAATTTATTAAATACTATTACTTGGTTATTTCGATTTAAACCCACCTTAAAATATTATCTTTACAGGTGGTAATTAATACTGAGTTGATTTAAATATTTAATTTATAAGAAATAAAGTTTAAAGCATAAGGATTGGACACAGATTTAAATTGTTTAGTTGTTACAAAGCAAAACCGTTTAAGTTCTTTTAATTTATTTTCTAGGAAGTAGCAAAGCAAGAGTTTAGGTCCGGAAACATCACTCCAGAGACAGTTCTCGAGTTCAGCCAGCTGACAGTTGCAAAGCTCCCTACAATTCGGAACTATTGTTATCGATGTCAAAAACAGCAGATCTTTGCGGTCTATTTTTATCCCTATTGTTATACAAACCTGAAACTAGCTGTATTTGTTGTAAAATATCCTTCAAGGATGTTTTTATCTCAATGAAATAACATCTTGAACATAAGTATATGGAATAATATTACAAATAATATAATTGTTTAATTGATGCAAAAGAAAGAAAAAACTGATCCATCGAAACAATTTAAAATTTACTATGTAAGTACTTATACCAGTGAGGTAGAAGTACGCCATACCAGCTGCGATGTAATAAGATTCACTGAAGTTTCATGCAAATTTCAAGTTTATAGCTCATATAATTCTAATAGTGGGGCTTCCTGTGTTATTGCCATATGTTACAATCGTATTCGATTGTATTCAGATTGTTTAAACTTTTTTAAATCTAAGATTTTTCTGTTTCCAACCTGGCTACTCATAATAACAATGTGAAAATGATCGCTAACACTGGCTCATGGGATATGCACCAACATAGAATTAGATTCTTGAGATAACGTCCTGAAAGGCAGACAGAAATGATATAATAAGCCTCTAGAACGATAGGCTTTCCTGACGCTATGCCAAAAATACGGCCACATACTCATATAATATCTATTAAAAAGGAAATGAATACTTGTTCCATAATGAATCATTGACAATATGACAGTTTATTTTTGCCTTCATATTTACCATCGAATCGAGTATTCCGTCAATAAATTCACTGCAAACATTCCAAACAAAACACAAAACTATCAACAAGATCACTCATGGAAACTAACTTGTTAAAAAATATACTGACAGGGAGAGATGAAATAAGTAACTGCTAGCAATAAATTCCTCTGCGGTATAAATCATGGAGAGCAAGGTAATGCACATACATTACTTCATTCATACGCCACATTTGTGCCGTCGATATCTCAATGGTTGGTTTTTATAACGTTCATTGACGTACTCAATGTTCCAAGAAGGAAACTTATCTTTGTGTAAAATACATGCCAAGATTTAGATGCAACATTAAACTAAGGTCTGTTTATGCACAGCATAACTCTATCGTGAAATTTAGTCCAATGCCGCGTATTTTGATTCTTCTACTTAATTTACACTGCAGGAAGGTCTAGCATTTTAACTAAGACTGGTGTGTCAAAGTCGTTCGAGAGCGTCTTCTAGGCCGATGGTACGTAATAAGTGTAATGACATAAGAGACGCAGCTAGCTGGTGTAATGAACATGGCCTACCGAGATTATAGAGTAGAACTGAAACCCTAATGCGATTAAGACCCCCAAATATTTATACATAATAATATTGCTTTAATACGCTTGATGGTACAAATTTCCAACACATTTAAAATAACATAAATTTACTCAACATCCCAAGATGTCACTACAAACGTATTGCAATAACCTACACCATACTTTAACATAACAGAGTATCAAATAAACGTGGTATGATTGTCATATGTCAATAAAATAAGACATTACCTTATTGTATTTAATATTATCATATTTTTGTGCATGAGAACAGGGTGTGCAGTTGAGAGAGTGGTCTGAGATGTTGGATTTTGCATCTGAGTTAGAGATACCGCAGGTACAAATCCTGTCGTGACCTTTGCACTTTTTATCAGTACCATCGACCTTGTACTGTATTTACTCTTCCCCTTGTTCTGTTTGATAAGATCCTCGCAAAATTCTCTCTGCAAAATATTTTCCTTCGGCCAATCAGAGTGGGCAGAATAAAGTTTAAAAGGGGATTGTCCTTTCTTTTTTCAAAAAAATGGAACAGTGCCTCTATTTTCCCAATATTCCGAAATACCTATTTATTGTAACATTACGTACGCTATCCTCAAAGACTTATTAATAAAATATTTCATTAACATACACGTAATTCAAAGGCATGAAAAAAACTATTAAATACAAGTTTTTATTGTCTATTATTATAAAAAACTAAAATTTTTTAGCGTGTTTATACAAAAGAATTAAATCAAACATAAACGTTTAAAAATAAATTTATAAATAAAAGATAAATCCAATACATGACAGTATTTGCTCATTCACGTATATTTACCTAATAGTATTTATAGTAAAAAGGCACGTACAAATCTATAACAAGCTTTTTGAATTTATGAATGAAATTATGAGCATAAAGTATAGAAATTGTATAAATGAGACAACTAATATGCTGAATAAATAAAATTGTATTATACTTGGCAATTAAAATACACCGTAACTATACCTTAGTGGATAAAATAAGAATCACACTTGTATGTCTGTTTGTCTATGGCATACTATACTGACATTTTATTGAGAGAGTGCTAAACTAAACTATACTGTATTAATTTTAATTGAATTAAACTTAAAACAGACAAACTTAAATTAATTAGAAACTGTCTTCGCTCTATTGTCTCCCCTACCTTCGGACACAGATGACATTTTGTTAGTACCAATATATTTACATAAATAAAACATATCAAACATAGATACAATTCGGATAAACAATGAAAATCCTCCAGTATTTTTTCTATGCAGAACAAATTAATATTCATCTGTACGGTAATAATAACGATATAATTCACTGCGTTGAAACATTGTTTGGACTAATAGATTATTGAAACATTCAGCCGTGCTGGTTAAACATAACATCTAACTAACAAATATCAAACTAAAACCAATTTGATCAACTATCCTAAGTCAATGAGCATATATTTGAAACTTAAATACACAGGGGTATTTTCATTTGCGGCTGGAATTTAAAAAATACTGGCCGGTGTTTTACACATTCCACAAGTATACACTCAGTTTTTATTACATTTCGAAATTATTGTTTTCAGTATCTCATAATACTTTTAGCCAATAAAAGACCTTCAAATGATATACACACGTCAAAAGTTGTCCTGGCAGAGAATAAGGGTCACTCCTTATGTCATTTGACATTATCAAATCTTTTAACTGACAAGATTCGGGCGACCTTCTCAATAAGTGATGTCAAAGTGAATTTGGAATGAGCACAGAAGCTGTTGGCGTCGTCAAAGGAAATGGTTTCTGTGAGGAGAAGACGCTTTCATCTAGCATTAAGACTGACACTACTACACAGCTGCCATCTTCTTGGCGAAATGCAAAGAGCAAATTATTAAGTGGTGTGATTGCTTTTTCAAATATGGTTGTCATTAAATGTTTTTAAAGGGGGAACATTTTTAGAACAGTGCTACGTGGAAACAGCATAAAGGGAAAATACATCATGAACTAATCAATATTACCTTGGTTATTAACTTTGCTTATTGTAGTACTATGTTCACACAGAAATAGAAATAAAATAGAATTTATTATTATCATTCTTTAGGAGAAATTCCTCCACTGTTTCACGAAAAAAGAGGTTGCGGTACTCCTGCAATGCAAAGTTAGTATTTTACTACTAGTCTTGTTAAATGCAGCTCCTTATTTCTTGTCATACGGGTTCTTTTAAACGAGGTAAGAGTACAACACACCAGGCGTCGCGTAACAGGCTTCAATGAGGTTGCGTGAAAAACTTTCGTTGTCTATTTTTCATCTCGTTAGACTTCATGTGTTACTATGTTTCTATACAAATTCAAATGTTCTGCGATTCTCGCGTTGCCATCATGGTTACACACAAGACCTATGTAGAAATATTCGCTAACGTTCAGCCAAATCCAACGTCGAGACATGCGTCAGTCTGTAGGCCACTTTGTTCTTCAAATGTTATGCGGATAGGCAGGTAGAGGTAGGATAGAGAGACAGAAATAAAATGTCTCCCAGTTCCTTGTTATGTAGGCTTCGCTGTCGCTCAGCTAAAAAGCGTTTTAATTGTACAGATGAGAAAGTCGACAATCCTTTATACAAGTGATAATTTTTTCAAGACAAAAGTTCGCTTATATTGTTAACTCAAATTATCAACAATTTCTAAACCAGTTAACTAAAAATCTGAGAACTTTGTAAACTATTCCCTGCTATGTATACTAGCCAAATTTTGAAATCTTATTCAGACCATGAAACACCAACTGTTACATGAAATTTTAAATTTTTCGTACAAAATATTTATAGAATACTATTTAAAATAACTTTCCACGGCAGAAGGCATGATTAGCGAACGGTATCTTCATCTGATTCCCACGATTCTTTCCTTTCTCCCTAATTTAGAAACTGAGTTTTCAAACACCACTTAAAATAACATAAAATCTAACCACAGATTTTGGTGGTACCTAGGAAATGATAGTACTATCGACTCATGGTACAGGCATATAGGGATTTCACATATTTTTATAAATTACAAAACTTTTAGAGATTATACACAATTTTTTCAGTGAAGCTAATGCTATGTGAGAAAATTCGCACGGAGCATCTAGTAACAGTTATTAACCTTAACGTAATAAGTTGTAAATATAGACATAATGATTATGTTATAATTTTAAACGTTATTCCAGAACCAATGAAATTGGCGCGACGCGATAGCGCGTTTCACCTTTAGTATTCGCTGACAAGCCAAATCGTAAATATGATCCAATACGCCAATTACTTTTTACTAATCCTCTGCGGATTATTCTGATTTTTAATGATTTAGATTTGCCTCATTTAAAAATACAATAAACTGATTAAGTGAACACCAATTCGTTTTTATGTTCATTGTATAAATGTATTCTTCTCAAAAACTGGCCCATTAAAAACCTCTCTATGTAACTTTATCTTGAATATGAACAACATTTCACTTATACATTGAATTTTTACCTTATACCGTATGTTTGATAGTAGAATAAAACAATGTTCATAAATATATCTTTTTTACGTGGCCGAGTTGAACGCCCTCTAAACGTATAAGTGAGGTGTTATCAGTTAGTCAAATTGGGATATCCCACCCACGCAATCAAATGCCCGTGAGCTGTGACCCAGAGTCGTGGTCAAAGACCGTGAGCATCATTTGGTGATAGCATCAATTAAAAAAGTTAAAATTTTGAGGTTAGGAACTTGCATAATCACCAGCTTGCAGTGAAGTCAAGTTAAAGGGAAGAATTTTGTTTTAAAAATTATTTGGGATTCTTTGCGGTTCAAACTAGGGAGCGATTAGGTCATTAAGGGCATTCGGGAAAAGTAAATGAGTTTGTGAGTCGTCTCAGTTATAGTGTCGTTAGGTATAATATAAAAAAGAGTAGTAGTGTCAGAATTGTGTAATAACTTATTATTGTCAGCTTTAATGGCTGAGGATGATCTATTAGTGTACCTCCCGGAACATCCGTATGACCTTATCTGAAAAGCACAATGATGTGTTTAAAATTTGAATAGTTTGTGGGTAAGAAAAACTAACTTATTTGCTTACATCCTTTGCTATTCTTAAGATATAAGTTTACTCTCAATCATAATCACCACTTATTTAGAACAAGTTGTCAATAGTGACATAATGATTATGTTGAAATTTTGAACGTGATTCAAGAACCAATGAAATCGGTACGTCATAAGCAGCGCGTTCAAAATTTAGTGTTCTCCCAGCTTCCAGTAGTGTAAATACAATATACGATAGAATCAAAGTTCTGGAAATACGCATTGTTATTTTTGCAGAGAACATAATTTACCACTATCAAACTGTCTTGCTGTATATAATTTGCAAACTTTAACATCGTGGTACTAAAGGTGTTACATCATGTACTAAAGGTCCACCTGAGACAGCATGTTACAGTTCAGCGCGATACACGGGACTGCAATGCGCTAATGTTCACTCCCTTCCGCATGGGACCCTCACACTCCAATCAGACCTTCATTTCTAGTTATTCCTGTTTGATATTCATATTCCATCGCAACTTAAAACTTATTCATAGCTGGCAATTGTTATTACGGATAATTAGCATTAAATGGGAATTTAACCACTCGTAATTGTATGTTAATGGTTCACACAAATTTAATGGTCCCAAAACTCTGATTTGCTTAATACTTTTTCCTTATTAAAACCTCGTTGCAAGTATACTGAGGCAAATTGTTACTATTAAAGAGAAATGTGTGCATATTTTTATAACGTAAACATGACAGGAAGGGTTAATTAAATATGAATGTAGAATTTAGCTCTAGTTCACTTTTCTTTTAATGAAGCTTCTGGTATTTGAAAAAGATTTTATTCCTTTTTGAGATACAAGACGCTGCAATAAACGGAATGTTAACTGAAGCTAGATTTTATATTCATATATATATATATATATATATTATATATATATATTATATAATATATATATATATATATATTATATATTATAATGTTCATTTCAACGTAATAAATTGTATTTAATTTAATTTAAACGTGTGTCATTCCTGATAAAATGATACCAACACTAGTCAACTGAAAAGCAATTTATACACAGAAACGTTGTAAATTGTCAAAATGTACACCCCATAACTGGCAGAATGAATAACATTACTGCCCTAAACACGGTTAACACAGTTATTCTAAAGGATAAGTAGGGCAAACTTCATATATGTTGAGGGTAAAAAGAAGTTTCTATCGTTATGACAAGAATCATATTTTTTAAAGAAATTTAACACTGTTTGGAACGTGCAAAGTTCACAATAAGTAAATATTTACGAAGAAGAAAATCTATTTTAAAATGTACTTTAAGTTAATTTGTAAAAAACACTAAAATATGATAATATTCTGGTGAATGAGTAATTTTCCCGCGGTAATTTAGCACTACCCTGACCCGCATAACGATAACATATCGTGCAGCCCAGGCTGGATATTTTGCTGTTAAATCTGTTACGGCGATATTTTTATATGCCAAAACATTATTCGAGGTTACCACACGCTATTATTGAGTCAGGAACCACATCATACAGAAATAACACCGCCAAGATTAAAGTGTGATCAAGATTAAAAGTGTTACTTGTTGTTGTGCCATTTTGTTCGCGGTGTTAAAACCGTTATTTACGGACGCTGGACCGTAAAAGAGTTATACCGCTGTTGGTTGAAAAACAGACGCATTTCGTGTTATAAAATGTTTTTATGTTTCCCACACTCGCTCGCCATTGTGTTTGGCCATCTTTGTGAAACTAGGACGGCCAGTTAAGAAGAACAAACATTGTACAGAATATTATGGGAACAGTATTTTTTGCTTTTTAAATATCAAAAATAAAACGCACATATTTTAAGCAAAAAAGTACTTTATCAATACGGTGTGAAATATACACAGATAGCAAGTATGTTAGTCATAGTTCCAGACAATATACTGTTTAGATATTTAGTCTATCTAATCATAAATAAAACCTATATAGATTTTTAAAATGAGCGATTACACACGAAAATCAATACAAAGCAGTTTATTCTAATAAGGTTTTACATTTTCATCTTATAACAACACAGACAAAATAATAAGAATAATTTTATTATATATTTTCATAAAATCCTATTTCTTTACTTAACAAAAATGCAATTGATGTAACCTTAATATAATGCTGTTACAACATTTAGACAGTAATAGGAACTTAATTGACAGAAGTTGTTTGGTATTTGCTATTCAATTAACGTTCTTGCAAGTGTGCGATGGTTTTAATATTCTCTTAGTACCTTGTATGGTATTATTGTAACTTCCTCTTTACTGTGCAGATTGGTAACTATAAAAATATGTTGTGAATAAAAAACACCTTGAAGGTTTTACATATTAAATCAGGAATATCTGAAACGAAATGAAATGAAAAATGTATAACTTCGCCTCTGTAAATAAAGACATTTTTCATTTCATTTCAGATATTCCTGATTTAATATGTAAAACCTTCAAGGTGTTTTTTATTCACAACATATTTTTATAGTTACCAATCACATATTTCTTGATGAAGTAAAGTAATCACTTTTTTAAACCATGCGTTCATAAGTGTTGCATGTAAGCTTTTTTGTTAAATGCTTTTTTACGGAAACAGTTAAGAATATAACTGATCCAATAATAATGATTGAAATATAATTTACGACAGTAGTCAATTAAAACGTAGGTTTCTCACGATTTGACTGCATATTTATAATTACTTCAAGAACCTTTAACACTGAAGGGTCAAGTTAGGGTATGAAAGAAATTACAGTGGACGAGAGAGCCCCAGGTAAGGACTCCTTCAGGACATCTGGGGAACTCAATATCTGTCTTGACAATAGAAGTGGGGTGGGTGGGGGGACGGGACGAGAAAGTATTTCAGTTCATTCAATACCAAAGGTACGTCACATATTGTCCTCACACCACCTCGTCTTGTCGAGGTCGTACACCAATTACAGCGTTATGAAAAGCAATATATGTATATATATATATATATATATATATATATATATATATATATATATTTATATATATTTATATTTGTGTGTGTGTTTGTTTGAATGATTGAATCAGTATAATAGTGTTGTTAGGCTTAATTTGAATTTCATCTTCAAGCCGTATGCAAATACCTCTGTTCTGCTAATTCAGAAAAAGCTTAATACACGTTGGCAATATTTTTACATCCGCTTTCTTTGTGGATAATAGCAAAAAAATTTATTTTAATGCTTATGCATAAGTGGACGTGGTCATCTTGTTCATCTGATTGAACGAAATGGACCGTGCGTTTAGGAATAATTAAAACTTTACAGAACACAATATTTATTTTACACCATTTAAAGTAATATTTTACCAAATGAATTAGGTCTCCAATGCAAAATAAGATTAATATTTATTCTAGTCTATATACATGTGTGTCACACGAATAGAGACTATCATCATCACCAGCCAAAAGATAGTATTTGTCAGTGCCGATCATTATTTTATCACTCATGATTAAGTACCTAGCAAAGCATTCTTAAATCTACGTTGTTGTCGATCTGTCTGTGGTAAATCTTTGATATGAATTTGAGATTTGAAGCTTAGTACATAGGGACCTGTTATTCTAAGGAAGAACCCTATTAATTTCGGGCTCAAAAGGATAAAGAGTCCTGACTGCTCGAATGCCCGTCTGCACAACACAGTTCATAGAAAGGTTATAGAAAGTAAATGTATAGCTTTATCTTCGTCCAAGAAGAAACTGTGTTGACATTGGTATATGTTTGTTGTATGTTCTGTGTGGGCCTTTGATACTAAATTGCGTTGGTTTATTAATATTTGTTACTGTCAGCGAAATGAAATAGAGACTTTACTTCCAGAACTCAAAGGCGATAGTTTAGTAGTAATAATACTTCAAAATCCTGTTATGATATCAAACAGTTATGATTTTTTTATCATATGGTTGTTTGCAACAGTAGTTGTTTGTGTTAGTGAAACTTAGAGTAACTAGAGTAACAAATATCATTTCAACACGCACATTCCTTCTTTGGTAACATATAACTATTATCACATTGAAATCATGTGTTTTAGAATAATTGAAATCCGACAAATGCTGGAAGGAGTCGAATGATTTTCTTTTCCATCCCCTTTCCAATCCCTTCTTCATTGGTCTGGTATATTTATTTACCAAATTAATCTCAAATTTAAAACGCAAGATTTGTGACGCATTAAAAATATCAATTGAACTCCAGAAACATAAAAATACTAACTTCAGATGTGAAATGAATTTAAGTGTATGTGTAGACTTTACATACGTTTGGCAGGTTAAAATCGGCTCATACTGTATATTCTTTTGCGCTCTATTTATGTACGGACTTAATGACTATCACATTTGCCTAAAAGCCTTATTAGTATACAAATTCGGTAGTGAAGAATTATTATCGTAGCTTGATTATCAACATGTAATTCGGAACTTTTCATTAGAATTTCTGGTTTAGTTTTATTCTCAAGAGGGGGATAAATAAGCCAAATAACTGGTACTTTAAATTGGCCGAAGTAATCAAGTAACTCTATACCACGCTGCTGCACGCACTAACAACGGGGTGGGTGCACGCAACCTAAGCGTCGTTTCCAAGAATGCTCGATAATACAGTAGAAAATGGGACATATTTATTGGAAATTTAAAATTATAATTGATTTTTAAACACACCTACACGCACAAAATTTGAAAACTTACTTATAGTTACCCAACAGAAAGAAATTACTTACATTACTCAGTAAGCACAAGGTAGGAGTACAATACCACGTATGTAGGCTATATGTGTTACTATGCCTAATTTAATAATATCATATTATGATTATACTCAGTTTGTATATATATTTATGTATAGTGTAATGTTCATGTTGCCATCATGGTTATCCATAACACTGATGTAAAATTGTTCGCTACGGTTAAGTCAAATCCCATCAAATGATATGCATCATCATAAGTATTTATGTTGCTTATATAGAAATGAAGTTATATTCAAAACTTCAAGTCTTTAGATCAACTCTTGTCGTGCAGACGGACAGACAGATAGACAGACAGAAATGAAATTTGTCCAGCCCCTCGAGTACTATGCTTCGCTAACGCTAAGCCAATAACAGTTATTGCCCTCACGTTTTTTCATATTGAATTACGTGTATGCGTGCACGCGTGCTTTAGTAGTCACCATTGCGTGTACAAATAACCTCATTATAATTCTTTTTCTTCTTTGTACTAGCTTTATTGCCATGTCCAATGAAGATTTAATCAATTCCAAAACAAAACAAAGCATTTTATACGTTTGATGAAGTTCTCACAGTTGTAGTAAACATTAAAAATTTTTTACGGCCTTAGCACTCAATATGCTTATTTTACATACGTCACTAGTTCGAATAGCTATACGTCAAGTATGATTATTATAAGGCACTGCTCAAGTACGAGGAATTTTCATAAAATAAAACACACCACAATTAAATTGTCTGAATGTTCATTGTTCACGGACAATGGGACTGTCCTACTGTAATCAAGCGCTTTGTTCTGCAGTCAACAATTACCCTGTATTTAATGCAAATACGCACCTTCTAAAACAGCACATACCGAAGTAATATAATTAGTGTCTGGTTATAAAAATAAAACTCATTTTTCAAATCCAGAGAAATTATATCCTCTATGCGCATGCTATATCTGTGTTCATAAATTTAACAGAAAATTTATCTCTCTTAAAAATCATTATATTTTCTTAGAATAATGGACTAAAACACTTTGTTTAAAGATAACCTAGTTTCAAAATTTGTAATCTGTTCTCTTCCTCAGGCTCTAACTAACCTAAGACATAATAACAATCTAGGTTTAAATGAAGAAATTCACACTAGGGTGTTGTTGTATGTCAACACCATGAATACGACCTCTAAAACATGCAAGTAAAGAAAACAAAACGCTAATTATTGAAACCAAACCATAGAAAACATTTCACTGTAGATTCGCACTGACTGACAAACCACCGGAATCTGTTGTGTTCGTAACAGGAAAGTGTGTTGTTAGTCGTCAACTCTGTATTGTCAACTTACCTGTAGTTCTGTACAGTCCCTCTCTGTCACTGTCCTGACCTCCCAAAGTACCTGGGTATTGGAGAGAGTGTCGTTTAAAAAGATTGACCTCTCAATGAAAAAAACTGTTGTGAATTTTACGGAACCTTAAAAAGTCTCGCTGTAGAGATAAGCAAAGTATTGTCTCAAAATAAGTGGAATGTACTTATTTAACATACTTAGTCTTCTTAATAAACCCTCACCATATTCATTGATTTTAAGCCCCAGAACGGTGTAAACACTCATCAAATTCTTCAAATATCAAATTCTTCCCTCTTGATTGAATCACAGATAGTTGGATAGTTTTTATGCAGTCGGACTGTCTGTTTTAAGCCTAATACCGTCATAAAAAACCGCTTTAAGACCATTTTGTAAAATTTGTGGTTTCGGTAACTGATCCAAAGGGCTAAAACCTTGTCTCCAAAACACTGCAACTTTTTAAAACCGAATCTGAGGAACATTTACAAAAAAGTCACGTTAGTATTTAGACTACCATATCGAAAGAGAGTTAGAGATTATGGTAAAATATCTCCACTTCAATTAGATAAGCCAAATCCTCAACTGAATAAAATAAAATTGACACTAAAATTAAAAATTCTGTAAAATTAACATTCTCCTTTCTGAATAGGTGCATTAGGGTGGAAAGGTCACAAGTGTCCTGCTGCACGTTTAGGACGGGAGCCATTTCCCTCCATTTATATGCTAACGTCATTTCTCTCTGGGCTGTGACGTTGGCCGAATCTCGCGGGTTATCACCAAGCATGGGGCACTGTTTTACTTTTCAAATTTACAAGTTTATTAGTTAATCCTTCCGCAGCCAAGAAGTACTGGAATCTTCAGGGTGAATATCTGATACTACAGTTTACTATTTGTTATCGTTCCATACTCGTGTGTTTTCAAGTAGTATAGCACGGGCATTGCTTGATGGCAGCAAACAACAAGACTTTATTTATGAATGATGGGTTCTTCAAAATCCTCACATCTTGAAGGGTATGATGTCAAAACCGAAATTGCGACGTAATTCTGATGGGGTATCTAAATTCAACAGAGCACATGTACGTAACAAATCACGATGCATGGCATGTAACTAAATGGATAAATCACCACAATTTGGGATAGTCATCACAATTTCAACGGAATTCAACCAAGAAATTCTACATAATTATTTACCATTTAACATTTGATACGAAAAGCGTTGTGTATAAAGTTCAATGCAAAAATTGCCTGAAAGGCTATATTGGCTCTACAAAAACCAATCTGAGGATAAGGATGACAGATCATTGATATGACTTCAAACATAAGGATGAAACAAAACCAGTGGTCATTAATGAAAAAACACACAACGAACCTTTTGAAAATTTATATCAAGTGAAATCGATGAGTACAATTAATAATAATTCCAATACATAATAATTAATAAATCGGAAAAAAAACTTATCAAATTGTCCCAGAACAACAATTTATTAGTGGATTTAATCTTCAGTAATTAATTTAAATCATCTCAATACAATCACTTCTACACATCCACAGTTGAAAAATATGTTACACATCTTTAAGTATTCTCTTTTATGTACTGTTTAAATTTTATGTTTTTGGTTACGTATTTTATTCTGATATGTTGTACCTGAAGATGCAATAAGTCAAATATAGTACGTTAATTCAGTATTATGTTGACCTTGTGCTTTATTTATCACTTTATCCAGCCATCAACTTAATGAAGTTGGTCAAAGTGAGAATTGTTTTACTTTTATATTAGGCTAGGTCATTTCAAAAGGCCGTTTGACACGTGGCTTTGCCCACGTCACAATCTCAGGAGGTATCAGGTACTCATATACACCCTATTTTATCAATAAACTACGCCTGGCAGCCGAATTGCGTTAGTAATTGTGTATAATGGCTAGTTTAAGTCATTTATTTAACACTTTGACTACTGAATTTCATCATTATAATAATAAATAGGCGTCATGTTAATAATAAGCTTAATAACCAGGCGTTATGCATATTTATTAATCATAATCTAATAAAGCAACATATACAGTTTTTAAAACGGAATATTTGTTTAGAACAACACTTGAATAGTTGAATTACGTTATGAAAAATGTAACTTCAAATTATTAATTGTAAATATATATTTTAATTAAGAACAGAAATAAAAAGTAAATTATATTTCATACTAATTAATAAGAAAACGGAGAAATGTTTTGTACGTAATAATATGCAATTACACATACGAAGATTTTATAGATAGATGAGAGCGTGGATGCGGTAAGCGTGCTAAACGTTATGAAGAGTCCTCCTAGTAACTGCTACTTCGACATAATACAAACCACTCGACAACTGTTGAGCAACTAATGCAACAATGGTAAATATAGAGCAGACGCCTGGGATCAGCTGTTTTTAGCAGCAATAATAACTGTCATATTGTTGCCAGCTGTGCAACAGTCAGGCGCTACGGTGGGGCAGAGGGGTAACTTGGCATTCATGCAGAAACTATATAAGCTGAACAATTTCTCTCCGCCGTCTTTTGACATTTCGTGAAATCTCTTCGTAGAAATTATTCGTTATGAGAAAATAACTACTAACATGTTTAATATATTACTTTGCAATATTATAAATGGAAAAATGTCATCAGTATTTATACATTCATGAAATTATAAAAGTATCACGTATCCTGAGGTGTTGTTTTTACTAGTTGTACTGAAGGTATACAACGAAATCAGACCAGTGGTTAAAATATGAACCAGCAATTTCATCATACATTTATTTTAATATACATTTTTGTTGAATTTGTTCACACTTAACATGAAAATCGTTGTACATTAATACAAAGAAAGATTTAAGCAAACTGAATGATCACAATATACATATTTGTAAAACATCTTTCAGTTTCTTTTGTTGTAAAATAAGAGTAAAAATATTCTCTATGTCCTCCCCTTGCTTATGCACTCCTTATATTTCCGCTACCCCTCTTACATGCACAAATTTACTTCTCCTTCTCTATCACGCTACATTAAATTTAATATCAGACATATTCCATTTTATAGCTCAAATAATTCTTTTAGCTAACGCGTTTTATGTCCCCATTTCTTTGGGGCGTAAAATATTTTACAACAGAATTGTATCATCTACTGCACTGTAATAACATCCACAGCTGAATTTCTCTTAAAAATAATCGTTCTGCCCAATCATACAAGCGAAATATTTATACAAAACAGAGATTTTACCCATTGTTTCTTTTGTTATTGTCCGCTAAACTAACAAAAGACCTTTTACGGTAGATTTAACTGTTTCAAAGCATTCTAATTCAGTAAGCATATGTCTATAGGTTTTTGTCCAAATGTCACAAATTGTTCATGCAATAAGAGATAGAGAATAGCTTTATTTCCTGTGGAGATTTTACTTTGTTTTGCAAGCTGGCAGGAAAAGCGGTGGAATATATACAAGAAAAATTTTTATAAAAAAAAGTACAGCATGTAATAAATTTATTTTATTTGTAAAAAATAACGTTGCTAAACTCCTGAAAACATCCCGCTTTAACTCTGTTTAGCTATCGAATGTGCATAATTGGGATAAATATTGACCTTAAATTTTCAACATATGTTTATCTGGGAGAGACTGTGTCTCCACGGCCTAAGGTGTCAAACTTTGATCTGAGTTAGAGATAAAGCGCAGGCTCAAATCCTGCCTTTGACCAAAGCACTTTTTAACGGTACCATCTACTTTTCCTCCTATTGAGTTTGATCCTCGAACAGGCCAGTGGCCCTTGAGTACGGGTAGAATAAGGCTTAAAAAGGGATTGACCTCTTCTTTAACGTAATAACATGATTATTGCACTATAAGTACCCTAATATGTAGTAGTTGTATTAAAGTAGAATTGAGGTACTGAAAATGTCACCATTGATTTGCTAAGCTAAATTAACCATAACAGTTAAAGTTAACAAAATAATTAATTTTTGTCTGTTTCGACCACACCTAGAATTTTTATTTTCTTATTCAAGTAAGACGATGAAAGGTTTAGCGTCACAAAGGGAAAAGGTAATGGCAAATGGTTGAGAAACTTGGTACATTTCTAATCTAACCTAATGAACTGACAAGTTGGATGCTGTCGTTCTGACAACGGGTTTCCAATACTATCTTGTCTGGATCAGTCGCGTTGACACAGCATTATGTGTTCAGTGCACTAAAGCTATCTTAGTGGTTAAACCTTAACTCTAATCATTTTAGATACTTGTGAACAGCATTTATTTTTATTCAAGGTCGAAAATGAAAAAGCATTTTTGTATTTCTTTGGGAAAATTAATTATTCAAATTGTCTTCAAATCAATCTGGGTCTTTAAAATTTTTAACGTAAATGTTTCAAGAACTTTGTGTTGACAACAAATACAGTTTTGTTTAATACTTTTTTGTTTTTTTAACATTTTTTAATATAATTAAAGAGTAAAACGTAAGCTCCAGTCACAGCGCACTTGTTTCAGAGACAGGTAAACAACACATACAACTATTTTTTGATGGTTTAAAAAAGTACCTATGATTTAAAGGATTCCAGGACAATGCTCAGCTATGTGCACGTTTTAGCTACACGGGAGCAGGAGCACAGTAACAAGCAGCTAAGAACACTAGCGTGATATTTGTAGTACGCTGAACTTGTGCATTGGCTCCTGCCAAATGACGTACAATATTGGCCATTGTAAAACAGACCCTACAATTTTCAAAGGTCTTCAATTTTTTAGTAGCCTTTTTTTCTGAGGTATCACGAGTTGTTTCAGTTCAAGGAAATGTGGTAAAGTTTCATGTTGACTTATGAATGTAATTTTGGTTTAAGAACAGATATGGCGTTTTACAAATCAGCAGAAATCTTTTAAAAAGTACTGGAATAAACACTCAGAAATGTAGTACATCATTCATTACCAGTGATACGTATTGATAACGGAGATAATCACGTTACCTAATAAATCCTTTCTAGTGGCCTGCAATGTTCCAAAATTACCTAAAAATTTTACAACCTAATGTTCAAATTTGTTTTGACTCCTGAAGAATAGATTCCAATCCTCAAACTTTGATCCTATTATTGTAACTCATAATAACATCTCATTTCAGAAATCCGGTTATCATTTCAGTTCATCGGTCCTCAATATTAGAGATGGTTTAGAGAAACTGAACCTTTCGAACTAATGGACTAATGAATGGATCAGTGGAATTTCGCATAGACACTCATATTTACTCAAAGTAAGCAATCATGGGCACGATTCAGTCAAGTGCTATGAATTTTCACATAGACACGTTTAGAGTTGTACCCACTAGCCTTTTAGTACGCACACTCCCGTACTCGTTTTTCTCAAAGTTCTTCTGATAATCACTATAGTAATGGTGTCATTAACTATGCTAAGGTATAATTTTTTTATACTCCTACACTTTGGATATGTGAAAAGCGGCGCGTGAGATGCCGCTGTTCTCTCTTAGATGTCACTAGTCATAAGCTACGTCAGACATTTATTAAGTAACTTGGAATGTCATGAAATAATGCAAAGCTTGATGACATCCCGTGAGATTTGACCAACGTAACAGCCCCCGAGAGAACGAAGTTAGCATATAAATTGAGGGAAATGGGTTCCATCCTAAACGTGCAGCGGAACACTTGTGACCTTTCCACTCTAATGCACATCTTTATCCTGGAAATATTCATTTTCCAGACTTATATTTTCATTGTTATGAAGTATTTCAATTTAGCTTTCGTCTATTTAGTAGTTACGAACCCAAAAGAGGGTAGTAGAAATATTTCTATTAGGAAACTACACATATATAACCAACATGAAAGTTTCAAGTACTCATTTCAAGTTATAAACTTGAGGAGTACCGATATAGTATACTAAATTTCTACATTATGCCTTACTGTTATTGAGGAGGATCCTTCTTAAAAATTTGTTAAAGTTTTTCTGTATGTGTGATAAATCATGATAGAAGTATGAAATAGACTTCAAATATGGTAATAGGTTTCTCTTGGTCAAAGGAATAAGCCTATTGACTTTGAAGACGAAACAATAAAATCAAAAATAAAATGACAACATGCATATAGATCTTAGAGGTGATAATGTAAGATTTAGTCATATACGTAAGTTAACAAACTATGTAATAAACCTACTTTGTGAATTGCAGTTTTCATGGAACCTCTTGGTTCGTTAATATTCCGTGGAATAAGTTTATTTTTGAAAAGATGAGTTTATCACAATAATTGACCAGCAGAACATAGGTTACATGGTCAAAGGAAGAACTCTATTTACTTGGGGTGCAAATATCAAAATCAAAAATTATTACGGACCACAGCTTATTATACCGGATTAGAAGTCTTGATATGATATTTGCTACTACGGAATTCTTACAAGAGCATTTCCACGGACGAATGTTATAATCTGCTGTTTCTTCCATATCAATATACACACGCCGCATCCCAGTGCACTTAAGTCATCAATAAAAAGTTCTTTAAATGAACAAAGTGTATAAAAGAGTTAGATACAGTGCACTGTTACGTGAACTGAACCAAAGTGAATTATGATTATTGACTCTCGATTAGATGATCGATGCAGTAGTCGATTTTTAAGTACTGCGGTATTGATGAATACGCCATTAAGTAGGATACGGGTAACTGCATAAACCCTCGGTCCTTAAGAACTCTAACTGTCCTTGTACAAAAGTGGTAATATTTCAGCGCTGTAGAGTTGACAGCACCATAGTGTTGGGTCTTAGATTTGCATAATAGCAGTACAAGCAAAATATTGGTGATCCTTGGGTAGATTAGTTATCAATACCCGTACTAAATTGGTAGTCAGTAGCAACTTGATAAGTCCTATGATGTATCGTGAAATTTGATGATAACGCCTGAATCTATATTAATTAAAAATTATGAATATAGTGTTTTACTAAATGGAATGATATACGCTTTGCACGTATAGTTTTAGTAAAATCCTATATTGAACAACTTTTTTAACCTTAAGAGCCAGTACATTCATTTCTTAAGTAGTCAAATACCGTTTATCTAAAACATTTCATAATTCGCAGTTGATTCTATTGCTCTCTGTAAACATTTTATCTTAAAACAGACTCTCTAGAATTTTGTGTATAGCCGTTTAAAGCATTCGGTCTGTCAAAATCTGTCTTGTAAAAGCCTACATTCAGATATAATTTGTAGAATGAGGTAATAAATACGTGTCTTGTAGTAAAAGTGTATACTACAGAACATGATTGTAACATTAGTGCACCAAGAAGATTGTCTCGCTGTCAGATAATCCATCATCTGAGACTGTGGAGTATGAATTTATATTCCATTATCTCAGAGTTTCAGCTCTTCCGATTTTCAACCACAAATCTCAATTCTTAAAGCCTTTCCTTAATCGCGTACCTTCTGTAGTGTCAACTAGTAAATGGTTTTTCTTTCAGAGTAAAATGTTTTTCAAATATTTTTACCTTTTCAGCAAAGTTCAAAAAAGATCTTAATATTTAAAACAGTCATAACAGTAATTGGCATTATGGGTGACTGAACGCGCATGTGCTTATTCCTTTGTTGTATTAGGTTTCCTTTTACTTAGGAGTACTCATAAATGTATAATATAATTGAGTTTTCTTTGGAAGCTTAAATTTACCACTGTATTTAAAAAAAGCTTTCAGTATTTCCTTTTAAATTCACCCCATTTTAAGTTGAATATACTAACAATGTATACGTATGTGATCTAGAAATTTAATAGAAACATTGAACTACTTTTAACCAAGATCCACCAATTAAACAAATTTCTGGTAAATTGAATAGTAGTTTATATATAAACAAAATAAAGATTTGTTTATACAATTTCTATTCAGTAACCAATTCTTGATACGTAAATTTATATAAGGGTGATTAAAAATCTGATTACATACCGATAACGTTTTAGCGTGTTGGAGTGAAGAAACTAAACACATATTGTACGTATTTATGAGAATGAAATATATACGGATTCAATTGTGCACATGCAAAAAGAAATGAAAACTCTGAGAGCAGCTCTAAAGTTTAAATGCCACACGAAAGGTCCTACAAGTCCTATAGATTAATTTATATCTATCATACACTAAATGATACCCGTTAATTTATTCTATAGTCTGTTATTCAGAGAGATAATCAATATTTTATATGGTTAGTTGGGTTTAGAATGTGACTAATACTACAAACTTTCAAAAAGAAATTACAGAGAAAACTACCTTTTCAATGGGAGTACCCTTGGAATACCCTTGGAATGTGACGTACGAAAAGAAATACAAGGGACCAGTGCAAAAACCCTCCATATGGGAACTTCTGATGTTATATGGGTGTTGTATTTTGGTTAAAATAACGAAAAGAGAGGAAAAGGTAGGGGGAATGCCATCGCACTTGAAATGCAGGTAGCGTAAAGGTGCGGGTAGCACTGCGTCAGCATGTATTCCCGGTACGTCAGCACGTAGCGTAATATTGTGTTTTCTGATACCTGTTCCTGTACGCACGATGAGTTATGTCAGTCAGCGAGGTTGGTTTAGTTGCTTAGATATTATTTAATGTCATTACACATTGCTATGCAGCTGCTGATAGACTTCTTAATACTTTTCAAGTTATTGCATTACATTTTTAATGTCTTAGTTTGAATGAAGTAATGTCCTAGTAACTAAACAAATGCATAATTATAAAGTTGATGGTTTTATGCAGACGCCACCACATCTCTCTAAGCTAATCCATTGTTTGCGGATGATTTTCTCAAACAGAGCAGAAATTGAAGTCTCCAAAGTTCAAGAGTATTAAGTCCAGCTTTGTAATAGGATTAGTGGTTAACGGTGTATCTCTCACCTACGTAAACTTTGAATTTATTAAACAATAAACTGGGTGATTAGAGCTGCTGCTTATTAGGAGTAAATATCGATGTATTTAGCTCTCTCTCAACAAGTAAATGCGTAACAAAACAAGTTACACTCAATTAAGTGTATTTTATCTTATACAAAATATAAATAATAATTAAGTTTCGCCAGGCAATTCTAACTCTAGGCCACATTTTATAGTTGCCTAAACCCTTTCAATCATTCCTTTTAAAGTTGTAGACCATTGCATGCATTGAGGGCCCACAATATTTTTCAATCTTTAAATATATTTCAACTACAGGGAAAAAAGGAAAGTTAAAGTAGGAAAAATATAAAAAGTGAAACTCTCTGGTAGGAACGCCTGTAATACAAGTCACGTCACACAGTCAAACTTAAAAAGTTCGGAAACAGTTGCTGCATGAATGGAAAGTTTGACTGGCTACATCACTGCAACATGACAGTTTGGTAGTTACTGGGTGGTTCCGCTTTGATTTTTCTATTACTTTACTATCTGGCTGACCTAAGAATTTGTTTTAAATCAAATATGGACTCAAATGCAAAAGTATGTCCGTACCCTAGCGAATTTCATGATATGGGTGGACCACGTGTTCAATTATCAATTCAAACTAGTTTCGAGGTATCAGCAGTTGGTGAACCAAAGTTTGTCTTTATGATTTCTTCAAAAAGGGAATGTATTTATTTAGTCATACTTATCTGAAATACTATTATATTTTCAATAATAGCTCCAGATGAAAGAAACAGTTTTAATTATATTATTTCCAAATAAAAATTACTCATGAAGAAATGTATAGATCAAGACTCATGTTTGAACAAGGGTATAATAATTATGAATTTAATTTTTAAAGGCTTGATCGTGAAGGTTTTCGTATAATGATATGAGTGTAAATTATTATAATAAAAATTAAAAGATGTATGTGTGAAGTTTACTTTCAGCTACAAGCAATGGGAAAAGAATGTGCCTTAATATTATTCTGAAGAAAGATATCCCCACAACCAATTGTGTATACCAGAGAGTGCAACATGTTCTTGTGATGAATTGCTGTGTTTGGAGGCAAGCAACTACAATCATACTCTCATGATGTATAAAATATTGTCATAATGTTTTATTAGACCCAAAATGTATAAATCCCAATTAATCAGAAATATAGAATAACTGAAAATAATTATTCAGTGTATTATTTCCTTAATAACTAATTTTTAAATTTTAAAAAGATAATTTGATTTTGAAGCCATATTTAAAAACAGATTTTGAATTCTTTAAAGTATCTATCATCTGAGCAATTGATTCAGTGGTTAAGTTATTAATATGCTTTCTTTCTTTCATGTATATGCTTTAATAAATAAAGATCCACTGAATTTCCAGGTACCTAGTTAAGAAACACGAAACTAACCATTACAAAAATAGTTGTTAGAAAAACTTTACTTTCTCTTCTTTAATTTGGCCCGTTTAGTATACTGCTACGTCACATTATTATTATTAGAGCAACTCTAACTTAGTAACATGATTGCAAGTATGGAAGTACGATTAATATTTTGCACTTGCTCTTCCGTTTTCATATTTTCATACAAATTATTTTTTGTTGTCATCCGAATATATAAATAGCATTGAAAAAGGTTAAATTGATATTATTATGAAGAAACAGTAAGTTACGAGACTTTACATTAGTAATAAACCTTTAATATTTAAGCCACTTCCTAGCAAACTGTCACTATACGCCTCATTAATCGTATTGGACTTAGTGTCTAGTGTAATTAGGATTACGGAAAAGGATTTTAGACCATTAAACAGAACAATGTGAAAATAAAATAACATACTTAATTGGACATTTAAAACGTTGCTAGGGTTCCCAGGTTTACCAATGGAGACTGGGGAATTACTTAATTGTTACTATGTCCTTTATAAATGCATAATCTATAAGTAACCTCAAAGGGAATCTTTAACGAGCTCTTAAGCTGCTGACGTCACTAAAGAGTGCTTACTTACTGAAGAGAGTTAAGTAGTTTCGGTCCACAATATATTACCCCTGAATGACGAGGACTTCAATAATTTTTATTTAATAGTTCAATCACACGTTACATTGTCCTTTAAGTTATTTTTAACTATATTCAATGGCATAATTTTAGACAGTAATTATTAACCAATATTATTCAAATCTAATGAAAGTCGCTAGTCATGAAAGAGTTTATAAGTAATAAAAATTAGTATATCGTTAGAGAAACCAATTTACATATTGTTTTCAAGTCCTTCATCAGATGAAACAGTGAAATTTTGCATAACCAAGGCATTAGGCAAGATTAGGCTCTTGTATATTTAGAGTTCCAAATCAAATAAACAATATTATCTTACATATGAAACTTGACGAAATCAGAACTCAAAACCTCCAATATGAATTTAGGATTTAGAAAAATATAATATGATGCGTGTAGAGAATAATCTCTCTACATACATGCTAATAAATGAGCATTTGTTATAAAATTTTTTCATTAATCATTTGTACTAGATTAATAATATTTTAAGGGAATGCATTCATTTGGTACCTTGGAATATATTTTATTTTTTCTTAAAAGATTAAAGTAGAAAAAGAAATGTTTTTATGAGTCCATGAAGCGTTTAAATAGAATAATTGAATTTTATAATCAGGCTATATAGAAGAGTTAAATATAATAAAAAAGTGAATTTGTTACGTTATTTATGTTTTATTTTAACTGCCTACATGAGAAATTTCGTGGTTAAAATAATATTATTTATGAACAAATGAAATTATTTTGAAATTCAATACAAGAAAAAGAAAACTGTATCTCTCGAAAGTGAGTTTTAGTATAAATAAAACACTGTACATCCCTACTTTTGTGTCTTTTGTAAAAAAGTTTCATATTATAAAATTTTATATCTAAGGTTTTTCTTCAGAACCTGGCTGTACAGTGTCAATACTTTATTTTTCGAATGCACACAACTTCATTAAGTGATAAGACTTTCTATTTTACATTTCTTCAGAAAAGAGTTATTAAAGGACACCCTAATGTACCACACTAATACATTTAGCTCCAGAAACAACCCAAACTATTTAAGATTATTTTATATTTACAGGCCAAACTCTTTAAGATCATTTTATATTTTTATTTACAAATGATAAAGACACTTAATATTACATACAACAATATTTAATAGATTGCATTAATGATTGTCATGAATTAGTTGGTATTTCATGGAATTTCATCCATGGAATTTCATGGGGCATACACTGTACTAATAGGGGAAAGTTACTGAACTGAATGGTATCCATCCTTCTACTACTTAGTTATAAAGGTTCCCTGCTCGTCCCGAGTGATCAACTTTGCTTACCACACATAGTGCTGCCAGGAATACTCAATGAGTATATTTCATTACTCCCTTTGTTTAAAGTTTGTTATAGACGATGGAGGGTTTGAAAGGATAAACAGATTTCGGACATTTGCCTTAGTTATCAGTTACAAAAAAGTAAAATACTGCGTTTCAAGGATTAAATATGCCTTCTGGCAAAATCCATAATTCACTAATATACTATAAATTTGAAAATGGACTGCCACTCAGGGTCAATATAATTAGGTGACTCCTTACGAATTGCATGAAGTCCAGACTGGAAAGAATAAGCCCAAGAAGTGACATTTCACAAGAACCAAGAGCAAGCATGTAGTCCAGACGTAATGGATTCAAGAGATGTCATTGTACAGGAACAAGGGTGTATAAACCTGTCAAACCTGAACTAACCGATTGATTTTAACGTGAAGAAGAGGATATAATTCTATCCTCGAAACTTATTGTTATATTTTTTTTGTAACATATAACGATGGCAGACGTCCGAAACCTGTTATCATTCCATTACTATTCGACTCTTCACTTTAAGTTTTTATAGGTATTAATGGCTTAGCCTTAGTAAAGTCTATCAGTTGCTTTATTTTTAGACTGTGCTGCTATTTAAAAACTGTATGGAACCCAATTTAATGAACAGAAACCTGAATGTATTATGTGGCAAGATATGTCAGCAACAATTTTATACGTAGGCTATATTTTACAAGACACTTTATTTGTACCATAATTTTATCATGCATAAATTTCGTGTCAACTCCTTTTTTGTGTGATCGTTTTTTTTGTTTTTCTGCCGGCAGGACATCTCGAGAATGAAATGAGCTGGATTCTAGATTCCGCATATAAACTCAGCGAAGGCAATAACTGCACTAGTGTGGTGTACTTCTACGTTGTATTATTATTGTTACGCATTACTATTACATTGTAATACTGATACAGAAGATGTTAAAACACTACAGTAAAACATTAGAATTAAGGCTTCCTTTTACTATAGTTTTAATTATTAAAAACCTACCTAATATACTATAATATATTACATTAACAGATGTATAAACATATATGTTTCTATTTGAAGTTATTTTATTTACATCAAAATCCAAATGTTATTATAACTCAATAAATATTGCGGCCAGAGACGCAAAACAAGAACAATATGGTTGCGGCAGCCCTTTTGTCTCAGGACAACTGAGGTGTTTGTTTTGTGTTAATTTTAACAAAACTCAGGACCAAGAGCGCTTTGTTCAGTTAATCGCATTTTCGAAGCCCATGTAAAAAATTGCTACTTCTGAATGGTCTATGATATATGTACGTATAAAGTAAGAAAGTAATACTACAAGGTAAAAACGTGTTTAGTTTTTAGTTCTAGTCAACTTACCTGTCTCTTTATACTAACTTATACCCTTGAAGAAAAATTTATTACTGACTTCGCACTGATATGTGGTATGAGCACTGCACTGTTCTATTCTCTCCATGAAATTGATCCCTTTTTAGCTAAGATGAGAATTACTTTGACAGTGACATAAGCCGTGCAGCATTCTTGTTCGACTGATAACGTTTTTTCAGCACTCCTCTTCAACAAAATACACTAGCCTGGTATCTTTTTTTAAATCTCAACGTTATCAGACTTTCCATTTAAAGGTCATAGAAAGATTCGTTTGAACGTGATAACTGCAGACCAATTCCAATTCCAACCAATTATTTAGACGTTATACCTGTAGGAATGCACTTTTTAGACATCATCACGACCTTTTTCATTCACGTCCATGTACCTCATGGAGCGAATTTCCTATTATATACTTTGCAATGATTTTTGCCACTGGTCATACTGCACTCTACTAGTGAAAAAATTCAACATATTTTATTGTTCTCCATAGGACAGTACATATATTCGTATGAAGTTCTTATGATGATCTTGTGCAATATCATGATTAAAGACGAGAGTCCCAAGGGCTTAACTCCCTATCACATGATTGTATTAGCTAGTAATTTTGTATTATTTTTATTTCTTAAGTTATTATTTTGTTTAAACGAATTTATGTTGCACATATTATATATACAAATGTTTCAAAAGTCCGGGTTTACATTAAAAATAAAGTATGTTCATTAAATATGTACGTTCAAACTCTGGATCCATGCAACTACTTTATTAAGACACGGTTTGTTCAAAATCCAGATTATTAAGCTGAAAAAGTAAATTAAATCCTCTATTTAGTATATAACGCTAGAAGTACGTATGTCTGAAAATGTATTTTAGGTTTATTTAACGAGAGGAAATTAATTCGGTTTAAACATTAAAATAATCTAATGCCCATAATTAATGTAGTTTTACATTATGGCCAGGATTGAAGGTGGATGACTTCCTTTCAAGATCCCTCGTCGTCATTGCCCGAGAGAGAAATTACGTTAGCATATAAATGGAGGGAAATGAGATACGTCCTTAACGTGCTGCAGGACACTTACGACCTTTTTACACAATAGCGGTACCGAGCCACTTCGAGCAGATGGGAATTATACGTGTGCAAGAAATTACGCCGACCTGGAATGTTTTTCGTAATGAGCGATGAATAAAAGTGGTACACCTACACATTGATACGAAACGCTGGAGTTTTACCTGGAGTCAAATGGGGAATTTATGAAACGAATTTTCAAGTTATTTATAAAACTTACCATCACGATTAACAAGGTGTACTTAAAATAATTGAACGCTACTATTAGTTTCAGTAAGTAATTGAAAATGTTGTGCTCATTACCTATTTTAACATACCACCGTATGTTAATTTGGATCCAAGCGAATTTAGATTTATGTGGGTTATTCTATCATTAATCGCTAGTATTTTTTTTAAATGAAATGATATTTTAAACTCCCATATCTCGTATTTCTTACACCCCGAAAAAATGTAGGAATATTTTTTGCTGAACGCTAACACTAACAACACAAGCTAACAATTTTATATAATATTGAATTATAGATAGCCATGAATCCTGGCTTTGTAATATATTTATAATGTAATAAGAACATTTGGTTATCAAAGGTCTTCTCAAATTTTAATCAGGTTTACGTTCGGATACTGTTATTAAATTAGGAGCATTTTGCAATTTCAATGTATTTTCTTTAAATACTTGCTTTATTCAACAAATTCTCGTAGTATAAACATGTATTTCAAACATCTTATTTCACATAAAACTCTTTTAAATCTACTCAAGATTCTTCCTTATAACCCTACTAAAGTTTATAACAGACTCGCCACTTCCTTATCTTGCATAAAACACTTCGTCTTCAGGACTGTAAGTTCTTTGAATATAACCCTTGTATCTCCATTGGAAACAAATATTATAATTTATCAAGTTTAAATCCCTCAGTTTTACGTGAAATTACAATATCCCCCAATCTTTTTTACTTATCAAAAGTGTAACATTAGTTTCATCTTCACCACAACGAAGCATTAAGAGGTGGACAAAGCAAATAAACATCTCTCATCTTGATATTTATTTTAAATATTCTTTACAACAATTCCAAAGATTCTCTATTATTCTATTCATATTTTCATTACGTGTCCTTATACGTGTTCGACGCATTGAAGTTTCCAACGACCATTGGAATGCGGCGTATGTTTCTGTAATGTTGAACCATTTGTCCACAAATATGCACTGTAGAGGGTCGCACACGATGTTAACGACCACAACAAAAACAAACATAAACACAATTCTGACTGAGGTCCTGATGTTTGTTTCAAGCCAACAGGGATGTAAATGTTTTACAGCTCTCTGACTCGCGAAATGGCCGCTTAAGTGGGCGGTGGAAGCCCAAATAACCAAAGGTCCCCGACGAACAACCCGTTCTTGATCTGGCATAAAATCTGCACGTGAATTCTACTGTATGTAAGTGAATAGCATCATTTTATGCTACATGACATAACATTTTCATCAAATCACGGCATGTGAATTGTTTTGTCACAGATTTTCTATTTTATTTTTAAAGGTTCTAAGAACGTGTATGCTGTTTTAGTGAAACATTGAGTGTTACAACTTGCGTTGAAATGACCCCATCGTAACAATAATGTCTTTTAATATGTGATACACTTTTTGTAAGAGCTTAAAGACACATTAGTTGTTAAAAAAAATGAAATTATTTCAATAAGGTTCAGTTGGATTAAACTAAGTAATAAAATATTTTATTACTTATATACATATACAAATATTATAACAAATATTTATATACATATGGATTAAAATTAGATTGTAAATCAATAGTATTTCTATTATTTAATTAATTTATCGCGCATATTAATAATGTAAGTTTTTGCGTTGCGGTTCCCGTCCCGTAATGCAAAATTGAAAAAGTTCTGACTCACTAACTCCAAAGAACACTTAAAATAAATTCTATGCCTTTTTCCTTCGTTAACTACTTATTTATTCATTTTACTCTAAAAATAACAAAAAAAATAATGGTTTTGGCCAAAATTTTGAAAAATTGAAAAATGTATATAATTTACATATGCAGTAACACTGAGTATATTGCCTCAAAAGTTGCCGTTGTAAGACTAAAAAATGTAATATATATATATATATATATATATATATATATATATATATATATATATATTGTTTTAACTATATCTGTCGATATATATTTTACTTATTTTTTAGTAGCTACGTTTTTAATACGTACATTGTTGAGTTTAAATTTGTACACCTTAGGATTTCATATTTTAAAAACATTTAACTTTGTGCTTCCGTAGGGCTTATAATTAACATTGTTCAAGAGGAAAACAAAGTAAAAAATATAGTAATAAACAAAATAGAATTTGCAACATTTTGTTTAGCTAAATCTTATTTGATAACTATTACCTAAAAGAAACTTCTTAAATTAAAATTTTGCATAGTGTACTTTATTTTCAGACTTGTGAAGCCTTATCTTTAACGAGTTTGACCTAAATAATCCTAAACTTTATTACGATAGTAAAACTAAAATTTAATAAAACTCTCTGTGTGAGTAAATCTGTATTAAGTAATACCGAGTTTATTTCCTGATTCAAGTTATTGAAAGGATAAGGAAGAGCTTTAGGGATTGAGGATTGTGGCTGGAAGTCGGGAGCCACGAGGTGGGAGCTGCAGCTCCGAGATAAGAGAACACAAACTCATACTTCACGACCTCAGATGATGGATTAAGTGGCACCGGGACAATATACTTTGTGCACTAATGTTACAATCAGGTTCTGCGGGTTACTTGTTGAATTGCCAACAGAGATAACTCACTTTATATTCTTGCGTCAGACTTATCTCACTGTGAGGTTTTAGCATTATTTTATTTTGTTTTTTTATACACTTTAAACCATAGTTTAATATTAAAAGGGGTGTGTCTGTATTTCAATCTTTACGTAATCTCGAATTACATTTACATTGATTGATTGATTAAAATTTTATGAGATGACTATAAATATTACAGTCTTTAGTACACTAGTGTTGGTTAAAACAGGAATTTAAAGTTAACAGTTAGGGAAAAGATTATTGTTTGAACAGCGATTTAATTTTTTTTAATTTTAACCAAACATATTGAAAAATTACTAACACAATTATACACAACGGAAAAATAATTTAACAATAGTTCATTGGTTCGCGTATCAATAAAAAAATTAAATGTAAAGAACTTAAATAGATCCAAATACAAAAGATCAGAGAGTAAAAGAAAAATTCATTATTTTGATATATATATATATATATAATATATATATATATATATATATATATATATATATATATATATATATACCTGTATACATATGTATATAACAAAAACGAGTAATACAGTACCGTTGAAGTAATAAAATTAAGAATTAAATAAATCTGAAAAGCACAATACTAAAACACAACTTAAAAAACTTTCTTATGCAGAAAATGTAGTTATAAATTCCATCATTACTTCATAGTCATCTGTAGGCAATCATTAATTTGTACTCAATTATAAATTTTCATATTTATATTACATTTTTGAAGTAAAAATTATATTATATGTATTCTCACCTAACTCAACTTAATTGATCATAACGTCATAGTCATCTGTAAGACAATCATTCATGTGTACTCAGTTTAATTTTTTTTATTTATATAATATGATTGAACTACAAGCTATATTATATAATATGGATTGTCACCTAATTTACTTTCATTGAAAATGTTTAGGTCTGAATTTAACTCACAACTTGTTATGTTCAGTCCTAGACTAATTGTGTAAAATGCCAACTATCGTAATAGATATAAAATAAAATACTTAGTTCTTTGACCTATCTCAAAAATGTTATAATAATGAACGTTTAAAGTAGTTTCACAACTCAAAAATCATTACGTAACTTTAAAAGTTCTTTTCATAAGGAAACCGTTACTACTCAATGTACCCAACTAAAAATAAAACCAGTATTTATAACAATTAAAATCTATGGCAAGTACAAACTTCAAGCTACGATGTCATTTTTCTGAGCACCTTAGAAGACTATCACTAAGTAAGCTAAGACAATTTATCTATTTTATGCCCGGGGAGGAGGAAAATAATACTGCCGTTTATTGCTCTATTTGTCCGCGCGGCATCTCAACAATGAGCAATACTAAATGAATGCATGAAACATTAAACATACGCTTTGTTGCCAGTTGGAAAGAGAAAATGAGCAACTATGTGTCATACTATGAAGCAACAAAAGTAGGTGGTTTTTACTCTGGTAATGCAAAGCCGGTGTTAGATTGGGTCTGTTTCCCATTGGCTGAGAACGCAATTTCCCGCCAAAGTAACAGACGAGGCAGGTTTCCGTCTTGTATACTGTCGGCAAGATCCGTCGCATTTCACGTCCCTCCCCTACAAATAAAAACTTCCAGACTTCTACATAAAACAAATTCGCTCGTAAAACTGGTATTGCTGGAGACTCATTACATTAAGTTAACACCTTCACTGCGGCTCTATCTTGAGTGACGATATTTATTTTAATAAGACCAGTTCACTAAGGCATCTTTCACAGTCAACGTGTTAAAACAACTCAGATATACCCTTCTGTTCAGCCTGATATTTTGTGAATCATCTATATAATATTCATTACTAGTCAGCCTTCTGAAGCGAAACATATACGTGACACATTCTTTGACTCTGCCCTCCCTCTAAGCTACCAAACCGATTATTGAGAACATTAGTTTTCCTTTGTGAAAGAGGAGTTATCAGGACATTTTCTGTTGTGCAGTGATACAATATCATCAGTAACATTAAGTTTCGAGATCTGCAAATCTGATCTCTTCTTCGGGTAAATGACTAAACTAATGCATAACTACAACCTAGGTTTAAGTAAACGAAACATACTAGACCGTTGTGACACGGATAAGTTAGGAACCACAAAAGCCATGTTGTGTTGTCTGTTCTATGCAAACTAACACTAAAAAATTTACTCAATAAAAAGTTGATTAAATCAAACCTAATAAAAAGTTACATTAAGCTAGGTTGTAGTCACTTGACTATATTAGTTCAGTCATTTACCTGAAGATGAGATCAGGTTGGGGATCGAAACGTATCGTTTACTAATTGTGTTGTAGTACTGAACGATGGAAAATGTCCAAAAAAATCATATTTCCTTCACAATCCTTCCATTGTTGAAAGCAAACCTCAAACATAGAATTTTACTTTGGTAGATCCCTGATAAACATTAAGGAAATTTCATTTATTACATCCTACATCTTAGACATACCTATTCAAAAGTGTAATATATTATCGTAAATAAATTGAAATTGTTGCGTCTACAACAAAAATCTTCCTTTAAATAAGTTATTACATTATTACTATGTACAATGTTTTCAGCCTTGGCATATAGCTTGACATGCCGTCTAAGAGTTCAGAATGTAAAATTTTCCGTAAACCAACTGTGTTACTACATTGATGTGTATTTTCATGACATGAAATTAAAGTTTAACGAATACATTCACAATTACCTTTAATGAGTGGACGGTTTTAAGAAATATTCTGTATGATGTGTCCTTAATGTATTTAATCTTTATAAACAAGCAACAGCAATTATAAACCTATTCCGCTCATAATAATTTTGTTACACATGGAAGAAGAAAATTTGCTTAACCAAGGTTACGAATCCGATGCAGGTGTGACGTCATTCGTCAGATGAAGGCATTTCCGTTTATCGCTTGCGTCATTTCCTGTTTCCGCCTTCACTTCCGCTACGGCAATATTCTTAGACATAGTTTCAAGTCAGGTAAAGTTGGAAATGTTATTATTAATGTAGTTATTTTACTTTTGATATAAAACAAAATATTCGCACTAGTATTTTGAGTATTTTACAGTATTTGCTGTAATTATGCCATGTATTAACCAATCTTTATGTAGAACCATCAAATATTAAATCTGTTAATAATTTTCGATATTTTGTCAAAAGGTTTTCCTTGACGTCTTTTCTCTCTAATCAGTGCATATTATTAAAAGCGCTCTGAACTCTATTCTTAATTGATTTCAATTGTTTTGTACACAGTGCAGTAATTCTTTATTTGCACAGCAATTACAACGGCATATATCGTTTTTAATATTAAAACCGCTACCATAAAAATAATACCATGAAAATCACCCTCCTGCTAAAATAAAAATGACGCTCAACCAAAAGTGATTTTTAAGCAATCTACATTAATGTTACCTGTAAACTATCTAAAATGTTTCCTAGCGATCAGCAAAATCGCTTACATTTACATACAACATCGTAGAATTTGATATTATATACGTATATAGAAATCAAGGTTCAATGAAAAGTTCAAACCTATAGTTTGTTCTCGATATACCGTTCGAACAGGTAGGAAGAGATAAATGAAATTATCCAGCACTTCGATTCATACGCTTCGCTGATGCTCAGCTAATACATAATTAGGACCAGATTAGAATTTTTTTTAGATACAACACATATTTTTTTATTTTAAAACTTTATAAAAGTGGTTGAAAGTAAAATGCGATGTAAAATACAAGAAACACATAAGGTTTCCAACATACGAAATAATCTTTTACCTCACTTTGAGATGCAAAGTGCAGTGTTCTACTTACTCTTTTGGTATTGCGCATGAATTTGAATCTGAAACTCAATTTATTTCTGCTGGTAAAATGTAGAGTCACGCAAAAAGCATAACAATTTGTGGCTCAATCTTACGGTTCACTTGGAAGAGAAATATTGGAGTAATATTTTCTCTGAGAAATCTCGTCTCACATATTTACTATTATCCCAGTAACTCTGATTCCATCTCTGATCCAAGTCTGTTTTGATAGTCTTTGTAACTTATGTTCGTGTTATTTTTCTTTCAGTACTTACGAATGATAATAACAGAATACGTGAAATACAAATAGTTTTAAACAAACGGCCATGCTACAGGTTCCTTTAAATGTATTCTCGATTTTTTGTCTGCATGCTTGGTGATGGTGTTATATATAAATAACTCACAAAGTAAATTATATGACGTGGGTTCCAGAATTTTTCCTGCCATCCTCGCTCTTTTGACTCTTGATGTTTGGTGACAACCTTGACAGCATTGCAAGCCACAATTCCTGCAGATTTAATTGCCTTTACTTTTCTCTGCATTAATTATTTCTCCTAATCATTTTCGAAGGATTATTGTGACCTTTTAACGTATCAATCGTCTCCTTCGTATTGACAGAACTATGGAAACAAAGACTAAAAATTACAACTAAATGCCAACTATCGTAATAATTATAAAATAAAATAATTAATAATAAATAAAACCATTATAAATAATTAATAATTCATCGTACACCAAGAATTAAATAAACAATGTTATCTATGTTTGAACATTTTATAATAATAAACTCTAAATTAGTTTCACAACTACCAAATTATTACGCAATATTTGAAGATGCTCTTAATAAGGTAACCGTTACCACTCATGAACCCAACTAAAAATATGATCTATGGCAACATCTGAAAGACACTTTTTGTGATTGTCTGTTGATTTTGAATCAGTTTTACACTTTTTAGAATATACTGAAGGCCTAATCCGATGGAAATATTTATCATGATAGTAGTTGGGTGTAAGAATTTCCATAAAACAGAAAAAGGCTACGTTCGGTTAGCGTGAAGGGTGATGCGGTTTTATCTCGTCAGGCAGGGGATTACGCGGCTTAAACCGGGCATCCTGGGAGACAGCAGCCAACAAAACAGGCGCCGATCTCCATCTTGCGCGCCTTACTGGATCACCAGTTTTTTACTTGTTATTGCTGGAGGATGGGGTGTAGAATGGATTAAGAATAAGTAATTTCCGTCAAAACACGGCAGCCACTGTGGAAAGTGTTCGATTTAAAGTTTCCTCTAACAAATATAATGGGTAGAGTTAACTTGTTTTCAGTCATTGTGAAAGAAGTTTGTGTTCAAATTTTACACATTTGATTTTGCGGTGTTTTCTTAATGTTACAAAAAATGTTTTATAGCCACAGGTTGTTAGTTTTAGAAGAGTTTTGCATTTAAAAATTACACTGAAATATTCGTTATACAATTTTCCCCAGTGACCGAGGAAGCGTGTAGGGGATAAAACACTGGCTCTCTACTCTGATAATTTGAAATTTAATTGTGAACTATTTATTCAATTATAATACAGTAAGTTCTGTCTACAATAAGTTACATATACATTTATAGTTATGTATACAGATTTTTTGTCAGGAAAAGTGGAAGGTGGAATAAATGCGTAATATACAGTAGAGATCACTCAAAACACTATTATGAGAACGGATAAATAGTTTGTTCGTTGAATGATAGTTATAACAAAAAAGGTAATGTTTTTTGTCAAAAATATACCTATCAGTAAATCATTAAACTTGCATACGATACCTTTCTGAGAAAAATAACGAAGTTATCATTTGAAGCTTTATAAATTTACTAAATAAATGTCTTATATCGAGGATCACTTAACTGATGAAGATGGAGTGTATCAGTATTGATGGTATATGTCAGTTATAATGGCAATTATGGCATAAAACTATGGAATTTTATTTGTGAAATAATTGATTAATTATATTTCAATTTAATTAAATTTAGTATGACGAATTTCTATTCATAACATCGGATTTACACAAATAAATTCAAGACAAATACAGTTCACTCTAAATGTGTACCTAAATTTTCTGTGTACCTAAAATTTGTAGATGATGCTTATTGAAATTACGTGGTTTTGGTACTGCGAGGATATGATAGTGACAACAAGCAAATCTGAAGTGGGTGAATATCTGGGAGGTGGAGAAAAGGCCACGCTGAAGATGCAAGATGTTTTGTCTCAGGGAGTTGTTGAGAGATACTTATCGTTCTAGACGCCGTCACTTTTTACAATGCTAATAAATCATAAACATGTTTGTTTCGTGTGCCACGGGTTTCATAATTTACATGGTAGAAGAGCACTACTCCATATGGAAAAACAAGATTCGTTGGGTCCCATGCAAAACTTTATTTATAGCTAAATGTGTCTTTATGTCACATGTTAAAATTTTATATTTTTGTACTCAATTTACATATCCTGCGATTTTCTCATTGCGGCCATGTTCGTGTAATGGAAAAGCAATCTAAAAATGTTTGCCAAATCCCACTGAGTGACATAAGTAATCATACAATTCTAGGTTTCCTACAAATAAATAAAGCTTAATGCAAAACCTCAAGTCTATAGGACACTTCGTTCTCGAGAAGTCGTGCGAACGGAGAGATAAACGGATATAAATGAAATCTTCCAGCCTTTAGAGTGATAGGCTTTACTAACTTTCAGCCAATACTTTTTTATTAAAATGTGTTTGATGTTTGTACCTGATCAGGGTACAAACATATATTTAATTGTTTTGAATATTCTTGATTTATTCACCTCATAACTGTGATTTGAGAATTAAAATTTGTTAGTAGCGACACTTATTCTTTATTTTTTTATACCAAGTTTCTTAAAATGTCAAAAGTTTATTTTCATTAGGCCTTCACGAGTGTTTGTTTTAAGATTGCATGCAACATACCGGCGGCTGCTCACTGTGTGGTTGACATTTCCTTGTTTTCTTATATATACCTTTAAACGTAATATTATGTATGCTACAGGGGCCTTGTTGTTTTAGGTAAAGATTGTATAAAACAGTATGCTAGGTATTAGTAATGTAACCTCTAAAAGTGTTTCATATAAAATACAATAATAAACCTTTTAACAATTTTTATATATTTGTATTGTACAATGTATATTTTGATTTTATCATCAGGTACTAGTAAGTTAAGGTAAATTAAGTAAATACATAATTGAAAACCAATTGTCATATCTTCAACAATAGTGGAGTATCCAAATTAAATTGCGATGATTGTCAATCCCACTATATTAGTCAAGCCGGCCGATCCTACAACATTAGATTTAATGAACATATAAAGCATCGAAGACGTCATCATATTCAAAATATGCTGACCATTTAAATAACACCGGCCATACATACACAAACATCGAAAACAATCTTGAAATTTTACACACATGCAATAAAATTCACCTATTGTCAACTTTAGAACATTATAAATACACAAAAGTTCCAAAATTAATTCTAATGTACTAATCAATAACAAATATTTTCTAAGAAAAAATGTATTATTCGACAAACTTTTAAACGATATAATATGATCACATATGATATTAAATACACAAATTTTGCCACCATGATAGTTAAAAACAATTTGCTTTAAATTATTTATTTAGTTCATTTACCTTATCCTACAATTACCTGAACATGAATTAATTGGATTCAAAATGTATATTATACAATAAAAATATATAATAATTGTTAAAATGTTTCTTATTTTATATTATTATGCTTTTTTTTAAATTATTTTATGTAATAATATTACTATGCACTGTTTTAACTTAGGAAACATCAGAAACTTTTACAAATTGGTGGAATAAGAATACAGCGTAATTCTAGGAAGTATTTATTTCTTGTTTTGAATAGTTTGTGTAAGCGCAAAAAAGAGAAGACGTGCATTAAGAGATAGCGCTGAACCACAACCTCTGTATTTCTCTTAGTACACAACATGAGGACGTATATCAAGCACGAACGTTTCAAGGATACGTGTCAGGATAATGGTGGCAGGGAGACGAGTACGAATGGTTCCGTCCAGAGCAGACCGACGGAAGGGAAGACAGACAGACGGTGATAAATGCATTTCCGTGACGTCCAAACCTGTGTTTACCGCCCTCTACAACTAAATTGCTTTCTTAGACCTTTTACAAATATACTAACATATGTTTGAACGTATGGTTGAAGTGATCCTTTCCATTTGTTATGAGTCATTAACATCGAAATACATTAGGATGAAGACTATTATATGAAAATAAACCGTTAATTTTAACTAAGCAACGAAACTACTAAATAGTAAGGTACCCCTTTAAATTGTCGTAATGTAATACTTTACTCTTATATAATTCATTAGTAACATACAAGTATACCTAACATTTTGCAAGTTTTGAAATAAAAAAAGATTTCATCATTACAATAAAAGCTACGTGTTTCCAATACATTGTGTCTAGCTATGGTGCTACTATGCCTTTGCTTGAACCAAATCATCATTGTGACTCATTAATCAGAAGTTCCAGACTAATACTCTAAATTGTGCAGTTATGCCAGGAATTCCCTAGGGAAGCAAATTTTGCTTGGACATACTGATTTCAAACTTAATTTATTATAAACTTATATAGTAGCCAAAGCATGATTTAGGAAAGTGTTCTACATTGTTATAAAATGTTACTTCTAACATATACTTATTCTAAGGATGGTTTCTTCCAAAACAATTAAACTATGACTAAACAATTTCCTGTACTATGAAAATCCCATAGATTTCATTCAAACGTTCTATAAATTAATCTTATTGCAACATTTTTAGTAAGTCTTAAAAGTTTCTCACATAGTTTTAAAATAACTTAGCTAAATATCTTGAATAATCAATAGTTAATCAATAATTTAAGTATCTATAAACATGAAAATATTCAATTATAAACATTTAAACACGACTGTCCATGATGTGAATGTACGTTTCAAGGAAAACATGTGTATATTATTATGTATTTGCTTACGTATTTAAATATAGACATATTTTTCAGAATATGTGGTTATATCTTTAAAGTTTGATAGGTTGAGTTACTATCATCACTGCACTTTAACTATCAACCAAAAGCAGTTAAGGTGCCGTGAAGAAGAGTCATTGAGCTAGATTTCATCACCCAAGCAGACTTTAATGACAGAACTCCTGAGTAGTTTGTCTCAACTTGTGATGCCACTCGACAGACTGATGTAATCATACCTTTATCGTTTAGTCAGGGAAGTTGTTGTGAATATGGCAAATTGAACCAGAGAACATCACCCAATCAGACTTTAATGACAGAACTTTTGAGCAGGTTGTCTCAACTTGTGATACCACTCGACAGACTGATGCAATCGTATCGTTATCGTTTAGTCAGGGAAGTTGTTGTGAACATGGCAAATTGAACCAGAGAACATCACCCAATCAGACTTTAATGACAGAACTTTTGAGCAGGTTGTCTCAACTTGAGATACCACTCGCCAGACTGATGCAATCGTATCGTTATCGTTTGGTCAGGGAAGTTGTTGTGAACATGGCAAATTGAACCAGAGAACATCACCCAATCAGACTTTAATGACAGAACTTTTGAGCAGGTTGTCTCAACTTGGTGATGCCACTCGACAGACTGATTGTAATCATACCTTTATCGTTTAGTCATGGAAGTTGTTGTGAATATGGCACATTGAACCAGAGAACATCACCCAATCAGACTTTAATGACAGAACTTTTGAGCAGGTTGTCTCAACTTGTGATACCACTCGACAGACTGATGCAATCATATCGTTATCGTTTAGTCAGGGAAGTTGTTGTGAATATGGCACATTGAACCAGAGAACATCACCCAATCAGACTTTAATGACAGAACTTTTGAGCAGGTTGTCTCAACTTGTGATACCACTCGACAGACTGATGCAATCATATCGTTATCGTTTAGTCAGGGAAGTTGTTGTGAATATGGGACGTTGAACCAGAGAACATCACCCAATCAGACTTTAATGACAGAACTTTTGAGCAGGTTGTCTCAACTTGTGATACCACTCGACAGACTGATGCAATCATATCGTTATCGTTTAGTCATGGAAGTTGTTGTGAATATGGCACATTGAACCAGAGAACATCACCCAATCAGACTTTAATGACAGAACTCTTGAGCAGGTTGTCTCAACTTGTGATACCACTCGACAGACTGATGCAATCATATCGTTATCGTTTAGTCATGGAAGTTGTTGTGAATATGGCACATTGAACCAGAGAACATCACCCAATCAGACTTTAATGGCATAACTCTTGAGCAGGTTGTCTCAACTTGTGATACCACTCGACAGACTGATGCAATCATATCGTTATCGTTTAGTCATGGAAGTTGTTGTGAATATGGCACATTGAACCAGAGAACATCACCCAATCACACTTTAATGACAGAAATCTTGAGCAGGTTGTCTCAACTTGTGATACCACTCGACAGACTGATGCAATCATGTCGTTATAGTTTAGACATGGAAGTTGTTGTGAACATGGCAAATTGAACCAGAGAACATTACACAATCAGAAACCAATGAGAGAACTGTATCTCGTGTGCAGGTTGTCTCAACGTATAATCTCACTAATGTTTCTGACAGACTGATGCAATCATATCGTTATCGCTTTATGTAACTATCACTCACAGTCATTGAAGTTGCTGTGAACATGACACATGGAACCAGAGAACATTGCACAATCAGAAACCAATGAGAGAACTGTATCTCGTGTGCAGGTTGTCTCAACGTATAATCTCACTAATGTTTCAAACAGACGATGCACATCAGTCTGTATCTCGTGTGCAGGTTGTCTCAACGTATAATCTCACTAATGTTTCAAACAGACTGATGCAATCATATCGTTATCGCTTTATGTAACTATCACTCACAGTCAGTGAAGTTGCTCTGAACATGACACATTGAACCAGAGAACATTGCACAATCATAGAGACACCAATGAGAGACAGGTTATCTGAACGTCCATTCATGCACAGTCAAACGCAGTTGACATGATGATAATTATTGTTGATATGGGCGTCATTCTTGTTTTAATTCTGATGTCATTGAATCGTTATTTTATATTTATTCCAGCAATGCTTTTTCAACGAGGCTATAAGCTAATGTGTCAAAGCTTTAAGTCCACTAATGAAAACTGTCTATGAATGAATAAGTTGGTTTTTTTTATATACTATCCGATTACTATGGAGAGCCTATGTATAATATTTAGGTGTTTATTTGGTTGACCATTGTGCTCTATTATATGCCATTTTCTTTTTAAGCTGTAACCATTATTCTCGTATGCTGAGTGAATGGTTTTAGTCTTTTTTATTTCATAAAATTTACTCTTAAGCTTTGACATTACTAGTGAAGTTAACGGTGTTAGTATTTTTATCGCTATAGAAGTCGTCTTAATATGTGATGTTAAAAGTAATAGTGGTATTTTTAATTCTCTGTTCTGTACTAAAATTGTTAAAGAAGTAAAAAACAGATTTTATTTTTCACAAACTAAAAACAACTGACGTATTGTGGTATTTAATATGAGATTGTACGCCTGGTGTACTCTGTCAGTATTTAAAAAACATGTCAATACCATTTAATATTTTTTGGCTTTTTATAAATACAATAAATTTAAATACAGTAAATTTTGGACTCCTCGGATGATTCAACAATAATATTTAAAAACTGTTCGTATTTTTGTAAGAATTGAAACAATATGTTCTCCTCCAATAGAACGCTAAAGTGGATATGGAAGTGGATTGCTTAGTTATAGCAGTTACACACACACGCGCGCGCGCGCGCGCACTCACACACATACAAGGCTGGACGATTCGTTTACAGAGACAGAGAAGAGAAAATCCCCCCTCCCATCTCACACTCCCCCTAAGTGTCCCTCTTAACCACACCCGACATGCAGGTCTGCCACCTGAGACCGGACGAATGTGTTCCATTTATTTACAGGGTGCCTTTAAATGGGGTGCGGTTAATACTGTGTGGTTTTGTTAACCCTGGGCGCGGGAATATCTGTCTTTATTCCTTTATTTCACAACACAGTTGCCTTTGTTGTAATTAATCTTGCAACACTAGTTTTCTCATGTTCTGTACGACAACCACAAGAGTAGACTTTAAGTAGCGTTGCTTTTTTTATAAAAGTAATATCTTATGAAAAGGAATGTTTTAAGCCAAGCAATTAATTCCAAACAAATAATATAAATCTCTTTTGGCTTAAAAGCCAACTTGAATCTGCTGTTAATGATTTAAAAATTACTGCTTCCATAAACTCCAGAAACTGCGAGCCAAATTCCGTTTTCTGTTTCGGCCTTAAGGATATAAAAATTTCACTTCCATTATAATATGTACGAAACCTTGTTAAACAATAATAAAATGTTTTCTTGGCAGTTAAAACTTTTTCTGTTCATCTCTGCCAAAAAAAACCAGTATTTGTATAAAGTAAATTCAAAAACTTATTCATCCGATATGAATGTAAATTTTAAATATGTGATTATCATCAACAAATAGTTGTACGAGGACTTAGAACTCAATTATTATTCGATATGAATGGAACTAATTTCAGCAGACTGCGCATCCAAACTCAATTTGCATATTACAGAACGTATGTCGGAAATGTTTGGAAACACTTAATAGTTTCTGTATAGATAACCCAAAATGGTCCATAGTCATAGATAGTGCTTTATTAGTTATTCAAATTAATTGTATTTTGTTCAAAGTTCACTAATTTTGGTACTTTCAGCTTACAAATGTATTTAAAAAAATTATAATTTAATAATGGCCTTCATTTTTTGAATGTCTCTATAAAATCAATGTAATTGTTCATACTATTCATTATAAAAATTAAAATGCTTCTATGCGGAATTTATATTTTACGTGTTATTTCGTGATAAATACATTCTTTCCAGTGCTGTTAGATAAATACATCGCATCGAAAAACACTGGCCACTGATCAAAAGATTGAATCATTCAGAATATAAGAAATACACTTGCAAAATACTATACATTTCCTCAAACAAAATGTACAATAAACACGGCAATGCATTGTAGTCTGCGATGTAAAACTTTAAAGAGATCGGTGGAGTGGAAAACATGCTGCAATCTCTTTCCTCAGTTATTACATCTCTAAATACCACCAACCCATCAGCTCGTGCTTTTCCATTATCCTTTTGATGTTGAAAGTTTTTCATGGTATAATACAAACAAATGGCTCCGACTTGTCAAAAACTGTGCTGCCTTGTCACGCGTCCAAATCAAATTTATGTTTTGATAATCAGCGATTTTTATACACACTACCAAAGAAGGTATAACCTCTGTTTAGTCTAACCTTCCTGACGAAATGTACAATACACACACACCATCGATATCTATTGTTGACATTATATTCGTCAATTTGAATCCGATAGGTAATTGTTTTATTCATCAATTAAAAAGTACGTATTATTGCCATTACCTTAGATATGCAATAAATATCAATTATCCAACAATACACACGGTAGGATTACTGCATACCACGCGTAGCATAACTGACTAGTTGAGGTCACATGCAAAATTTCAAATCTTTATCTCATGTCATTCGAGATTGTATAGGCATACAAACAGACAAAGAATTTTGCAGAAAATAAATCTTTTTATCCTGCCGGTAGATATGTGAGAAATAATGTCAGCATACTGTAATGTGTACCTACTTCAATTATGGTGTACCATCATAGAATTCACTCTTGAATATTTGGAAATGAAGTTTCCCGCAAGGTTTTAAGTTGACTAAAGAAGTCTTTTTCAGATCTTATCTTATCACATCATGCATCCACATGTTTGTTCATTAACTTTAATAGTGTCCAAATAAAAACCTTCTGGTGGGCTATGTAGTGTACTGCAACACATGGGTGTGCTGCAATCAAATCTTGTCAATGACTTTCAACAAATAATTTCCACCCTATTAATTTTTCATCAATGCTTTGAACAAAAATCTCTTACGACTAATGTAAAGATATTCGTTAACACCAGGCCAGACCCTTTGAGTGATATGCAGCTCCACCGAACTCTGTGCTGCTTATTTTAAATTAAGCTTCATACAAAATTTCAAGTCTAAAGGTCCTCCAGCTCTCAAGCGTGGGCTTTGTTATCGTTCAGCTAATAACTGATATGGTTCCAGCGTAATATGTAGCTTATTGATTAATCTGTACTTACCGTATACTATACAAATAGTTAATAAAAGATTCAAGAGGCATGCCAAATACGATCAATAACGAACTAACATTTAGAAACTAAAAAAAGTGAAAGTGGTACATATACTATCTACAAGTAACATAATGATAGTAAATTTGCGTTCAATTTGGCTGAGGGTGGATGAACAATAAGATACAGTAAACTATGGATGACAGATAAAAGGTGAATAAACCTTGGCATAGACACATTAAACACATCAATCAAGTACCGACAGAAACGTTATGGAGTTCACAGAAAATAGGATGAGCTTAAATAAAATAAAAAATATGATTCAGCTTATTAAATCACTTGCGCCCAACACTACTACTACACTACACCCACTACTCGCTACACTACACTCGCGAAAACAATGGGCAGTCAGAGTAGTGTGGAAAGTAGACAACGTGGTAAATTCTAAGAAATGAGAATAGCGTTCATTATATTGGGTGGATCGAGGGTGAACAAATAGAAAAATCTAGGATGCAACTGTACCCCGTATCGCAGATAAGGAGTTAAGGAGTGTCAATGAGTTGGCGGATATAGGAATAAACCTGGAAATTGAGGGGCCGTAATTTCTGATGTTAACAAAAATTGTAAAGTGCATTTCTAGTTGTGCAATTTAATTTCAATTTAATATGTATTCATATATTCCTATGATTTGAAATGATTCATAGGTAGCTGATACTAACTTACAGTAGTGATTGACTCAGTAAAATCAAGCTCTTTTAGCCTGTAGCGGGCATCTTGGAATACTTGCAAGTATTGGTTTAACTTAGAGATTAAGACTTTCCCTATGCTCTTAACTAAGTTATGGAGCTTGTTATCTCCCCTTGGTTGTAAGCTAGCCCTTGCTGGGGTTGCAGCCAACGGAGTGTGACTTGAAAGAGATCGTTGGAGTGGAAAACACCCTGTAATCTCTTTCCAGAGTTATTACAGCTCCGAATACCACTACCCCAGCATAGTTCTCTCTTGCATTACACGTTCATTTTAATATGGGCTTTAGCATTTTAAGCTAACTTTAGATTAAAAGTAACACACAATATAATATTAATTATTTGATTAGTCAGATTTATTAGATGTACCTTATCATATGGATATTTTTTTATATTTTTTATATTTTTATATTTTTTAAATTTTGTATTCATTTTTTGTACCCTTTGCATATGGATATTTTTATATGCATTTCAAATTTTTAGCCACAGCCAGTTATATCCTATGTAATGATTACTAATATACATTACATCATGTCATTTAAGACTGTGAAGCTATTTTGTTTGAGAAATATTATAAAGAATATCAAGTGGTATTAAGGGGTAAAATGTTATACAAAACTCTAACTGTAATATCAAAACTATATATCTTGGATCCACTAAACCTAAATTATGAATTTAACTTACATATGATAGTTAGCATAAAATAATAAAAAATTCAAATCAGACTTATTAAAGATACTTCGTTGGAAAAGTCTTAAAAACACCTTTTTATAAATCATTTCAGTAAAGACGTTTTTCTCGGAGATAGATATAATATTTACGGATCAATTAAATGCTAATTTCTGTTCCCTAAGGCGATATTATTGTTTCCTCCTAGTTCTTGAAATTTTATTAGAATAACCACAACTGAAAAGTTATGAAAATTGAATATTGGATCGTCGTCGGGTCGTTATGACGAGGAATGTTGATATGAAATGTATCAATCAAGTAGTATTAATGAGTGAAATATTCCAAATGTAAATTTCTCAATCATTTTGATGGCCTTCGATACTCTACAATCATTATAAATTACTTTGCTTTTTACTTTATACAGTGCGCAAAAAGTATGAACACTTTAATATAGCTAAAAACTATGGAACATAGAGTAGAAGAACTTACCACTTAGCTTTAAGTCGTTATTTGTAAGAATTTCGTGGTCATTTCACGAATTTTGAACGTTCGGACAATTTTCAATCTCGGAGTTGGTCGAAAACGTATAATTAAAGCATATTTCGAGTTTGTTATCAAATGAAACGTATATTTAAACCAAGTAAAACGCCACAAATGCGGCTTAAAAAGTGAGGCCTCAAAATATTTTAATAAGAATGTTGAGCCTAAATGCTTTTCGCATTCAAATTCGTTCAGCGTCTGAGACCTGACATTATCACAGAATTGAGTGCTGGAATTCTCTAGTCCACATCTGTCGAAAGAAACCCAGCAAAACTGAAAGAGTAAAGTACCTTAGAATTACTACTGAGTATTTGACAAGATGAAATAAAAATAAACTGAAATGAAAAATCTCTTTATTATAGAGACGATAATAAACACTTGATTCAGTGATTTCATTATTCGAAACGTACTCTCGGCAAAAGAGCTCTGCCTTGTTTTTCCCAGGAGAAATCCAGTATAATCTAGATAAGAGTGTTCTCATTATCTCATGTGCACAACAATAGGCTCTATGATGTTTAAGATTCGATCGAAAAGCACTGCGGGATAATGAGTTTACTACAATTAATATTTTAATATTTTTACACTATCTGAGGGTTTAAATTACGGCAAGTAAGAATTACAAATGTAATTCATTGAAAAATAGAAAGAAATCGAGTCTCCTGTTTGATTAGTAACGACCTCCTTCCAAACAATAAGAGAAAGGGTTTAAAGTCCATTTATGATTGCAAGGAGTCAAAACAATAGTATGTCATTAGTCTGTTGAGACAGAGTGGAATATTGTGGGATTGTTGTCATATCTAATAATAAGAAAAAAGGGATTCCAGTGGTTTGTAGAAGGTGATTTTAGCTTTTCATTCTGTCGCCCTTGTATTCAATGATAAACACAACTCTTTTTTAGAAGATTATTCAATATGAGAACACAATCATGTAGAATATTTGATAATGATCTTATTTTGAAATTAGGGATGATTTTACAATTAATTTGGAAATGATGCTTCAGACAGAAAACAATGCAAAAGATGATTGGAAATAACATCACCTGTAATCTTGATGCCTGAAAGTGTCATCGTACCTATGTTCTTTTTCAATTTGTATAACAGTTTATTTGTAATAGGAGCGTCATATATACATATACTTCCAAGTGAATAGAAATTATGTTAGAGAAGACTATTACAAATCGTATCCGTAAAAAACTTGTATGTGTTCGTTAAATATCATATCGTATAGCTGATTTGTTCCTTCCATTTTTAGTCATGATGCTAACATATTCCTTAATTAATTATAATTGTACTAAACATTTTCATCGTTTTATAAACCAAAAAATATAGATACAACACATGACACCGGCCATGTAAGGTCATAACAACTTCAAAAGCATCATCAACAGCCCCAAGTAATATGGTATTTGGCAAAGAAACTACTGCTACTCTACTTTCGATGTCAGTTAATTTAAAAAGAGAGTAGACTGGATAACTCAACCCTTTCAGTATACTTCAAGTATATTATTCTAGGGTTTCTTCATCGTTTATATTTCATCGTCACTTCCTCTTCATTTTAGTATAGTTTCTCCAGTAAAAAAGTTCGAATCCGATCTCACAGAGATAGATGAATCTTACCCATGCAGTGCCTTAGGTTACTTTCAAATGGTGAAGCGTTTCCATTGTTTCCGACAGCGCTGCCCTCTGTCGAGACCCTTTGTGTACATTACCCAACGATCTTTAAAACAGTATAAATAGACTTCAATGTATAAATAGAACCTCACCTCGAAGCCGACACTAGCGCCAAATAAACCATGTGGACGGACAGGTCACTAATTCAAAGAGTCATGGAGGTAGCTTTCAGAACAGGAAATTAGGCAGCACATATGTGGGGTGAAGCAAATGTTTAAACGCTGAGTGAGAAATAAGCAGAACATGTATCACACAGAAGTACTGTGGCTTCACGTAAATACACTTCCAAATATCTGACCTACACTTTTGGATTAGCCAATCGTACAATTGTTAACAACTCTTGCGTTTTTATTTCTAAACTATTAATATATTTTGTGATAATTGCTCATAGTTTAATAATTTAAAATATATTTTCGTTCATTGTTCCCCATATATAAGAACACCTTAGGTAAAGTTAAAAAACTGTTTCTATTGTAATAATTTCTGCAGTCCCCACTAACTACTCACTTGGGCCAATCACAATTCTTGTCCATAAATACAATTGTCTCCGTTTGTGAAAAATTTATCACTTTTTAACCATCGCATGATTTAAAATTATTACAATTAATTTATGTTTTTTAAATCTTACCCCAAATAAACTACTATGTTCTGGTATGAGTTTATCTTGTAGTAAACTGTGGGTAGCAGTACGCTAGCATTATAGGGGCCTGTGGAGTCCCTCAGGTACCTTTCTACAAACACGGCCTTTGTGCTTTAGCTACAGCTTGTCTTTGGATAGAGCTGATAGAAATCTCGAATACAGCTCGCCAGCAGCTTAAAACAATGCATTTATATGCTAAGAGGCAGTTGTGTTTTACCCAACATATGTTTTATTTTAAGTGCATTATTACATATTACATTAGAGAACTGGAAAATACACAATACATTGCTGATAGAAATAATATGTAATTCTGGCATTTGCCCAATCCAAATACATTTACATTATAGCCCTGTCCATGTTATTAATATTGAATTAAACTAATTAACTACGTATTCATAATCATAATTCGTATTCAGATAATTAAACACTAATTACGTAAATCAATTATGAGAGTCTGACTACAGTGAACAATATTTGCATCATAAAGTTTACGTCATAACCTGTCAGCAGCTGTACTTCCGGCGAGAGACGGGACCTAGTGATGTATAAACTGACGGACAATTCATATATTGTCGTGTATTTCAATTGAATACACACACACACACACACACACACACACACACACACACACACACACACACACACACACACACACACACATATGTATATATATATATATATATATATATATATATATATATATATATATATATATATATATATATATATATATTACACGTTTATATTTTAATGTAACGTTAAGTATTGCGGTAGTTTAATTTTGTATGCTATTTTACGTCGATTTCGAACATAAATTCCCTAGTTGCTTTTGTAAATGTTGGAAATTCACTCACTCAATTTTGTTAATTCGGTGTAAGATACTATAAAAAAAGCAAAATATGAAAAAAAGAAATGTAGTTTCTTTGGAATTTAAATGTCAAATAACTAATAAAAACATATCTTACAAGTAAATCCATAAGAGTACGTGTTACTCTTGGAGGTAAAATCACAGCATAGAGGTGTATCAATCAATCAATCTTGGCTAGCAACCAACTGGAGAGATGTGAAATGTAAAAGTCGTGCTTTAAAGAAACAATACATCTAGTTCTCGTATCAAGTAGGGAGCTACCTATATTTTAGTGGATGGTAATTCATTTAAAATGATTCCTTTTGATTTAAAGGGTTATTTAAACATCTCTGAGTAGTTTTGATATAGAATTTTAATCCTCTGAGCCCCAGCCAATATCTAATTTGACAAGAGAATGGCATTCAATTTGCTATAAAAACCTCGCTTGGATTCACATTTTTATATGCAAATCTCTGAATAGCTCAAATATACTCGTAGAATCTTAACTCTCTCAGCTACATCCGAGGATATAATGTTATAGGAGAATTACATTTAAGTTGCTACAAAGACATTTTTTTGTTTAAAGGATAATATGGAATGTGTTGAGTACAATGTATAGAATGTTGACCACCTGAGCCTCAGTGAACGATTTAATGTGAAACAGAAGAAGTACATTCAGATTTTCTATAAAGACCTTGTTTGTATTCAAAGGATAATGTGGAAATCTGTCAGTAGAAGATATAAAATTTAACCCTCTGCTCACGGTTTCAATGACTGAGAGTCAGCGAAACTTAAAATTCAAAAATCTATAAGAAATCTAATTCCTCTCAATCTGTCCGTACGATTTCTCGACAACGACAATGTGTTTTACACAAGTTTTGGATTATATATAAGTAAAACTGTGTTCGTTGATGGGGCATTTTGAACCATGGGATTTAGCTGAGGGTTACTAAAATTAATGTTACACTAGCCTTAAAATGGATAACCATAAAAAACCATCTAAAGAATCACAGAACCACAGAATAGGTTTTGAACAAACTCTGAGCACAATCATGACACTTCAATATTTTGCATATTGACATATTATTAGTTTAGGTATTGGAAGCTAAATTATGTGGACGTCTCAGTATAATATAATAATTATAGTGCATTTTTTTTTTTTTTAATTTGGCAATAACTATAACAGCGTGTTGCTTCGAGATAGATGTGGCAAAGATGCAACTTCTGGATTTGATGTTTCTTTGTGCCAAAGTATATGTAAGTACTCATGATACTCAGTATTATTGGGTCTTACTTGAGTTATTCACCATTCACCTTGATGAATAACTTAGTAATCTACTATGGTTAAGAATAATCTATTAGATTTAAAATCTCACCGTGGAAGTTTCTGTGCAAATCGCATATTAAGTTTTCTTCTTAGATAATCCTCAGAAAAAAAAACATTTGGAATTTAAATCACTGTATATTTCCCAAAACAATAGTGTGGTATACAACATTTAAATAATGTTGTCCATAAAGCGAAACGACCATGCAACTTATTGATAAATTCCGAAACTTATTTAATTTTCGTATTACCTGTTTCTAAAATTCAAGGTTTCAAGTCATATTGATAAATTTTTAAAGCTTTAGTGCTGCAGTAGTTTTTCATACTATATATATTAGTTTTAGTTATATGAATGCTTAGTATTATTAACTAAAAGGTAGTATCAATATTAGCTAAATATTGACAGGTGGAATTGGGAAGTATTGGAGTGTATCTACCCAACCGCCATCAAAGTTATTTGTAACCAACTCGAAATGTCTTAGCAAGTAAAGGGGTATCAAATTTGGCGCGGCTTTTTACTGTGCTTGAAACAGCCCCATTACTGCCAAATAATTTTAGAAGAGCAGCACAGTAGTTTTTAAGGTACACAATGTGTATTTTTCACAATATTATAATGTCAGAAATTAATTAATTGTTTCTAAATATTCCGGCTAAGATTCCTTTTAGACATCCCTAAATACTGTGAGATTTTGCTGTGGAAAATAATACAAAAGCAATTTAATTGCGTTGTCTAATTTATAACGAGGATATTACCATTAGTATATAGTTTGAAAACTCTTCTGCATTTACATAATTATTATTAGGTAGACGCCATAGCAATCTGCCGATTATAATCAGCCATGTTCAGTTAACATTTTAAATCGATTTTTTAGATCATCATATGTTGACTAAACCGAAAAGCCTAACTATTTAAAGATTTGGACTCTCTTGAGATTTGTCAACGCGGTGTGAATCCATAATCTTGGATAGATAAATCATTCTGCCTGAGGAAGCAATATTTCTCTTGGTAATATAAAGTACATTAATATTCCAACGACTAGAGTTTAGCTTTTATTCAATAGGTCAAGTAATACTCACTTTACGTGCCCTTAAGTCTAGTAATGGATCGCTAGTAAAGGAACCACAGCGGAATTGTGATGGGCAATGGAAAATTGCATTATTAGACTTTTACGACGGCTGTTAATCCGGTCTAGATACGGTTATGCGTCGTACACACCAAATGTCAACCTCTGGCATACTTCGGTCGTAAATTATTCGTAGTGGAAGTTATGATACACCCATTAGCTTTGCAAATCCCATCATCTGAAAGGTTTATGATCCCATTTTGTTATTTTTATAGCTTTCGTAGATTGAACAATTGAATTTCATACAGATATGTTTAATATGCAAAATCAATGGCAATTGCAACATTTTGGGTGTACCTTATTTAATTTCATAACATGAACTCAATTTATGAATAAAAACGTGACTATTCGTAGAATAAGGGTTGGATGAGTGAATGCTCTGTAACGTGTTTGTAATTTATATAACACTTTAACATTCTACAACAACATTTAATGTTATACTTCCTCTGCTTTTGTTACACTAAACTGGCTAAAAAAGCGTTACAGCAATGCAGAGGTATGAGTACCTTAAGGACGTCTTCATACATGGCTGCACTACCCCCAAGAGGGTTCACCTCTGGTTGGTTTATACTTACACAGTAAAACCTATGCAGTTTTACGTTAGCAACTTTTAACGAAATTACTTAAAGGCAACAAAAAATTATCATTTTACGTGCCTTACCGGTTTATATTATGTACAACAGGATAACAAAGCACGTATAGTAGTTACATTACGTCATGAACGTTCGTTCCGGGCGGTTCTCTTGGTTTACGTGACCTGGTGCACGTTTGTGCGTGGCAGGTGCAAGATCCCGCCGAGATCGCTATATTGCGTGATGACGCATATAAGGGACGTGAGTACGCAGAGCGCTGCGATTGGCGCTTCCGTCAACTAAACACAAATCCACCTTTACACTATTGAACGTTGAGGCCTTCTAAATATACGATTAGTGATTTTTTAAGAGTTCACTTCATAAAATGTAAATGAAACTGGATTTTTCCAGACATTCACCATCGTCCAGTAGTGCAATTAATCAGTAACACTACGTTTTCGAGATCTGCAATCTGATCTCTTCCTCAGGCAAATAAATAACCTCAGATATGGTACAGTGATTAGTTATTTACGTAAAGAAGAGATCAGACTGACGATTTCGAAACGTAGTGTTACTGATTTTTTGTATCACCGACGGTGGCAAATGTCCAAAGAATCCTGTTTCCTTCACAATCCTTCCATCGTCAAAAATAAACTTCATAAAATGTTTCATAAAATTAAAACTACACAATTCCACCTAGAAACCTCTGTAATATTGATTAATGTACCCCTAAAATGAATTTTTCTTAATTATCAGAGAAGGCAAAAGTAAAAAAGTTAGTTTTTCTCAGTTATTTACCTTTTCAATTCTTAATTGGTTTTATTTTTTAAATACAGATTATAAAAAGGCCTTTATAGTCTTAAATCCCCACCATTTTCAAACGGATACGGAGGGCTAATGCTTTGCCTGATTATCTATGAATTTACATCAAACCGTTCATGAGCTAACAATGTTTTTAAAAAACACACATACAGATATAACTTCAAAACTAAGCTAGATAGGAAATATGTTAGCAACCAATATTGTTTTCTAGCTCTTACCTACTGTACAATGTCGTAATGGTTGTAATCCCCCCCCCGTAAATTAGAGTTCCATAAAAGATCAAAATCTAAATGAAAACCATTGGCTGAATCGTACAGTGAAGTGTTTGAATATCAATCGTAACCATTACTGTAAAAGCAAGCAAAGTAGTATAGATATCAGTAGAGTAAGAGCTATCAGCTGTATCTCATGATGTAGATAACCACTGTACATATGACGTCATCTCTCACCACTCGTCAGGTTAGATACATCATTACGTTCGCCGAGTCAGACAGCTGCTGATAACTGCACCATTGTAGTCACATCATGTGACATCACCTTGTATAACACGCAGTCAACGTGACATCTGTTATGTCATCATTCCAGTCATTTACTCGATGTTCTTATTTGAAAGTATATTATTGGTTTTTTGAAATTGGATTTCATTATGAAAGATTGAAAAGATAACTTTAGTTTATTATAATTCATAAATGTATAAACCTTGTTATGTACTTTTATTTCATGCCACACCACTTATTTCATAACATATTTTTGTGAGGCTGCATTACAAATTCAAGTATATCCTAAAATATTTAATTAAACTGTATGTGTTACTATGTGTTAAAATATCATATGATTGCCTCACTTGGTTTCCCAATTTATTTACTATGCAATTTTGTCGCTTTCATCAGGGTTACCAAGAAGACCGTTGTATCCAAATCCTATAGAGTTTTACAAGGCATTGCATTTCTTGTACGTAAAGACATACATAAATAATCAAAATTGTTTAGCTCCTTGATTAATAGATTTCGCTAGCTTTCAGACAATAATTTGTTTGGGTATTAACTAATTATTCTACTACCTTTTACATATGTTTTCATACCTTGCTTATAATTTGAAATGTTAATTGCTATTTCGATTGATTAGAATGATAATAATAAATCAAAATATTAAAAGAATCAATAGAGTGGAATTTTGGATTTAATTTTAATTTTAAAATTATTTGTAAAATCTTTTATATTTCTTAAATATTTTATTCCTTTAGACGTTTATCATTTAAAACAACTTATCCATAAATTGCTTTCTAAATTTGAGAGCTTTAAATGCCCATGGGCTTCTTGTTGAAAAGACGTCTCTAGAGGTGTTTAAAGGATGAAGTCTATGAGTTCTGTTGGAAAATATGGTTGTAGATGATCAATTACCCCAGAAGTAGGAATCTGTATTTCTAGAGATACAATGAAAATAGATTTATTGGATTGTATAGGCTTCTAGAGGAACATGGATTAGATGATAATAAAGATAACTGTAATGGTCGAAATGTACCTGAGATGTTCAAGTTTACTCACATGTCACATTGTTACAGAGGCCAGTTCATTGAGGTCCCGGAAGTTTACAATCTAATCTAATTCTCCAGGTCTAAAGAGACTACGGTTTAAATATATTTTAATGTTGTACCGGATGATCTAAAAGGATTTATTTTTCTCTTATGCATGAACAGCATGAATAAACATTACAGATATCTGCTTTAGACTCCCTTCTGTTTTCCACTCCCCGCCGAGAAAGCAATAAGCAGTAAATACTGTCTCCCACTCTGTTCAGCCCTCGGACAGCCATACTATCTCTGACGTCATGTAACACACTTACTATTTTCTGCCATAGACTCTAGAAGTGTCCATTCATATCATTGTACAAAACTTACAGTTTACTTGCTAGAGCAAGTGTGTAATAGGTGATAATTTGGATTCAAATTTATTGTAACCAGCAATTGGATACATTCTACTTCCTTATTGTTACAATTTGCGTAGATGAAAGATTTCTATAAAAATTCTATAAATATGTTATAGCTGCGAAAACAGTTGTGAGAGTCCTAGTGAACTAACTTCATTTTATTTACGATCATTGGCATATCTACTGTAATAAGTTAATATTTATGTGATAGGATTAGTAGAAATTGCTCATGTGACTTGGATATTACTTCATCTTACAACATTTAACGTTATACTTCTACTGCTTTGTTACACTAAACTAGCTAAAAAGCGTTAGAGGAATTCAGAGGTGTGAGTATTTCCTAAGAAAGCCCTCATACATGGGTAAGGTATTCTACTCGCCGTAGGGTTCACTTTTGACTGTTTTATACCTTCTGTTGAACCCATACTGGGTACAGGAAAACCGATGTCTTACTTAAATCTAAGTAACGCTATGGATGTCCTGGAGCGGCACATCACTAACTTCAAATGTCGAGATATTATGGTGCAGGGTTAGATCGCTCGGTCTAGTCTACTGCGGGAGGCGTTGCAGTTGGTAGGGCTCACTAAGTGTTAAGGGCTATTGCCAGCTTAGACATGAGAGCGTGGCACCCCCTGCCCGTTTTGACTGGAGAAGCTGGTACAGAGCTGGCTTCCCTTTTATCCAAGGGGACATGACTGAGATTAATGCCCAAAATTCTTCCTCGTGGATCTAGGAGGCCCGAAACTTTACCCATCCACAATATCCCGTCATTACGGAAGCAGCGCAATGGTCTTTTTGTGACTAATTGCAATATCTCCTCTTCTTGTCCTAAGAGAATAATAAAAACAAACATGGTACATTATGCATCGTCTTTCAACATTTGTTCCGTGTAAGGTTTTAAATATACTATTATTTTGGTTCTCAATTATAGGACAATTATTCTTTAGTAAGTAATTGTTATTGAACTATTTGTAGACAATTCGAAGTAAAACTATGAGGGAAATAAATATGAGGGACATTATGAGGGAAATACTCATGAGGGAAATACTCATATGTATTTCCCTTATATCTATCTGTAATGTAAATCTTTTCCACAGATCCAATATTTCAAAGGTAAAGCTAAAACTATGCAAACATTTCTAATGTTATTCGACTAAATATGCCATATTTAAACCGACATTCCATCCACTAATCTAAAATTCAACTTTACCTTACATTATTACGGAAGCCTGACTTCGTCAGATAATATTTCCGCTGTAGGGCTTACATCAAATCCTGCCAGCAGCTTTGCATCCGTTGTGGGATAGATCTCGGTCATATATACACAGTTTATCTCATGTCATGTATTACAGTTCAGCATGTCAACATTACTCATTCATATGAAATAAAGTGATGTGTCAAGTGGTCGAAGAGGATTATTTATTTGTTTGCTATGTTTACGGCTATTCTGCGTGTTGAGGTGTATATGGCTTAAGTGATTATAAAGGAATAAATAATCACTTAATTAAACTAACACATAATACTTCCTTCTTCACTTTCAGTCCTCCGCATATTTGTTGAAAGACAATAAGCCCATAGTTAACTTTTGAGATTGATATCACTTTATTTATATCACTTTGAGTTCTATTGATATTTTAAAAAGTATTATCTACCACCGACTAAACTAGACGTTTAGATACAACGTGGAAAATATTTGTCAATATGTGAACACGTACAACTTCGTCTACGTGCTCTCACTCCTGAAGCCATACCAATGTCATGTTTCAATCAGTAAATGTTGGCCCTAAGCCAACCAGACAAGCCTGAGCGTCAAATGCCAAGCTTTGATCCAACAGATTACTGTAGAGTGCACCAACCGCCAACAACAATTTTTGATTACAAATCTCAATCTTTCGCTTTAAGATATTTAAAGTTCTGAATGTTTACTAAGCTTCACGTTTGAGTTGTTTGCGTTCCAAATTATTCTAAGGCGCAATTATAAGCTGGTCGTAAATATTTAGCCCTATCACTACTTTTATATCCTAGTGGATTTCACTTTAGACTAGAACCACACACTGGTGTGAATATTGAGTTTAGCTCCAGTTCAATTTCCTCCGAGTGCAGCATTTGAAATCTCAGTTTCCCTCATGAGACTGTGAGAAAATCTCATCATCTTTTTATAGTCTCTGATGACGAAACTATGTAAAGAGTTCATTTGTGCTTCTTCTACCAACTTATTTTTGAATCCCTTCATACGAACATGACTCCTGGTTCCAAAAGTCAAGTCTTTGAAAGTGTCAGATTCCAGACGATGCACTAAGAGGAATTAGAACTGGAGCTAAACTCAACATTAACATTGAATTAATTCTTCCCGTAGCTACGAAACTTACTATGACGTCGACCAGGTAGTAAAGCAAAGTTTATGAGGGGTGTAGTTCAGTAAGAAAACACTATTCTCTGATTTTAACTGTACTCGTTTTAGCTTTCACTTGTATTGTGCTTTATACAGAGAAGTTCCCTTATCGAAGTAGGCTTGGCCTTATTGTATTCAAATAATAAGTTACATCAAGATGTATTATGCGCACTAATATCACGCAAATGATTACAGAGCCAAATTAACTTGTAAGCAAAAAGATCGACAGGCATATCTAGGTATAAAAAAATAAATATGATTCTGATGCTAAAGATATCACAGTTAAATATTGTTAGTGAGAAATTGTTTCATTTTCTTTGATTAAAGACAAGGCCCGTACCTAAACACGTGTTAAGACTATTCGTTAATAGATTGGATAAGTAATACGATTGTATGTTTCAGGTGATATATCATTTTTCGTTACATCGTACACTCAAGTTCAAATGCCTTAAATACCCTCGTGATTTTAAATCGAAGTAAGTTATTTACGAGTTAGATGGCTTTTTCGTAATTCTCGTCGGATTTTTTAAATTTGTAACTCCAAGCGAAACGAACTACAAAAATTATTTCAAATAAGACCAATATTTTCTTCGTATTCGTGATTTATCATAAAACTGTACTAGTCCCAAATTCTGTATTTGAGCATTGTAAATCAAATGGTCACCCTACTGAAATGGAAGATCACACATTTGGCTATTATAAAAGTCTATTTGCATTACTTTTATATCCATAGAATTTAAAATCAGTAACCCGTGAATAAATATCTAATACTATAAACATAGCATATATTTACTTTCTTATTCATTATAACTCGACGAAATTCATTGAACATGTTTATTACTGTTGACATGTACGAACTACTCCGCCATCATATATAAATTGGAAAGTACGTTTAAAATACAGCCAATTTAAATCAAGAGGTTTCTAATTTGGATTATAATAAAGCAAGAAAATATACCAAATTGCTTGAACCGTGTTCGATTTGTGAATTCTTAAAAAATAACATAAATTTTGGTACCTAGCAAATACTAAGTGTCTTGAACAAATTTTTTAAAGTATTTATAACCTTATTCTTGTAATGTACACTTAGATATCTGATTAAGAATGTCTAAACATCCATTTGGCCTTCGCCTTAGCGTAGAGGTAAAGCTGTGACCCTTTAACCGAGAGTCACCGGTTCAATTCTTGGTACGGTCAATAAAAATGAGCAAATAGGCTTCCACAGTTTTCTTTAATTTTTTTAGGATAACTGATTAAAATACCTCTAGAGTAGAATAAAAAACACTTTAAAACCAGAACTTTATATATGCGAAGATACTGTGATTATCGCGTGTGTAATGATTCTCTGTAACGTTGCTTAGGGCATTCCACGAACATGTGGAAGCCAATTCGTGCCTGTTGGTGGAATTTTAAACCGTTGTTATTGGCCGTGTTTTCTGGTCTCCTACAAATTCCCTGCCGACACTACAGAGGAGGCGAGCAGTAACAGTAAATATGCAAATAGCGTGATTATGTAAACTGCCTCCGATTGTAAGCATGGTAGCCCTTCCTAGAGCACCCCACTCGGGTCTGCAGGAGTTATTTGAGCCTCGATCGCCATTAACACTTCTTAATCGCTGTTTCCCAAACAAAAATCTAATCCTTCTTATACTGAATAAAACCCACTTTGTTAATGTGTTTTACTCCATAATACCTACGCTATTAGGACAATACTATTTTGCCATTTAATTATTTTAAAATTCTAATTTATTTTAAAGATACAAGAAACTAACAATCAATAGTAAAAACAAATTATTACGGAATAAAAATTTCAATTTATAAAACTATTATTTATAATTAATTTAAGATGGTATAAAATTCAATTTGAATCAACACCATCTCTTTTTATTTTGTAATTCATGTTTTTTCTGTGTCATAAATGTTGGTATTGCTTTTAAGACAAAATATGTTCGTTATTTTTATTTACCCTTCATTTATTTTTATTCTTACTATGTATGGAACTTAAATGCTTTTGAGTCTTAGTATATTATATAACATTTAATAATTTTTAGTAAAAATTCATAACAGTCATGTCTTTTATTTCACGATCTTTTGATTTTAATTACGTTTTATATAAGTTCTTAAGACAAATTATTAGATAATTAAAAAATAACATACTAATGCGCAATTTTCTCAATGCAATTTATTGGAACTTGGATAAACAAATAGTTTTAAGTAGAAAATTCAGTTGTTTGGGTTTGCTTGATCCAAAGGAGTAACGAACAGTCCATAACGTCTTCAAGAAGCTTTTTCAGATTTGCAAGGAAAGGTGGTCTGCATACTGAGCAAGGAATATGGATATACAGACTAACAAAGAATATTGTTCTACAGACTGACAAAGAATATGGGTCTACAGACAGACAAGGAATATGGGTCTACATACTGCCAAGGAATATTGTTCTACAGACTGACAAAGAATATGGGTCTACATACTGCCAAGGAATAGGGGTCTACAGACAGACAAGGAATATGGGTCTACATACTGCCAAGGAATATTGTTCTACAGACTGACAAAGAATATGGGTCTACATACTGCCAAGGAATAGGGGTCTACAGACAGACAAGGAATATGGGTCTACATACTGCCAAGGAATATTGTTCTACAGACTGACAAAGAATATGGGTCTACATACTGCCAAGGAATAGGGGTCTACAGACAGACAAGGAATATGGGTCTACATACTGCCAAGGAATATTGTTCTACAGACTGACAAATAATATGGGTCTACATACTGCCAAGGAATAGGGGTCTACAGACAGACAAGGAATATGGATATACATACTGCCAAGGAATAGGGGCCTACAGACTCTCAAGGAAGATGGGTCTACAGACTAGCAAGCAAGCTGGGTTTGCAGACTGGCAAGGAAAGTGGGTCTATTGTTGATTCACACGGTCATCAGACAGTTATCTATTGAGTTATCCTCCATTCCATGCATTTCTACACCAATACTACGACTAAGCTAATTCAAGATCTAGAACAATGTAAGCAGTAAATATTGCACTATTTAATAACGGCACTTCTACGTTTACTGCAAGAATGCAATAATGTAAAACGAAAGCCACTTACGCTTTCAGTCATATTTTGTTTTGTTAGTCATGAACTGTTTGGAATGAAAGACGAGATTATTCTGATTTTTTAGCCAAATGTTCTTTATCGTTCTTAAAATGAACATGTTCCGATGGTTGAAATATTTTAGACAAATGTTTGTTTTACACAATGAACAGTATTTTACGTTTACATTACACTGTTTTTTTATCTAATTATAAAATTTATAGTGCTATAATGTATTATCACTAAACAGCCATTTATCTCTTGAAAAAGTTCTAAACTAAGGCTTTTTAATGCTTAAATATCAATTGAACAGTCACATCTTCCTGCATAGTAAAAATTACAATTTTTGAACGTACAGGTGTTCAGGTTCTTTAAAGAAAAACGAATACTTTATTTATTGAAATCGCTTAAAAATAAAAACAATTTAGTATTTTAAGATAGTTAGTGCATGTGAATGTATATATTACTACATTTAAAAGGTTAATTATTTTCAATAACTAACCTTCAGGTCGTAAAAACACAGTAGATAAATTTTGCCTCCCTCCTAAGTGATAGGCTTCGCTAACGCTTAGCCCAAATCCCATGAGAGATACGCGCCATCATGGCACTCGATATTTCCAAAGTAAAAAAATGTAGTTTAATACAAAAGTTTACAAGTCTACAGCTCGATTTGATCCACAGATATCCTGCAGACCGAGAGACAGGAAATTAGACTTCGCTAATGCTCAAGCAATAAGCATCCTTAAACATTCATTGTGTTAGTGATCATCAAAGAGTTCCCATAACTACAAATCTTCTGCCACGCTGAATCGAACTAAAGCCACTGGCCTCTATCGGAGAGTGCTCCCCTGAGATCCGACACAGTAATTGAGCAAGCCCTTCTATAGCTCCCCAGTCCTGGCAAGTTCTAGGTAATACATATAACATTTAATAATTTATTGTATAGTAAAGTTGTGTCTTTCATGTAAGTTTAGTCGAATTTTTCATCCAAGCAAAGAATATTTATTTGCAAGCGCTTTATAAATTACATAACTAGTAGATACTTTAACGATAATAATAACTTTTCTAGATTAAAATGTGCCATTTCATATTAAGCAACTTGTTGTATATGTTGTCATTTGAAATTTTGTATACAAAGCTAATTCAATCACATTTTGTAATAGTTTCTAAAAAAATGTATATGATTAAATTAAATAGCTGCTCTTTTTATTTTTAGTTTTAAAATTGTACTAATTCTTCTTTGTTGATACATCCTGTACATTCAAAGAGTTCACTAAAGTTTGGTTAAATTCAGTTTATTACTTGAACAATATTATTTGTTTATAAATAAGAAAACATACAGACAGAAAACACTTTCAATGAAAAGAAATAGAATACTGTTGCCTTTAGTTTTTGGATTCTATTGACCCAAGGAATAATATAATACATGTTTAGTGACAGTTTTGATATAATAATTATAAATAATACAATAAATAAACTAAGCAGCTTGGAGTATATTTCAGATAACCGTAAAGTTAATCTTCCATACGCGACTGTTGCTAGTGTGTTTCGTGATTAAACCAGTTAATGAATTGAGATCACTTTTCAATGTTTCATTTTTATAAACCTTTTAACTAGTGTGTAGCCTAGTTAATGCAAATAATGAAAAATTAAATTTCACATTCACAATTAAGTTTCTTTTTCAGTTTCACGGTTCTTCATGTTGGAAGAATACAACTTTATTCTTATGCATTTCATAGTTTTAATCTTATTTGATTAGATTATTTTACAATATTTCTTCACATCAATGGGCAATCTTCCATGAATATATTTTCTCCTCAAAAGTGTCTTTAGATCAACGGTAGATCTTCGATGACGTATACATTTATCAAAGATATCTTCTCATCAATGAGAGATCTATGGTCATTTGGTATTCCTCTCAAAGGTGTTTCAACATTAACGGATCATCTTCAACAAATACTTTATTTCACTAAAAGGTGTCTTCACATCTAAGGAGTTGTTTGATGAATATGTCATTACTTTTAAAGATGTCTTCACATCAACTAGAGACCTTTTATTTTGTCATTCTTTTCAAAGACGAGAACGACAGATCTTTAATGTTCGTGCCAATAAATAATTATTATATTTTTATTGAAGCTCATATAATTCAGATTTCGTGTGCAAAGCATTAAACTAAATAACAAAGCAAGTAATAACATGCCACAAAACAAGAACAAATACGGTTCTCTAAGTGAAACCTTCTCTTCTCGTGCTCATTTTAAATGTTCATAGAAATATTATCAGACCTCCGCTAATAGTATATTTATGACCTCTCGCAAGAATATGTAATATGTTGTGTTTCTATTTTGAAAATAAGCAGAAAACTTTAAACAATATGAGTTTAATGAAATGCATAAATTAAAAATAAAATTTATTTTTACAGGATTCTTAAATTCCCATAAGCAGTACTGGGTTTTAATTTCTTGAATCACTATCCCACTTGTGTATAATGTTACCAGCAAATAATTATAATCAGATTTATTTCTTCCTCTCCTATTTGTAGAATTTCCATAATTACCTACTTTATGTAATCCAAGCTTTGATAAATATCTCTCTTTATGGCTTTTTCGCAACTACTTACACAAGACCGTCTCAGAAGCAATTACATACTTCCTTAAAAGCAACCGCTCGGTTGTAATAAAGTCCGCGTAATATAGTGCCGGCGTTGGAGATTAAACCGAGGGTTGGTGGAAAGGAACAATAGTACAAGCAAAGCTCTTTAGCAGCACTTAGTGTTCGTGGCACTTAAAATTCGCTTGGGCTTCTAAATGCTCATATCTAGATAATACTGCTTTTAATGTTTTTTATTGGTTATAAATTTTTACTGGCCTCGAATAATCTGTATTTCTAATCATCCCCCCACCTTATTCCGTTTTAACTAGTAATATTATTTAAATATAAAATAAAACTAATCTAATTTCTAGTAACATAATAACATGCATATAAAGTCTTCCATTCTTGATTGTTCTTACATGCTTCATTCTTAAACATGTAAATACGTCCAAAATACGTATTAAAAATAACACATCCCCAACACCCAAATAAATACTTGGCTACGACTCTGATTATAATCGATTGAATCTAGATTTTTTGAATAGTCGATTTTTAAGTTATTACACGCCATGCAATCGCTGTTTGTAATTGAATTGCAAATATTATATGTTAAACACACTGTACCCAATAAAATTTTATCCTACGAATTCCTAACAAAGAGGTGATCTATTTTCACAGAACTCCATTAGTAGAAATAAAAACTCATTTTAATATACCCCAAACAATCCTATTCGTTTCAAACAACTATTGAGTTAGTATTGACTTAACTTATTTACCAGTTCTCGTATCACGAACGTATAGATTGCCTCATAAAATATTTGCTATGAAATCAAACCAACCATCAGCTCCTTCGGTAATTCTAGTTTGGAGTTTCCAAATCAATCAATATCAATCAATTATTTACGCCACTTTGCGTACTCTTGGAACTCTCCTGCACAGTGAATGTATTTGGATATTTATTAGATTTGGGGAAAGGAAATAATTGATATACCTAAATGCATTAAAGTATTACGTTTACCCAGGATGTAGATTAATAAATAATAATTACATTAATGAATAAAAATACTTTTTATTTTATCTACTAAAGCTCTCATGTAAATCATACAGTTTTTCATTATATTGTCTATACATTCCAATGTAACTATTTTAAGTTCACCCCTAAAGGAAAATGTATGGTCGAACCGCTTCATACATAAACTATATTCTTCGTGTTCAAATTTAACATGTTTTCTATTCAAAATGTATTATTGGGTATGAAACCACTGAAGAAAATGAAAAAGATTACCTCGTATTAGTGAGTATAGTTATATATATATATATATATATATATATATATATATATATATATATATATATATATATATATTGAGTTGTCCTTAATAAACGAATATGTTTACTTTTTATAAAGTGAATGATTACGCTAGTGCAGGAATTTATTGCACCTCATGAGTTTACATTTTTTTATAAGCATTAGCTAAGCAAGTAAATGACTTTCTCCATATAATTGAAAAATAAAATTAGAATTACTATCTTCTAAGACTAAACTTATATTATAACAAATGTGAACGCTAAGTAAACATTATTTTTTTAAACAAAACTTTAATTTTGTTAATGCTTTAATTTAATATGTTTGCACCACTGTCATTGTGAAGATAGACTGAGACTAAAAGTAACAATAAATAAGTTATTGAAAGTAAACCTATGATAAAATAAAATAGGAAACTTGTTACGTTAGTTTAAATTTGAATTGTAAAAGTCTTGAAGGTACTGTATACCCGGCTCAGAAAGTAGCTTCCTGGGGAAATAGTATCTTTATCAGAGTTTTATCACAACGATCTAATTTTCTAATTGCAATGTTAAGCAAATTCGAATAACATATTGAGAATATAACCAAGATATATTCAGTCATTGGAATTCAATATTATCAAAGATTGTCAATATCGGTAGACACAGTTATGGACAAAATCTAGAATTGACTTGTCTCTTTCATTCAATCAAATGATCCAAAAAAGTGGCAAGGATTTAATTTAAACTTTTACAGCGAGCCGATCCATATGGTTTTAATTAAACCGGTTGACCGAATATATTTCCTTCCATCAGTCAAATCGGTTCAGTATTGGAATGTGGGTATTTTAATTTTGCTTTGGAGTTATTGGCAGCCCTGCGGTGACTGTGATTCCACCTGATCCAACAGATTAACCTCGGGCTTCACAGTTGGCGGTTTCATTTCAATAAAATGACAGCAAACTATTCGTTATCGTAAAGTCACATATTAGTTTAGCAGCAACATTGCAATTAGCAATATCTCGTCAATTAGTATATTCAATTGATTTCAAATGTATTACGGATTCCACTAATTAATTCAGCATGGAATACCTTAAAATAACTGAACTGTTATTATTACCCATGTCCGTGTGTGACCTATTACTTTTTAATCGTTTACAAAATGTTAAATACTAACTAAAAACGTTTCGTGAAAGACTTTAGCAATGATTCAGGAGGCTTGAGGTACTGATCGGATGATCTTTAATCTTGAGAGCTTTTTAAACAATTTTGAAATATTCGAATTTTTTAAAGTTTCCCTCATTCCAATTATATAAACGAGCGAAACTTAACTAGGAGAAACTAATTATTTTGAAAATATTGAGATTGTTAATGATGTATTAGTACACAACGCTATTTATTACAAGACATCATAAGAAGTTTAATAAGGTCAGGTGAGATTGACACAAAATAATAAATTTAATCTATATTTAATGTTCATGTGTATATGATTTAAATAACATGTGCAAATATTAATCAAGGAAAGTGAGTGTTGCATGAGCAAAAAATAATTTTATTGGTTTGGTAAAAATTTGGAATATTATAATTTCTTGGGGTTGCTTATTGCTAAAACAGCTTTCGCTAAAAAACTTTCTATTTACTGAAAATAGATATATTTACTATCAATTATTGTAATATATCGGCGTCTTTCCTGCCTCTGATTTGGAATAAGACATGTCCCGTTCAATGCATAACAAAACGTGGCGTTTATTTTAAAACTAAAATGAGCTATTATCTTTGAAGGACAATTTTTTGAAAGTTCATCCCTAAACAATAAAATATTTGGTTTATGACGGTGTTAATTGTTTTGGATGTATTATATTCCATTAGTGTAATCGGCCGCCATATTTGAAGTTGATTATTAAATGCATGTATCATTCTTATGGTATGCATAAAATCGTGCTAGGTTGGGTCAATCAGTTATCAATAAAAAAATGTTTTTTTCACCTATGTACTGTCGCATACTAATTTAAACTATGTTCATCCAAAATATTGCAATTTAAATAAATACGAAAATTCTCCATTTCGAAACTTGGAATAAACCTTATCAGAAAAACGTAAAATATTTATAACTTTCTGAATATATTTGTCGTGATATAAGGTTGAATATTCGACTTTATAATTTATCATTATTTGTAACTATTAAATAACGTGCTATATGACACAAATATCAATTTTAGCATATAAAGGCTTCGGTCGTAGCATAATTTATTCGATAAGGCTGTCTAAAAGTGTTTAAGTATTTTTTAAAAAGCGGGTTTTAATTTCTTTACAATTATCGTACTTGAGTTTACTTATTTGCATCTTATTTTAAACTTGTCAAAAGTTTCAAAGTTCATCGCCTTGAAATATTACATTATATCAAGAAATGAGAGTTTTTACATAAGTGATATATTTGTATCTTAGATAATCTATGAGGATTATGTTGACCTTTATTCGAGCTAAATCAATTTCAAACATGAGAATGATCTCACCTTAATAACTGTTTTTCGGAATATAATTGGCCACGATGTTATCCAAACACACGTATCCTACTATTAAGGTATGTTAAATTCAAAAATTATGTTCTAGTGTCTGCATTATATGCATAAAAACTTATATGCATACGTACATACATATATATATATATATATATATATATATATATATATATATATATAAGTGTTTAAACATTCTAGTAGAAAAGTCAATGTGCTTTAATCGCCCATGACCATATAAATCTAATCAGTTAGGATCTTGTTGACGAATAATGTAATATTTTGTCGTTTTAGATAAAAAAGCAATTTTTAAATTTTTTTTTTATTTCTTATTATACGATAATTTTAAAATAGCTTTAGAATATTAAACTAGAGAATATATAAATTGGGTTTCAATAATGTACCAATACACACAATGTACAATAATGTACACCATATGACTGTGAGCAATTTTACAGTCCGTTGGATTGTATTTTGCGCAGTTAAATGGCAAGTCAAAGTTGATCCGTGAAAATCCAATTTAGAGCAGTGTATAAAGAATTGGGCTGCAATAAATAATTGAGGATTACATTGACGTATTGGCACATTGTGATTGACCTGTTCTGTGATTGTACGATGGTGCCTGTTCTAGTCAGTTGGAATCACAGAGCATATGCCAGTGTTGCCAATCCATATCTTCAGCATGGGAATTCTCTATTAAATTATAAATTTTCTTTTCCGATTGAAACATCAGTATTCATTCTTACGCAAGAATAATTTACAATGCATTACAATGCAAGAATAGTATAAATGCATTATAATAAGACAGATATGTGATGGCTTAGAAGTATTTTTGTAACAAACGTAAAAATTATTTTCATTTTAAAACTAAATTACATTAAAATAAGGTCGTATTTCACAATAATAAAAAAAACACCTTTCAACCTGCCGCTCTTAAATTTCTCTTTAAAACGAATTCAAAATATATTTTACAAATTAGTTTTAATATTAATGCCTAAGCTTATATTAAAATCCATTTATTGTCCAACTAAGTTATTTCAATTTTTAAATTACTTTTAGATAATTATATTTTATTATGATTAAACCTTTTGATACCTTGTCTTTATATGTACAGGGTGTTTCAAATTTACGTTAAAACGTATAAAATGATACTTCCTGCTAAAAAAAAGAAAACTTTCGTATAAAAACACGTTTCGAAATGTTTAGTTTTCGGTCTGTATGCCTGTTTATGTTTTTTAGATAAAATATCAGAACTCAAAAGTTATTAAGTTATTATTGTTAAGTTATTAAGCCTCATCGTTGTAAATTTGCACGAATATTTATGTATGTTCTAGGCGTAAAGACGAAAGACGAATAAAATATTTACACTAGTTTAAATTGCGGTAGTTTAAAGAGTTCAAAGTAAATTTCATGAGACCTTCTATATACACAAAATTGTAAGACACATAAAACACTTTGTTAAGTGCACAATTATTACTGGCTTCTTTGCCATGTAAAGCATTAAATGTCAAATTTAAAAGGAAAAACAAACTGTTGCCTAATTCTTATTGCCTAAATATACAGATAATCTTGTGATGTATATTTTATTAATAAATTTTTGTCAATATTTAAAACTGTTGTTTCCATATAAGACGAGCTCAATATGATACAATTTTAAAATAACTTTCTGCGCATTAATATATTATGTTGCCATATGTGTAAATCTGTAAATATGATAAGAGTAATTTTTAGTTGGTGTATACAAATTAGATATCTTCGTTACCATCTTTACTAGTTTTTTGGTTAAGATTATAATTAATTTTCCTATGAATGCAGTATATGTCAATTCACAACAGTCAGTGTACAATAGTGTATAACATTATAACATAGCACTTTACCAAAGTGATCCAAAGCCAACATAACGACGTGCCGATGAATGAGCTGTTGTACTTTGAACAATGCTGTATGTAAATTTTTACAAACAGTTAAAATGTGTGCGGAGCTATACATTTATGGGTTATTTGGAAAATGACGTAAGTAAAATATCGTATTTAAAAACATTACTTAAACCCTATAAACCCTGTCTCATACTACGACAGAGGGCATTCTATTATATTGTTAACTATATAAAAGTATTTTCTTAGGTACTCCGTAACTTTTTTGTTTGTTATACATTTCACAATACGCTAATATGACTTATTTTTCATAATCTGGACTATATTTAGAGGGGTTTGGGTTGTTGTCAATCTGAGGAGGAGATCAGATTGCAGATCTCGAAACGTAGTGTTACTGATTTCTCGTATCACTGAACGATGGCAAATGTCCTGAAAAACCTGTCAATTTAAGAAATTACTTTTTATAATTCCTTTTTTCTTATTTAGGACGTAAATTACACGTTATATTCACTCAGATAACAATATTTTTTTTTAATTGGTCAATCCTAGTTAAAGTTTTTTACAGGTGGCGATACTGAACTATAAGCACTTGATAAGCAGTAAACCCAGTCTGTAGTGTATTAGAAAGGAGACGCAACCAAGGGACAACAATACCCCTCCTAGCCTCGGATAACGCAGCTCTTAACGCCTGACGGTAACAATTTAACCCACACTTTATGGTGTCTCGAACATTTCCCTGCACTTACTTCAGCTTGTATTCACTTTGCACTTTTAGTAAGGTGATGCCATGAGATTCAACGTAAAATCGTGTGACTTTACTCTTTTCCTATACATAAGCTATAGATATGTATTGACAAATGAGGACGGAATCATAAAGTACTTTTAGTACCTTATATAGTTGCCTTAATGATATGAGTGCATTGTATAGACTGGGTTTCAGGAGTTGTTCTCTAACCAATTCCATATCTAATCAATCGCTATATTGAGTAAATTGAATAATAGTAAATATTACATTTATAAACCATAATGGCTTTTGTTCAAACTATTGATAACCTATATATTCAAACCATTGTTCGATCTATTTTTATACCTTTAAATCAGTTTCTTATGTATTAGGGTTGTAAAATTATTTTGGTACCTCAATAATGAACATGGAAAGGTTTAAATTCAAACTACTCCTGGTCCTAGTAATTTACGTCAGTTTCCACACAAAAACATGTAAAATGTCGGAAAACTCTAATGTTTATTAAAAAAATAATTTGTGATTCCATTGAATTGGTGAGGATAATAAACATGCATTATCTGACATGATTAATATGTACATGTAACATGTCAGAACCGCAAACAAATTTAACAATAATAATTTTGCTTTAGAAAAATATCTTTTTCATTAAAAATTTTACAAAAGTTACACATTATAAAACTAAGTAATCGAGCAGGAAATCATTATAGTAAGGTAGGTTATATGAGAGTTAACGTACTAAAGGTTACTAACAGGCATTTCTACGGATCACACAATCCTTCTATGCAATTGAACTATTGCATCCAAAACTACGTTCCTTCAATGTTTCATTGATTTCATGAGTAAACCTGTTTTAAGACGTACAAGAGACCTAGAGGAGACTGTACAAAAAATTTACAATTTTCTGTCATCATGAGGAGGGCTACAAATAAGTTTCAGAGAAACTTAAATGGCGCCCAGCGGAGCCTCTAGTTAAGAAAGATGAGGTGTTTAATGATACGACAGAGTGTATTTTGCTGGCAGGGCAGCCAACCGTATCGTACAGATTACCTTCATCAGATGCCGGGGGAAATCAGCGTACTGAGGTTGGTATTATGTGAGTTAATGGACACGTTCACTCTGGCTCAGCACGTTCAGTTCGAACATTACTCACAACGACGTGAGGCGAGTGCTGTTAGTAATAAAACGCGTATGGAGTTCACAAAACATTTATTACTGTAATTTCGCAAACTAGTTTGCTAGTTAATTTACAAGGGTTAGCAAAATGATCTTATAGTATCAAACTAGTACTAAAATTAGCTCATTACATGTTAGTATATATTTTACTATTCCAGATTTTATGAGAAAATACTGAAGAAAACTCATTTAAATGTCGAGAAATATTAACAATAAATAAAAATCAAAGGTGATTTTCAAATTTATAAAAATTAAATACTTGTGTTTGTGATAATATTAAAGCATTCTTTAGTTCTTTCAGGCCTATAATGCCCTATTAGGAACTGGAATCAACGTACTGTCATAAGCATAAGCATGAAGTCTCATATGCTTATTGCGAAATTATGAAACCACATTATTTAGGTCAGAGTTCACCAAAACAGATTTTGCTTTGCAAGTGCGCAATTTAAAGTCTATAGCTGCATGTGTTACAAGGTTACTCGTTATAATCCCAATGGTAGATGTTGAACAACGCTCTGCCAGATTGTATAGAATGAGATGCACCATGATCAAAGTAGATGTTGCCTATTTAGAAATGAAACTTCATGCAACAGTTCAAGTCTATAAGTCGGTTCGTTTTTGAGAATTGTGTGGATAGTCATGCTTACTGAAGGAAAATTTCCCCATCCACCTGAGTGACGCTTCGCTAGCACTCAGCCAATAATATATGTGTAAAATAGTACATTTTTTGTACCTACACTATCTTTTTAAGAAGTTTCTTTATGCTAGTTTCAAATCTTATATTCATGTTCTCAACCTAGATATCTAAAACGGGCATTCTATTTTGCCTTTATAAAAGCCTTAAAACAAATTTACTTGCGATAAAACTATCCATACATAACACTTTTTAATAATTCCTCAAATCAGCTTAAGTGTGACTAAGAAAATAATCATAATAGAATTTATTGCCAAAGGATTTTACAAATGACTTCAATAAATAACTTAATACTGTTAGAATCCAGCGAAATTTACTGTGTCTTAAAAACGCTACTACTGAATCGCCAGTATTACATTTCTAATAAAGCCAGATTTAATTTAAACACCATCCGATCTATGTTACACGAGACATAGTTTTAGAACAGGAAATCCGGTTTAATTGATGAATCAATCTGTTTTCGTATTCCCTGTCATTGACATGTTCATTCACTTTACACGTGTTTGTTGCAATCACAGCACGAATGTGCAGTACTACTGTGTGTGACTTTTCAATTATTGGCAATGTAATCAAATGCGTTCCACAAGGACCGTGACAAGCCTCGTTCATCTTTTCGGTTGTAATCAATATTTATGAATTATTGACATAGTATGCGTACACACGTGCTCGTGTATCGTGTAACACAGTTTTGACCAGTACTATTTGTATCTTTAACTTATATTATAAACAGTATAAAGTTTAGTGATAAAATATTTAAATTGGCTTTTATTTTAAAATTATTTACAAATAAATAGTTGAATTATTTACTAACATTAAGATAGTAAAATATTTTATAGCAAAATATACTACTACATGTAATTGTAGAATCCTAACAAAACATAATTATCATTATAAAATTATTTATAATAAATTAAATTACAATTAATAATTAACTTAATTCATTTGAATTTTAATGTTAAAAACAATGTGAGCAAGTCATTAATGACATATGATATTTATTAATGATTAATTTTTAAACACTTGACTAATTTAATATATTTTAAATAGGTATGAAGATTGTAAGGATTTAATCTAATTAAAGGTAAATTCAAGCTCAAATATATATTTCAAATTCAATACTATCCCTAAAATTATTTTAATTTATTTTATCCATTTACTTGAATAAAATATGGTTCATTTTAAAACCTTACGATGTAGCAGGAGATTTAGCCATTATCTTTAAATCACTATCTCAGACACTTCAAATTATATCTTTTATCTAACCATCCTTAAACTACGATACTCCTGGGAGGTAACCAGGAGTGACTCAAAGTTTCAGTTATTTTATCATTTAAATCATACTTTTATATCCCTCCATTTACAGACTTTCTTGTACGTCGGTCTTTGCGGTTACAGCGGTGTAATCCGCAAGTAGAAGTACTTTTTATTGAAAAACTAATATCTTCTTTCTTTCCTGTACAAATGATTCCACAAGAGCCGATGCCATTAACTTATGATTGATTATTTACATTGGAGAACTTTCAAACCGCTTAGTTCTAAGCTTTGAGGTGAAATTAGTGAAAATCCGTTCTAAGGTTTTCGTAGGCTTTCTTAACGATAGATGGTTACTTGTCAGTTTGGTGTGACGTTTTATTTTCTTATGTGAAAAGTAGAAGAACTGAGTTGATGAAGAGACTTTTTGTAAGACGGGTGTCAATAACTATCATCCGTTTGATTTAAAGCGTTCTTAAGATATCAAGGTCACTAAAGTATGGATGTCAAAAAATGTTAAACTCCACAACTCATCATGTGTCTCTGTATCAAATGGATATCCAGCAGAAATATACTCCTTCTCTTCAATGGCTTGTACCTTTGATTCCACACCACAAACACAACAGCGAAAGTCCTCCTTCTAGAGACTTCTTTCTTGAATCTTCAGTAGGTCCAGCATAAAAATTCTTTCTCTTGGATGGCTTCTTCTTTTGATCTGCAGTATGAATATCATCGCATTCCTTCTACATACATAATCACAATAATAGATGCAGGTATAATTTAAGAATTTGATAACACGGGACACTTGTCCCCCTAAATCTCCGAAAATAGTTTACACGCCGAAGGAGATCAAGGTAGTTTAAAACGTCAATTAGCTTCCAAGTCTTCTACTTGGTTTGGAAATTTCTTCCTATCAACTGGTACACGAGTATTATATCTGACTCAAACTGGAGGAGGTAGCGTAGGAAGAGTATGAATGTGAGATTTATATGTTTGATTGGGGGAGAGTGGTGCGCTTTTTTGTGCTACGTGCTTTTTTTAATCCCCAGTAGTAAGATCATCAAATTCCTTCTCCTGGATTGCTTCTTCCTTGAATCTACAGTAGGGATACTATCAAATCCCTTCTCCTAGATTCTTCCTTCGATATCTAGTAGGGACATTATCAAATTCTTTCGCCTGGATTGCTTATTCCTTGGACTATTAAGGGTTACTGTGGAATATCACAGCCTTCATATATGTAAAACCGTCGCATCTTTAACACATCAGATCTGTACACATGGTATTTCCAACCGAGATATCTTTACAGTCCTCCCTTGGATGGAACCTTGTCGTCAAGCACCACTAAATTCAATTAGGAGCGAAGCGAAGCTTACATGTAAAATTCTCTTGTTTAGGGAGCCTTGAAACCGTCAGAACATTGTGCAATTGTGAAACTTATAACGTATCCCATTTTATTGTCAGAAAGCACTTAAGAAATGCTTTTACTAAGTTTCTTTGTATTATATCATTAAGTAGCTGAGACTAAAATAGATGGGATGGACTAAATTATTGGATATTATTCAACCCTTTCAAAATTTAGTAAGTGCGAATTAATTTAAGTAAAAGGCTGAGTAAAGAATCACCTCTAGTACTTATTTTCATTTTCCGTGGTTTTAAATGTAGGTTTGTTTTTTTAAATAGATACTGGTGGCTTGGAACTTCTGATTACCTTTTAAAGATTACCACTTAAAGACTCTGATTACCACTTATGTCTTCATTCATAAAAAAGATTGAAAATCATGTAACTTTGTTGGTTTCTTCGTATTAAATTGAAACATTATTCAAATCAACGACCATCGGTTCAGGTACGATTTTGTTAACTGGCACGGTTGTTTGTTTTATAAAGGCTTACATTGAGTACGAAAGGCCTTACAAAAATAAAAATCTTGTATTGTTGTTGAGTTTGATTTAAATTAATATATAATTTCCAATAAGAAAAGAGCTTCAAGAATGTATGATTGATTTTATTTATAAGGATACCTACTATTTTTAACTTTGGACAGAAGTTAACAAACAACGATAAAACGTAGGTTCATATTCTTTACAATTAACTGAACCACCTGATGAATGTTCTATAAATGGCTGACTTGAGAGCTAAATACACTGGCTGTTATCGTGTAGATATTTCACTCCACATCGTTCTGCTGTAATACATGCAGGGCTACAGGTAACTTAATATATTCATAGCCTCGTGTTAGTATGCAAGAGCCGAACCCTTTGTTGCTTATTCAATTCGTTCTTCCCCCTCGGTGATGAATTTAGGCCCTTCTCCAGTCATCATTCATCATGGATCTGCATACGTGTTTAGGTTCTGCCATTGGTTTAGGTTCACTTTTGTTTCTGTGTTTATACAAAATTAATACTTACACATGTCTTTTTACTACTTTGCATATTTGGATATAAATTATTTGTGATTAGTCCTGCGCATCTACTTCCCGGTTGTTATTACAATTTATCTGAGTTACATCCTCTATATTCATGCTTTGGGGTTCTCTCTCACCCATTGGTTTTATGACAGACGTACCCTTGAATTCATGTCATCCTGTACAGATGAGGGACTCCCATACAGGGGCAAGTACCATAATGTAGTAGTTATCTATGGAATTTGTACAAAATCTCAAGTCCTCAATTCAGTACTTTCTATAGCTATTTCCTTGCTAATAGGCTTCACTAAGGCATAGAAAAGTCCTATGGAAGGATATTCACCAACATAATCAGATAGATACAAAATTTCAAATCTGCATCTCAATTACTTGTCGATATATCCACCCTGAGTGTTAGGATTCAGTCAAATAGTTCAGTCAAAATTCCTTGTAGGGAGATGCGTCATCAAAATCGGTCTTGCCTTTATGTAAATTAAATTTTATGCAAATTTTCCAGTATGTTGCTTCATTCATTCTTGAGATATCCTGGTGACACAGCCAAATTTCAGTGATTGTTCCTACTTATAAATAAGTTCTTACGCAGTATTTTCAATCTATAGCCAAGATGGGAATGCTAAGATATGAACAATATCAAGTATATCTGAATTTCTTCTCGAGATACACTTTTAAAGACAAAGACACAAACAGACAAAAGAGAAATTCTTTAATGCTCAGTAAAACAACTCCACGACGCCGTGGAGCACTCGTAGCTCTATTGACCCTCTTGTTCTTCCTAAAGAAGTTGTTCATAGTGTAAAACACTCAACACAGGACCATTAACTAAAGCTACTACTTTAGTTAATACACAATCATTTTATGAAATCATATTGGGCGTACGGCTGTCATTAGTATAAAAATGAGCCACAGTCCAAATCATTTATAGCACCCACTACTAGTTTGTCTTTTGCAGCTCAGTGCTAGGTCAACAAAGGATTCTTTATGTCTCACATGTTCAACGACCAATCAATCGTGCATTTTCTATAAATCTGTCTTGCATACAGAGAATTTGCGAATAACGTAATGAGAAAATAATACTCACGGGTCTTGCTGATGAAAGGAACATTATTTGTTAAGCATGTTAAGGAATGAAACATTAGGATAAAACCTGTGCTTTAGTAATAACGAGTTTTAAAATAACGCCCGCCATTGTCTGAGGTGATACCACTCCGTTTCTTAATGCCACCATTGATTGGTCTCCTCTTCACGGTTAATTAGTTTCGTAAGAGGTAGAATCTTTTGTACTGAAATCCCAATGAAGATAGCAAGCGATGCTCAAAGATGTATTCGTATTAGGTCCGTCTGCAGGTGTTATTTTTTAAATTGGACCACAATAGTTAAACAATTTGTAAAGGTTATTTTATTGAAGTTGTATAAGTTTCTATTCTGCTAAATTGGGTTTACCTGTGGAATAAACTTTTCCCTTACCAAAACATCAGTGAACAAAAACATAATTTCTTACTGTCTGAAGAATTTTGATGTTTTTGGAACTCTTTATTGGAAGATTTTATGAGATAGCTTGATCATGATTTTTTCAACCTTATGTTCTAGAATAAATTACTCAGGGAAATAATATGTTTTAAAGTGGAATTGTGTTATTGTTAAGCACAATCGTATTGTAAATTATTGGAAAGTAATGTAGTAAAAATACAATAACACGTTACTAACTTTTGGTCTACTGCAATTTAATACTTTTGCATTTTTTAAACAACTTAATTACAGATCAAGCACTTTATATTTTACACCGAGTTGTGTGTACACATCGTAGTTAGTTAAATTGACCAAGTGTTGTATAGTTTTATGAAAAATACGATGTATTATCTGAACTTTAACTATTTCAATTATTAATATATCACATGTATAAAATGGAAATGCTAGAGATGAATTATTAATTTTATTGAACTACAGACGCAGTTTATTCAATAGAGCAACAGCAGATATAAGGGAAACCAATTTAGCCCGACGTACAAAGCAGCATTAGCTTACAATAAATAATTGAGGATTACATTGGCGGAGCTCTCAGTGATTGGCTGGATGTACGGAGCCTGGGATCAACAATCCATCCATCAGTACTGCCAATAGGGATCCGCAACAAGAAAATACCCTCTCCCATCTAGTTTTTATCCGTCTGTACCCGACACCTCAATCAATATATGTAGCCTTCCATGAAGCAATTATATCTTCCTAGTTATATCTTCCTTTTACGTATTTTATAGTCTTTATCAAGATTATTCTAATATTATTCTAACAGAAAAGAATTGTACCAACAGAATAATGTATCCTCAATTTTTTTACACGTTAACCTTATATTTGAGGAAGGTCCAAACGACTTATGTTTCATGATTGGTAAATTTAATTTTGGAAATAAAAGAAGAATGTTTTTTTATTGAGATTTTCTCTATAATGAAGAAGAAGGAGACATTTTTTAATCATTAGAGGTACACTTTCACTTTATAAAAGCCCCTTTAACAGTGGTTATCCAGCATTTAAACTTGGAAAGCCAAAACCTTATCATTCTTAATTAGATATTTCATGAGAAATAAATAAATAAATTTTAACTTTTTATTGATTTAGTTGTCTCTTACATCATATGCATGTAAATAATTTGTTTGGTAAAGATTGTGTACATTTCTGTGTTTTTAATTTAGTTATTGACAGTTTATGTTCTTAAACTGATCTGGACGATCGAATGTATCATCTGTTACTCTGGTGGATATCTCGAGAAATAATTGAATTATGGGCTTAAGTGTGCACAAATCTCCATTTCTACATATGGTGTTATTTCAAATTTGATCTTACAGGTGGTCTCTCCATGGAATTGGGCGGGGCGTTACCGTAGCCTAACTGTTCGCAGAATATCTTGGAAATTATATTATCCCTAAACTATAAATATAGCATACAGTTCAATTTCGACAATATTAATTTTAAAGGTAGGACGTGTCATTCCTTGGTATTAGGCTCAGTCACTCCTATACTTATCACTCGCAGGGCTAGTAAAATATCCCTTCTCTCTGTGTTGACACAAAAAGGATTTCATTTCCGTCTAATTGTCTAACCTTCTGTATATTTACTCATAAAATATCTCACTAACGACGTGTGCTATGATGTAAAATGTTGCACTTAGAGTCTGTTACGCAACACGTGGTCCGGCGTATTCTTATATTGTTTAATTAATTATGACGATAACATGCATTTATACGTAGGTCTTTAGAATCTTTAAAAAACGTTATTTCAATTATTGAGAATACAATGAAACTTTGAATACTTTTTAGAATCATAAAAGAGCTTTTATTGTGTTCTGTGTACATTTCGATCTGCAAGTAACGATAATCCGAAGCACATTTTGAAATGTACTCGGCACTCGTTAAAAGTTGTTTCCAAAGTGATAAAGGTTTTATGTTATTCTTACCTTCCATATTAAACACTGTTGGAAGGACATTACCAATTTAATCTACTAATGCCCTAAGAAGCACAAGGTAGTGATTACTTAGTGAGTAACTCCAGATTTACTTCGAGGTAAGTAAGGTAATTACCGCAGAGTGCGCACACACACTGGCCCTGTAAACTAGACAACGTAGTGCTTGCTGTAGGCGGTAAACAAGGGAAACGCAAGGCAAGGAACAATAGCACCGACCTCAAACGTCGTAAGGTAGCACTTAGTGTCTGATTATAGCACTTTGGCCTGCACTTAATGTCCGTCTCGAGCACTTAGACCTGCACTTAGTTGCGAGCCCTGCATTCCGCCGTAGCTTAATATCTCTTGGCCTATCTCTTCAGTACGTTAATGAAGATGCTCACTCACGTCGAGAAACTTAATTAAACTATTCAATTATACTTACCCGACAATATTATCACGTTACGTCATACATTTTATGAATTATTTGAGAGGGTAAGTTTAGATATACTTGAAAGAATTATCAACTGTACATTGGGGAATAAATAAGCAACTGTAAAAATATTTTAACTGAAACAGTTTTAATCATAAACATAATTTTTGTAATAATAAATAAATCTTAGGTGTTCTGAAAATAGTTTAAAGAGTTCATTTATTTGGTTAAGTTTAATGCCTAATAACATAAAGGCCGTTGTTTTATAGGGGGGGACACATGTTTTAAGGGGATCCAAAACAAAGATCTATGGTAAAATATAAATTCTGTTTAAACATCTCAAAATTTCAGCCTATGCGTCCATCTTATTCTAAGAATGGGTATTCCTGAGGTTTTGAAAACAATAACTCTGACTGATATTTTCCTCTCGTTTAGAAAAAGAGAATGATGAAAATTTAATTTAACCGAAGGTATTTAATTTGAATTCATTCGACATAGTAGTCGTTTAAAGTTAAAATAATTTCTTGCTTAAACGGTACCTGTTTTTTACAGAATAAGCAGAAATTTGTTTTCTTTAATAAAATTTAAAGAAACTCATCGCTTTCACGTGAGACATGTGTTTCAGTTTGCTAATACAAAGCAAGTAATCAAGCCTATTGAGTACTCACAATTGTGGATTAGGTACGTAATCAATGGCAGACATTGTTGTTGTACAAGCAGGCCAGGAACTGCAGATTACTAGAACATTCGCACGTGAACGCATGTACCGGATTACAGGTCGCAGAGTGATTTGAATAATAGATGCGCATCGACCGTATCCAGAAAGCAGTGAGGTTGGATTCTGTCATTGTTACAGTTTTGTCACTGTTACTCTTTTGACATTTGATGCGGTACAGTTAGTTATAAACCACTTCTATTAAAACTTACACCACAATAGTGTTCATAATTAATTCAATTCAATATTCTTTTATTTCATCAACATGATTTACAATTACAGTGTATAATTAACTACATCTAACCCTCTAGCATTGCTAATCGAGGGAGAAGAATAGATCAAAAGATACAATTTATATTAGTTACAATAAATATTAACTTTACCAACATGCATAGTAATTAAATCAATATAAATATGGAGTATATAGTAAATATTATGATTGAGCTCGTATATTGAATTAGCTTAAATCTATAGTATACAAATTTCATCGTCTTACAAAGTATAGAAAGTTAATATAAAATTAATAATCTAATGTAAATAGAACTGTTATTGTTTTTTGATGTATCGGTATATTTGAACTTGGAAGGGTGGAAATATGTTTTGAAGTCTATTATGAATGAATTTATTGAATGTCTGTGTATGGAAGAGAAAGTTGCCTCTGGGGCAGTGTGGTCTTATCAGTGTCCTTTGTTTGATTGTTTGGAATGTCTGGGACTGAAGATTTTGATGATAAGGTAAAAGCCTGAAATTGAGAGTTATTGCTGTGTCATATATATTGTTCCTTCTTGGCTTTGTTTGAAGTTGTTTGTGAGTTAGGTATACTGAAAAAACTTGGGAGGGCCTCAGTCCAGTATGGGTGGTGGTTGAGTGAATACTGTATGAAGTTCTATGTGTGTTGTGTTACTAGTGAATCAGTGTAGTGAATTTAAAAGTGCGTTTCTGGATTACTTGATGGTATGTTTTTTGTTGTTTTTCTTATTTTATTTTCTTGAGAATATTACAAAAGTATCTATACACTACTTTGAAATGAAATAGCTTTTTAGCCATTTATCTATTTGATATTCATTCTGAAGGTGTTGTAACTCTCTTGGTAATGAATTTATTAAATTTGGTATTCTGTATTCAGGTATTACTTTGCCATATCTATTTTCGTGACGTTGAACCCGAAAGTTTCTATATATTAGTTTAGATATTTCGTTTCTAACAGTGCTTCAGAAATTATAATTCCTTCAAAATACAATGTATAACGTACGTTAAGGTCTTGCAATCGATTTTGGGTTGGGAAGTTTTTTATATCCATGTGAAATTACTGGAATTTAAAGTCAGACACTTTGCGATTACAGCAAAATAAAAACGGCTGAATATAAAAATGTGAATGTTTACATTATGTACGTAGGTTAAGGGAATGCCATATTTTTATTCCTGTATGATGTAAGAAAATTATATAGTTTAAATAAATACAATTTAAGAAAATAACACATGTCTAGTAGTCTTTCCTAACGATTTTTCGCTATCTGTAACTAAAACTCATACACTCGTTCTGTTCCACTGTAACGTGCAGTAATACACTTTTGAAAGTTTTAGATTTTGATGTAAATGACTAGTGTGACTTAGTGTTTTGGACACCCAGGAAGTGAATAGATTCCAGCTTTAGATATTCTTTTCTATTTTTTTTAAATATCTTCCAAAAAAAATTGTATAATTTTAACTGTTTACAAAATAACTTTGATCCAGTGAAGAATAGTTTTTGAAATCCATTAACATTCACCTCTTTTACCACTATAACTTTAGCGTATTTTCGATTGTTTACTTTAAATTAATTTTTGTAGTGTATTATTCATGTTGAATATAAGTGTTTTAAAGTTAAAATTGCAGTGCATAGATTTATACATAATGAGTTATATCTTTACTAGTTGCTATAAGTGGCTTCACACGCAATTTCTAAAATCGAAGTCCATTGTCTAATTAGTAAACCACTTATGATGTATTATTATGGTCTCCTTCACTTCACTTCCGCCCTCGAAAGGCACCATAGTATTCTGTTTTTGTAACCATGACTAATATTCGGAATCCATCATCTTTTAATCCTGTATCCGTTTTCCTGTCGATTGAGCTAGTTTTTATAGCACATTAAAAGTCATTTTTATGATTCACTTTAAGCTGATACGTCAAGGGGCTTCTAAACAAGACATTGAAATGTGTACACAAGAATAAAGCAATTGTTATAATATTCGATGATTCATAGTAAAATAACATATATTTGTTCTTTTTCGATAATTATTGTAAATTGTTTTGAATTTTACAACATGTTCATTAGCAGGCGATATTAGAAATAAACGTTTGATTCTTAATTAATCATGCACTTATTTATTTGAATGATATACAATCATATTTAGTTAACCAACGTAGACGTGACATTACCGCATCTAATACTTACCTTATAACGTTTATTTCCCTCGACACCATATAAAGCCTAATACGAATGAATGTATCAAACTGCCGAATACACTCCAGTTCTCTAGTTACTAAGTCCGTCTGTTTCCGTTGCCATGGAAACTAATAGGAAATTTTAGTTACAATGGAATTCATTTAAATTATTGCATGAATAAAAAATGCACATAATGACCCAAGAGCTGCTATACTTTTTTATTATAATAAATATATTAATGATATCTTGTTACTAAAAAAGGATTATCGTTTATCAATATCCAATAAATAAATATTAACTACTTATTATGTTCTAAATTTATAAATCTGTAAGTTAATAAATACACCACACAAGATTAGTAAAGCAACAACTAGTATTGATTTGCATAACTTTGTTGGTATTTAATAAAACCTTCATAGTCTGATTTTTCTAATTAATCACTGTGAAGTAGTTAGTAAAGAGATTGTTTGGATTTAAACATAAAATGTCACTATCTCAGATAATATGGAGAGTATCTCAGAAGGTATGTTAAATTCTCAAGCAACACATTATCTGATCTGATTGTCTCGTCAAGCCAAATAATCTTCTCTCTCTGGTTTGCAGCCAAGTTGCCGCAGTAGCTTCAAAGATGTACAAATTTCGTGTTTGCTGTGCATCAGATTGCGAGTATAATTAATATTATCGAAGTAAAAAATGACATTAATTTCCATTATACTCATTTAAATAACATTGCTATGTAGGGTGGCTTTTTTAAATGGGGCATTATTGTGATCTTGAACCTGGAAGAAAAATTTTTAAAATGTATAATTTTGCTTGTCTTTATAAATATTTAAGCATATGTATAATCAAACTTTTAAATGCTGCGACTATTTTTCAAAACATCGTGATCAATATTGCTTTTTCGTATGAAACACCCTGTATATAATTACTATTTTTTGATAGGAAAAGGAATTTGAAGTCATTTTTATTTGTTGAAACTTTTATAATATTTAAGGTAATTATGACGAGCTCAAATTGTTGAGATTAACAATAAGAAACTGCCTTATTAACTAGGGTAAATTTAAGTGCTGCGAACTGAAAATTGAACATCTGATATTTGGGAAATTTTACTTGACTTTACAATAAAGAGAATTACCCATTTTGAGTGAAAACCTCCGTTCGTACATTGTGTTTCAAAAGAAAATGACGTTTTGTTAAGTTAAAGCTTGTCTACTACTTCGAGCTCGTCTACTAAATGATTATGTTTTAAGTAAAAACATAAATATTTAAATAAAGGTACAATTACATTTAATTTAGTGTTTTTTTTATCTACACGTTTAAAAGTTCTGGACACTTTTTAATTCGCCTTTCGAAGCGCTGTACTTTTCATCCATCAAATTGAACCTAAGATGACAATTAAATAAGGCAAATTTTAATTTTTTTTTTTTTAACTTTATAATGTAGAGCTAAAAGATTGAATAAAATAATTTTTATAAAGTATGTAAGTTTACAACAGGTGACTGAATAAACCATTAACTATATAAAACCACGTTAAAAACTCTAGTTTATTGAGAAAAAAGTATTACTCACTATAAAATTCATGATCAGTTTAAATAGGACATCACCCAAGAACAAGACGCTTTAGAGATTCGCTTTATGGTCAATTGTAAGCCAAGGAGTTTGGAACGGCAATTTCCGAGACCGGAAATACCGCCTAAACCGGAAATAAAGTGACACCAAATGTGTCGTTGTTATGACTTTGTGTGAAATTTATTTCCTCGGGAACGTCTTATTGCATTGCATTTAAGAATAATTCCTCAATTATATAAGTAAAATTGCGGTTAAATCTGCATCATCTTTCAGTTATATTACAATTTATTCTTTTTAGATGTTTTTCGTTTGTTCTTTCACCGTGTTTTATTAAGAGGTTTGGTATAAATAACAGTACATCGGTTTTATTACTATTACACTAATATCAATTATCCGCGGCTTCGCACGCAACTTAGTAAGCTTTGAACGTGTATGAGTATTTCTGGTGGATTATATTTTATTGAGTTTGCCTTGTTTCCCCGATCCCCAAGAAAATATACATACACAGGTCTGAGAAACCATCTTTTATCTAAAGACAATTTAGATGGATATTAAAAATTAGACAGTAACTCTTTGTTTCACGTCTGAACTATAATGCATACTAAGGTATTTGCTGAAATATACAGTTAGAAGTTTTCTTTACTGCAACTTTTAATTTTATCATGTCATAATTTGGACATGTTCTTTCTTTTTGCTCAACAATGGTTAAAAAAGAGGTCGAAATAAGAAGTGTTGTTGCAATCAACCTTCAAAACTATGAATCTATGATTTCAAAACTAGAAATGTAAACACATTTTAAAAAGTGGTTAAATTAAATATACATGTGGTTGTGCTGTTATAAAAATATTTGTACCTAACTGTTGACTACATATAACTGGCTCTTATTAATAACATTTGTTTGCTATAATGCAACTTTAGAGCGCAAAATGGGATTTTTCGCAACTATAGAAACCAGTAGGGCCGTAGCCCGGAGGAATTTCTGAAATGGAAAGAGGCATATATGTTAATAGGTACCCTAAGAATTCCCATATAAAATTTGAGTATTATTGGTAGTTTTACATCATAGAGTAACTCACACATACACCCAGAGATACCATTAATTTTTGCATAATAGTATAGATTATATTTATTTAATAATTATAAATGAAAATTTAACCTGCGATCAGATTAAAAAATTTAAACCAATAACAAATGGTGCGAACGAAGAAACGTATCAAATAGACGTTCTTGTTATTTTAATATTAGTACATTATATGTAACCGTCATAGCTCTGATACAGTGAAAAATACATAAAATAGAGAACCATAGCCTTTATCTCACCTCAATAGCTTTGATACGTATACAATGCATCTTAATGTATCACTTCAGTGTCTGCAGGTAACATGAAGCACTCAAAGGCCGTTGTTAGTATGCAACATACGATGTCTGAGTAGTGACGGTAAAGTCTGTCATTACCTAAGAGCACGTCTAGGTGGTACATTCAAAATTCAAGTATACTGCCACACCCACAGTCCCGATACTTATTATACATTTATATGTTATAAAACATTGTGGATAGGTTAAACAGTTATTCTTATTTTACTTACATAAGGAAATAACTAAATTTTCCAAATTCTTTGTATGGAATATGTGCAACAAAACGTTTCGGGGATTAACATCTACCATCTTCATCAGGTGGGAAGATAAAAAGAAAGATAGTAAGACAAAAGAAAATAAATAAAGTGATTTTTCTTTCTTTTTACTTAATATATACTACTATTCTTATTTATTTGTCTACAATTTAAAATATCCAAGATTGTAGTATCTATTCAAACTTTCCGTACTCAATAACAAAGTATAAAATAAGGAAACAAATAAAGTAGTTTTAATGTGTTGTTCTTCATAGCCACGCTTGGTTTAAACTGTATAAAGATGTAAAAACAAGTAGGCGCATTAAAATCTGTAATTATTCTAACAAATCATTACACATTTCTATCATTTTATCATTAATTTAAATCTGTAATGTTAAATTTGACTAAACCTCTACCAAATTTTCACTGTAAGTGTGGTGCTGCGCATATCGTTGTTAGTTTTAGAGGTAACAATCTTTTCAATAAGAATATTTAAAACGTGAATAAACATTAACTGTGTATTTCTTTTCCACGTTATTTTAAATCTTCTTTAAATCACCGAGTAATAAAAATAAGTCGCTGTAACATATCTAAGTAAATTAATCCTAAATAATCTGCAGTATATCAGCTACGTGGTGACAGCTGACATATAGAATATTTGGAATTTATTTTTAACTAACCAATGATCGCATAGTTCCCCACTTGAAATTTAATTTCTTTCTCTAATTACTTATTGTATACAACACAGTTTGCTGAGATGATAACACCATTTCAAGACGCTTGTACCTACATGTGCTTAAGGGTATAAGATACATTGACTTGACTTATTTATAAACTATTTCAATTTATAATCATACTAAATATGAATTGTTTGCCCAGTAACTCAATATCGACATATTAATGTGAGTAACAATAAATCTATTTTTCTTTAGATTAAAAAAAATCAATTGAAAATAAATTTTGCATTTGGGGCACGTTGGGAGTGTCGATGGCCGAAGGTCTAAAGCGTCAAACTTTGGATCTGAGTTAGAGGTATACGTTCAAATCCTGCATGTGACCCTTGTACTGTGTATCAGTAACATCGAACTATTACTGTATAGACTCTTCACATTATTCTATTTAATACCATCCTCATAAAGACGGGTAGAATGAAAGGGTGAAAGGAGGTTGAATATACCTCTCCTCAAAAGAATCAAACTAAAATTGGGCCTTTGTATTTTGATTTAAATATCGTTTTTTGATACAGCTTTGAAGCAGTTAAATGGGTAGATTCATTGTTTCCTTTGTGTTACAAAGTAATTCCGAGAATCTAGTAAAATTATATTATAGATATCTAGAGTTGAACAACATAGAAACCATTCATATAAACAAATAGTTGTTTATAGTGGATATCAACAGAAGAAAACACTCTATTGTTGTGGAAATGATGTATCAATTTCAAGTTGTAGCCAAGTTCAATGCAATATGTATTGAAATAACAATAACCATAAATACTAAACAATGCCAAGTTATTATATGAAATCAGAAAGATAGTAAAATATACATTTATATAATTCTAGGATATCTTAGGAATGAAATGCTCTGACAAATACGCTAGTTAGTACAGTTTATCATTATTGTTGAAATAAACAAATCATTTCATCTTTCTACATTGTAGGGAACGTACCTACATTTTAAGAAATGTATAAAAACCACTTTTAAAGCAACGTAGTAAGACGAAAAGTTACTTTTCACATGTACTAGAACAATGAATCACTCAAATAAAATAGTAAATGTCAAATGAAAAACTAGAAATTTATCAGTTCCAAAGTTTTTGTTCTCAACTTTATGTGTTTCGATTAATAAAGTTTTCAAATATTATCACTGAATTTAAAAATTTATGTTGAAACTAGGATGAATTTTTTATATAAATAAAAAAAACAATAGTTGGCGTTACGCTATCTGTTACATCTGATTATTTATGAGTCTATTTATTTTATGGAATACATACCATCCTGTGTAAAAATCGAAAGTCGTGTGAAAAAATCTGGCTGTCCGTTATCTAGTAGGAAGCGATAGAACACAGTAATTACACATACGAGTATACTACTGAAAATTATTAAATACGTCATTTTAATTAAACCTACAGTTTATAATTCAGAATCAAATGGTTACAACTTTGAAAAAAATTCTTAATACTGCAGTTTTAGTTATGAAACACCGCATATACCTAGCTTTGGCGCACAAAATCTCTGCCACCTAATCCTCAAATCTACACAACACGAATGAATGTTTTTGTTTTATTTCCCAAATAAATGTAGAATATTGCAATATTAAACAATATTCCTTAATTGAAAACTATTATAATTAAAAATAACTATAAATTGTTAAGTGTATTCTCTTGTAAAGTGAAACGTAGTATTTCTACACTATTTGCATCTCTCTCCATATGTTAGTGCTTACCATTATTTGTGATTATATAACGGATTTACATTATATTATATAATGGATATAACGGATTATATAATGGATTAACATTTAGAGTTAGATAACATATAAAATATAACTCGCTCTAGTGTCACTGTTATCAGAGATTTCTCTGTCATATTGGTGGTCGGGAATGGTAATCATGCACAACACAATGGTAGGAGATACCATTGTTACCCCTCCCCACCCGTGGCCACCACCATATTGTAATGGTGGTCCTAGGCCGTTACCCGTGATATACAAGCCATTGATTCCCCATTAGAGTAATGGCTCGACAAATGCTGCCCGACCCTGATCCTTGCCAGTGACAAAATATTACTGCCCTCGTATGACAAACAGATTCCGGCCACGCTAAGCAAACCCTTAGCACAAATCAAATTTATTAAATAACATTATTCTCATTACATTACATCCCCATTATATTCATATCGTATTACAACTGCAGTATATTTTGTTTAAAATCTAGCTGGTACTTTTTGCAAAGTTATTTAGGTATCCATTGAAACACATCAGTCTTTGAAGGAAACATATACTACGTTTCGAGATCAGCTTTCTGATCTCTTCCTTAGGTGAATAAATAACCTAACACAAAATTATAATGTAGATTATACTATAAACCTAGATTATGTTTTGTTTGTGTTTTTTTTAGTTTTTTTAGTTCAGGCCTGAAGAAGAAAACAGATGCAGATCTCGAAACGCAGTGTTATTTATTTTTCATATCACTGAACAATGGCAATCGTCCGGAAAAACCCCTGTTTCCATTACAATCCTTCCAGTGTCAAAAACATACTTCAAAAAAAGGACATCAGTTTTGAATGTGTGTTTTTAATTTTGGGAATTCCAATGCAACTATAAGTCTATCCAAACACAAGTTAACTACCTAGATCGTATGTATGTTCCTCTGACAATTCCTGCTTGCTTCTGAGGTTTCGCTCTCTATTATTTGTTGCCTTACAGATATATTTCGTTAGAGAATCAAAGCCTTGTTTAACAGTGTTATCCCAAGAAGTATCCTTCTCAAAGGAGCAAGAGTGTGTGAGCCTCTGTTGACTGTGGCATCCTTTTTCCTCAAGCTTACTTTTCTTGTAAAGCTTTTAGAATATTTACTTTTCTCTTACTTCATAAAAGTGGGTAAAATATATATTGGACTTAAATAAGAATTAAAATAAGCCATCCGGGTTGTTCAGAAGAAGTAAGTAGATTTTTTAACAGCATTAGTATTATTAATTTATTTTTCATGGAATCTAAATGTTCTCAATATCTCGAAATTCAATAGAGAAAACATACTACTAACTATACAAAGAGTAGGATATTATTAAGCATTTCAGATCAATTGCTTCTCTATGATAATAAGTAGAGGAGTAGGGAAATATTTTAATATTAAAAAATTACCGTAAAGTAAAGAGATGACAGACTAGGTTGGCCACCAAACTTAGTTTATATATATAAAACTAAGTTAACAAGAATATATATATATATATATATATATATAAATATATAAGATCTGATTCTGTACCAAGTTTAAACTTCAGCATTCCTTGTTGATCGGAAGATTCTCATGGGGTTAATTCATATTTTACATAATCGATACCTCGAAAACCGTTTGAGATAAAAGAATGATTATTACAAACTGTTTAGGGAATTTTTTAAGAGTTCCAAATACTTTTCTTTTTTTCTCTAAATCCATAAATAACGAAGTTTTGTTTTGTTTTTCATTTTGAAGGACCACAATGTTGAAACTTGGCCAGTGAATTTATAACATCAGTTTTTGTAACAAGCTTTAATTTGTTTTTTGCTTCGGTTATTTGGGACAGTTATCTACCCGTAGGACATCTCGTGAATCAAATGAGCTGTAGACTGAAATTGTTCATACAATCTCAGCAAACCTTATTACGTACGTGACACGGGGTTTGCGTACATCCACCTTGTAGCAGTTAAATACAAATACACCATTTATAATAAAATGAAAAGCCTAATTCAGAAATGAATGTACTTTAGTACAATATTGGCAAGATGAAATACCGTTCTATAAAAGTTCATTTATAACACGTGTTTAGAATTTTTTTTTAAATTACCATTATTCTGTTATATTTTGTTACCATATCAGTGTTATTATTTAAGTCTACTTTGATGTTTATGTTTTTGCAGTTTTTTTGTATATAGGAAGACTTGGTAAATATAGTAAAACACTTGTAGTGTACCATTTAAATAGTCCTGGCTATTTCGGAAGGAATAAGTAGAAATCGTGACAACTGAAATCTTAGTGGTTTTCATCGAATAATTAAAACTAACTCACTTTCGTATGGTTATGTGAAGGGAATTTCTATTCTACTACTCGGTTGGTTGGTAAAACTGAATGCACACATTGTTGGAATCAGCTGTTTATAAAACATAGAAATTACCTGACATGGTTAATTAAAAATAACTGTTACTGTCATTTTGTAATTTTTGGTTAGCCAAATAGCATGTTAGTTTAAAATTGTATCACAATCCATAATTTTATGAACAATAATAAACATCATATAAAAATAATTAACAACCTAATTATGGATAGTTTATACCCAAATAAAAATGATTTAATCATGCTACGTCTTGTGAACATGTCGGCCAGCGGAATTTTGTAGTTAGTGTAAATAAACTGTGTAAAAATTTATTTAGGTTGTTTAATTATTTTTATTCTGATTTTTTTAATAAAATTATAAACTATGATACGATATCGAACTAACATGTTATTTGGCTAATCAATTCCATAAATTCAGTAAAAGTTATTTTTAGACTGTCCTTATCTGATATTGTCTGATAATGTTTTACTAAACAGCTAATTCCAACAATGTGTGCAGTAAAATATCAGTCAGGTTCACCAACTACCCGAATAGTAGATTAAAAATTACCTTCACACAACTATACAAAAAGGAGTTTCTATAAATTATTCGATGAAAATCACGAGAAAATTATAAAATATATGGTATTTTTGAAATTAGTAAAATATCTACTTTCTTTCAAGTAGATAAAAAATTGGTCTTTGCATTGAAAAAATTACTCGGACCCTTCCAGCTTATGCTTGCTTGTCTTGAAATATTTTTCATTATAATACTTTTTAAACTAGAATAAATTTCATGCATATCATGTAAAATACATTTTGATATAGCTGCTAATCGGAGAGCTGTGACAGTTTTTAAATTTTGACCAAAAACAGCTTTCTGATCCCAACGACGCAACCAATAATCAACTTGACTATATTAATTTGTTGATCTTGCTATTATTCACTACTTCTGTTTCGTATTTAATCTTTTGCTGTATCTCTTATAGTGTTCAATATCCCTTCAGTGTGCATACAATTTTGAAAAAACGGTATATGTAATTGATATCTTGATTTAATGAAGTTACTTGTAGTATACATTTTTGTACAATTTTTCTAATACAGCTGTTCTTTACTCTGGAGTTAATATATCATGTCAAAGTTCTAACTATTAGTAGGACCCAATTCTCACAAACAATTTTCTTAAAAAGTACTTAAAAATAAGCATACGTAAATAGACGTGATATTCCTAATATTACAAGATCTCCTATTTGTGTAAGACCTACAAAGACTTGGCACAAGCCAAGTTAACTAGCACAAGAAACACTGTTGCTGACCAACTTGTAAACTATAATTCACTGCCGAAACGTGATTTGTGGTGGGTGATACACCTTCCCTCCTCCACCACCCCCTTGGAGTATAACACTGTAATTGATGTTCCTTACTGACGTGAATAGATGTGGTTGCTGGCATGGGAGCCAAAAAATAAATGTGTTTGATGTTAGTTTTTAGTGGAAAAAGCTTAAATTTATGCGGTTACGACATTCTTGATTGATACACATTGTTTAAAAGGGTTTTAAAACGTTTCATTGTTGCTAATATTATACGATTGATGCAATAAGAACAAAACGTATCGATCTGTTAGTGTATTGAAATTATGATTAATTCACTTGGTAATTCTAAGACACCTCGGCTATTTTGTACAAATAGTTATTCTTTAACGATAGTACACTGACATTTCAATCCACGTGGAATGAGGATTTAACTAGATCATGAATTAGATCATTGTTCATTTAATGGGCTCATTGATTATATAAACTCTTAGAAAACTTTGTGGTACGTGGTAGACTACAACAGCTTTATAATACACGATATTGTAAAGTGGCCTAGGTTTAATTACCACAGGAGTGGCGTACTGTTCAACTAAGGTGCGTGATATCGTGCAACGTGAAGTGAGGTAACGTTCAAAGAGGAGCTTGATAATCTGAAACGTGAAGTGGCGTATCGTTCAACTAGTTGCATGATGATATACGACGTGAAGTATCGTAACATACAACTAACTGCGTGATAAAGTACAACGTGAAGTGGCGTAACGTCCAACTAGGTGCGTGAAGATTTACAATGTGAAATGGCGTAACCTTAAAAAAATGTGCGTGAAGATATGAAACGTGAAGTGGTGTAACGTTAAAATAGATCCTTCATTATGTAGAACATGAAGTTGCATAAAGTTCAACTAGATGCGTGATGATGTACAAAGTGAAGTGGCGTATATTTAAACTACGCGCGTGATGATGCACAACGTGAAGTGGCATAACGCTAAACTAGCTGCTTTATCAGTTATACCGTGAGATGAAAATACATTCAAATAAGTGCGTTAGCACATATAACATGACGTATGTTAACACTTATATATCTCTACAACTATGGTGTACAGCAAGTTATAAGCGTAAAACAGTAATTATATATTTTCAAAACTTTATGGTAGTAGGTAATACATGCCTGAAACTACATGAATAGCATTTCCTACATAATATTTGTACAGCTTTTGTCAGATGTTCAATTAAAGGGATTAGGCGGCAGGAAGGTTCCTAAGCACGACTCCCTCGTTTTCTTCCCGTCCGTTGAACATCTGGGAGACTGGGAAAAATCGTGATGGAAAAAGGAGGATTAGGAGTAGCTTAGTAAATCAATGAGCCGATAACAAATGTTCCCCACTCCTCCGATTAGCTCTGCCAAATGACTCTCCTGGCTCTATGGAGTCTATCCTTGTTTTTGCAATTTGTGATCTAGCAGCTAAGCTTATCAAAGCAATAGCCATTCAAGCAGCAAAGTGCTTGGGAGGAAATAGGCATAATGACCTTTCAAATCACCAACCAGCCTTATTTAAGACCGACCTGCCGATCAATAGCAGGCTTGAAGTGATTCAGCCCCAGGCTTACTAGTTTTTCCACACGCCAGGATGCTGTGTGTCGTGAAACTGCTGTTCCAAATAACCTAACAAACTGTTTGAAATCCTGTTACAAAACGCGTAGTGAAACAGTCATAGTTAAAATATTTTTCATGCGGTATCTTCAATAAAAGTACTAAATACACTTTTACAGGGTCTGTTATAATTCACATGCCTGGGGTAACTATACATCATACCCAGAAAATTAACAAATTTATTTATTCCGTGTAGTCTTAAAGTTTTCACCGTTCCTGCAAGCTGCACAACTATATAAAAATTACGATATAAAAAACATAAGGCTGAGGCACATATTTAGCTTCACTGTTCTTAAATAAACAAAATTACACAACGCATACTAACGTGTTGCTAACTATATCACTATGGGGCATTTAAAACATAAATCTATAACAAAATACATATCTTTAAATTGTTTTACGTTACCTCACTTCAAATAAAGTTCTACAAATCTATGAAACTTATATTTGCTACAACTATTTATCCATCCCTTTGAATGATTCAAAATTATAATTGTGATAAAATATTTTACACGACTTTTTATTTTTCACATAAAAACATATACTGCGAAAATAATTATTATCTTAGTAGGTATTTTGTTTAATACATCAGCTCCGAGATAATGTATATAGAACACTATATACATTCTACAGTTGCAGTTTCTTTGTGAAATTTTCATAAAACTGTATTATTTTATTACACAAAAATTATTAGTTTTGGTTAATTCATAATTTTTATTTATATTGTTACTGGATTTCAATACTCATGCATCTTAACCGTACGAAATTGATAACATAGTTGCGAAAAATAATCACTATGAAATGTATTTGTTAAACAGCGTACGTATAAATCAAGTCAAGAATGAAGAATAAACTACTGACGAAACAGAGAGCAGTCGTGTTTTATGTGTTTTCCTCTTCAGTTCATTTTACGAAGTTGTTTGCTACAAGGTCTGGACACTTGTTTTCATCTTAAACGTAACAGGATTGAATTTTCTTAAATCAGATTATTGCCTCACTCGTGTATTCAATAAATAAACTGAATTTTTCGATCAAATAAGAATCTATATTTGCACATTATCTGTCACAAATATATTTATTACATTAAATATGAGGGAGAGTATTAAGTGCCTTTTTATTTGTTAATGCCTTTTTATTTTTTAGCGTTTCTTTGAATTCAAACGAACTCTCTTGAAATTGTAAATTACATTCACAAAACTATAAAAAGTACAGTAAATATATTCTTTGTTCTGAAATAAAACTAGTTATATCTTTTATTTTCATCCTTGAGTTTAAGTTCAAGAGCTAAGAGCTAATTTGTTTTGTAAATAAAAAATAAACCAGTTTTTCATTCAAACAATAATGGTGTTTTCTAAAATAAAAACTCAATCGTTATCCGCATTGTTTAGGGGAATCAGGTGAGCAAAATGAGAGAATGTGAATTATATTTCTTGACAGACGTATAACCAACGATTATACATTGTTAGTGGACATTTCTCTATTGATTTTACAATGAACCAGGCCATTTGCTTAAATATGCAAATTGGCTCTCCAGTCCCGGACAGTAAGTTGATTTATTTGGAATATTTTGTGTGTACAATGTTTTTATAACATCCAGAATAAGTAATTTAAACAAAATTCAATGCAAACTTAAACAAAGTTGTAAGCAGACAGCAAAATTTCATCGTACATGGCCTCTTCAATATTTCTGAATAATGAGAGAAGAAACACTCCAAGCCGCCATAATGCGATTGATCAATTATTCCTTTCATACGATGGCAATGGGCAGGAGATTATTGCTTTCTCCATTGAATTGCAAGCGGCACCTTTAACGAGCTTGCTTATTCAACAGTTGTGCCAACCATTTCAACATAAAATCCCTCAGCAATAATGAATGTAATTAAAAGTTTGAGCCTCCTGATTTAATTTTTGTATATTCATTAAATTCGAGAATATTTTATTTTGGTTACCACAGTAAATAAGCCGCTTCTTTATAAATTACATAAACGAGGATAATTTTTCCAAAACTAGAATTTTGTAAATACAAATTTTGAAAACCCATTCAAGGTTAGTGACCTTGTACAAGTTCACGTTCGACACAGTGTGCAATCGTAGACTGTAGAATATACGGATTACATAAACTCTACAAGGAAGGTGTAGATATAATTTAATTAAAATAATAAATAATAATTAATTTAACTTAATAAATAAAATAATAATACAATAAAATTTACTTTCATTAAATAATACTACCTACACATGAAACACAAGGCTGTCCCAAATTAATATGTTATTCTGCTCATAATTTCCAGTACATAAGGTTTAAAAATGAGGAAAATACTGACCGATTTATAATTACCATAGGACCAGGTTTTTACTTAGATGAAAATAGAAATTTATTTTTAAACACTGGCAATATATTCTGAAATATTTAGGATATCCAAAAATTAATGTTTGACAGTCACACAGATCTAGTCAAGACAATCAATTTCAAACTTTCAACCTGTTGATTCAAACCTTATAAAGGCAACAGTGAAGTAGCCTAAGTATCAAACTTATCTCTACATTCATGTCATTGTTTGCTTAAAGCCACATCATAAATTCTATGGCGGCTGTAATAAATTGACTGAGCGTTATTCGATTGCGGTTCAGGGGTTTCTTTACTGCTTTTCACTATTAAAGCTACATTTGAAAATTTAACGTTTAATTTCCGACTTTAACAACAGTTTTTACTAAAACGTATTATTTTCCACAGGCTGAACCGTGATGAACACCTTCATAGGATTAAATCAAACCCTTTTTCATATTAACATACATATTTTGTCTTTAGTATTTAAATATTTTATATGTATCAATACATGTAATGCGTGTATATATATATATATATATATATATATATATATATATATAATTTGAATAAACATTGTATAAAAAAGTGATGTGTGTGTGTGTGTGTGTGTGTGTGTGTGTGTGTGTGTGTGTGTGTGTGTGTGTGTGTGTGTGTGTGTGTGTGTTATAGGAAAGCCGTAAATTCAATAGTTATTTTCGACTTGCTATTTTTGAAAAATGTATGACTTTTATAAAATTCTATTTAAAAATCAAAATCAAACCACGACTGCGATAAGTTGCTAAGCTTTTTGATATTATTTTAACTCAATGATATACAGCCTTAAATTTACATACGTACACATAAAAACATGAGTGAGTGCCTTTTTATTACGGAATATATATCTTAGACATGTTTAAATAATCATTTCTTAGACATGCTTAAATAATCATTTCTTAGATAAACACAATCATTTTTGTACTCCTTTTAAAGGAGGTATATACAATTCCAAAATAAAATGGGTTTAAAGAATTTCTAGAGTTCTGCTATGGAATGTAAATGGAAGTAATGGGTCGGAAGTATTGAGTTTAAAGGAATAAGTGTTAATGGAATTGCATTTGTTTTGTGAGATAAAGCTATTCTCTCAGATTAGAAAAGCTATTATATATTCAACGATCCTGACATCTAATTCAGTCTCTTCAGTTGAGATATACCCTTTCATGTTCTCATTAATGTAAAGTAACAACAGATTTTCAAAGTGATTCTTCAATTAAATTCTGTTATTTCTTAGTATTTGTTTTATTCTTTACAACTGTATAGTTCCATGTATTAAAAATGTTCTTTGAAAATCATGTTGACAAATTTAAAATACATAAAACTTATTTTGAGGAGATAACGCGCCGCGATACTCAATAAAAAAATAATAGGAAATGCCGAGAGTGATTACACCTCATTTTTTATTTTAATTAGTTCGGGCCAGGCGTGTTTTTGTGCTATTGGATCCCATGCCAATAGCGTCTGTGTCTATTTTCTCCAGTCTGGAATTATTGCCGTTCGTCTACAAGGTAGGTCCATTACTTCTGAGTGATAGTTCATTACCTCTTGTCTCACTCGATAGAGTTTTATAATGTATTAGGATTGAAGATGAAGGCATACTTCAATCCTCAAACATAGCATTATACTTTATGAAACCTACAGTAATATGAAATGCCCAAAATGCTACTACCCTTCCATATTATACATCTGTAACAGCAAACTTGAAATAAATAATAATTTTTAGTGTTCTTATTGGTCATAAAAGTATTATCACTCAATGTGCTATTTAAGTTTTCAGATTCACACCGTTACTTTGTTAGTACGATTTTAATCTTAATGTAATCAAGAAGGAAAATATTTTTAAAGAAGAAGATAGCATCATACGATCAATAATCTGGCAGCTTGTGATAAAGAAGCTCTGTTGATTCCTGATTAGTTAAATTGTTAATAACGGTAAATCTCCAACTCCCTCCAAATACCTTTATTAGCCCGCAAGTTGACTAAACAGTAGGCCGCCCCATAGAAGAAGTTGACTCAATGTGGGTCTCCTTAACGAAGCCGAAATAGCTGAGGATAAAAAAAAACATATCTATGTTGTGACAACCGGAAATGTCATATCAAAGTCATGGTACTAATTGCCTAAGCCAAGGAAATAAGTCTGAAACCCTACCTTTCCCTTTAACTTTCTACATATTTTAAAATGTTATATTTAAAGAGGGTTATATGAAATTCTTTGGTATCCAAACAAATTGACCAAGTATTTTCCAATACTTGTGGGTTTCTTTCTAACGTTGGAATGGAATGGATATCTTAACGCTTATGTGTGTCAATTTTTATTAGATATGAAGCGGAATGGAGTTTCTCCTATTTTAGGTGTGATAATTACAATCATGTCGACCAAAAATCTTTTAAATAGATTTCAATGCGCAATAAATAATGTAAATAGGACAAAACGTTTATCAAAGTTTTGAAATATACAGGTCATTATCTCGTTAATGCTCGCTTGCAGAAACCTTCTCTTTAATATCAGTGTTTATTTTGTAATCTGAACACAAACCAATTAGTATAATGGTTTTTCTTCCGCTAATAAAATTCACCATTGCACTGTTTTGTGGACTACTGTAAATATTTGTGCGAATAACGCCAATCACAGATATGGAAACTAAGTAATGCCAAGTACTTTACAATGTAGATTTTCTCTTTGAACTGTAATTTGTTTCTAATTGTGAAGGGCAGTCATAATTTCTCTTTTCCTCTAATTAATTGCCATTAAATCAGTGCGAAGATGAGTCTACTGCCTTATTTCAAACATTATTTAGTTTGTTGTTATACCTGTATTATATGAAGTTTGCGAGAATCTGTACGACATACTTCTACAATAATGAAGAAGTTGGCCTTCATAATAATTTATTTTAATAAAGAACTTTAAAAAGTTTATTCGTAAAAATCCACTACATTGTTGTATGTACTTGCAATGCATGGATTTAACCTGTTTTTTTACGTTTGGTGCTGTAACTCAGTTATTTGTTATTCAATATTTTTTAAACAAAAAACTGTTGAATTGGTAATAAAATATGCTAAAAAAAGTAATCCTGGTAAATATTTTGTCAAAGTAGCCGTTTCAAAGCTAATACAATTTGAAAATTTTGAACGGCCGCCATTTTGAAAATGCAATGAGATATTTGTTTTATTTTTTTTTTCACTGAAAAGGACCAACACTAGGTTAACATAACCTGTTAAGTTTGAATTCTGTATCTTAAGTTGTTTTTGAGTAGTAATTTTTGTCCCAAAAAACGCGTACAGACAGACAGACGCTAAACGAAGTGAAATAGGGCACCTGTTATATTGCATTATTTGTTAGTTTTGGCCTGCTGAACAATGTGGCAAAGTTTGTTCGAATGGTTGCTGGACACCCTGTATATATAACCCTATTCATTTATAAGAGGGTTCTCATTTGTTTCATTTGTAAAATTTCATACACGTGCCAAAATGAGATATTACAATGACAGTATGTTATTTTAACGATACGGGAGTGGTAAAGTAGATAATGACTTATCCCAATAACCATTATAGGCCACAGAAATGCTTAGCTACATTACGAATTCCCTGATGTAGTCCAATTTCTGACCCCACTCCAACGAGGCTTAAGGGCTCCAGGATGGAATGTCTTTTCGAAATATAAATCTGTCCATTGAGTTGCTTGTATACATATATAAAATCTGACCGGTGGATTTCTCCGATTTTTTCTACCACAGAATGAGATGGAGTTCTCTCTACACATACTACATTGAGAAACTATGATGTGCAGGGACGGGCATTTTCTCATAATTCATAACGTATCTAAGTATTAACTCTGGGATATTTTCACCCTAAAAGACATACCCTATTGAAACTTCAATGGAGGTGTTGACCTTTAGAAAAGTACGCAAGAACACGGGGACGAGGAAAGAGGTCTCCACCAACAACTAGTACTATATCCGGTTGTGTCTGAGGAATTCTAACCGCGGAAGTGAGATTCCCGGGGATGTTTCAAAATCATCAGAGTGAGGATCAGTAAAATAGTACTTGTTGCAAAAGATTTCAAGTTATCATAATACTAAATTTGACGGTAGGAATGTATGACAATATCTTGTAAATAATTTAAGCATAACAAATAACTATTATATCTAATGCTACAATTTTAATTTCTCACGATGACAATCTACCTGACCATCTGTAAATAATATGCTATTTTGAATCCTAGCCAGGGACAACGGATGACACCTCCTTTAAAGGATACTGTTTCAATCCTTTCAAGGATAGTCTAAGCGTAACCAAATATTTCTTATGCTTTTTAATAAACAATTTGGAGATAATATTTTCCAAGCATTATTCACCCGTTGAAGAACATTACAGGAATGCAAAAAATGAAGAGTTGACTGCTATTCAGATAAAGGCAATAAATACTAGACAATAGAACCTTTTTCTCTCCTGTTGGCCAACCTCCTTCCCACCCCCATCACCACACCCACGCGGACGGAGCAGCTCTTAAAGTATAACACTTAACAGCAGGAACACTCTAATGTAGGCATGCCTAATGGCCATTTCTGCACTTACTGTTTCTCTCCTCCCTTCCCTACCCAGGTTTTTTAGTGTTGACCTATTTATTTTATTGCGAATGTGCAGTCTGGTATTTCTGGAATGCAGTAGTTGAACCAATCTTGTCCTTTACATATGGTTCGACTGAGCATTTCCTTTTTATATGCTGTATGTTCAATTTACATTCATCTATCGAAATAAACCAAAAGGTGAGCCACAGAAGGAACATAACAGTAGTGTTTCTTACAGCAAATGTAACCTTTTCCAGGATTTTTTAACTGCTCTCTTTTATGATCTTTTGATCTCAAAGTTAATACAAGTGGAGTTGTTTCTCGAACTAAGAGGACCTTGCTTATAAAAATTCTAGGATCTCTATCAAGAGTTACTCATAGAAGGATATACAGGCAACGACATCATTTAAAGAAGGACCTGTCTAGTACCTGCTAATCAATTCAAAATACCATGTGTTTTGAGGTGAATTAGATTCATACAATGTTTACATTTTAAGAATAGCGCGAGAATAAATTGTTAAGGTTTTTTGTTGTAGCGTGTATCTGTAAAATATCAACCAATAATAATCATAATAATTAGATCAAGTTTTTATTCATAAGGGCTTTCTATCAAGAATTATGGTACAGATCGGACAGTCAGAAACGATTCTATTTTAATTACCAGTCTCGGTCTTTAATATTGTTTGAGGAAAGACAGAAATGTCTTTCGGCGCTCTCTTCTAGGGTGTCATTTTGTAGAAGTAATTTTAAAAATTCAATGGTGGTTTACATTTAATATTGAAGCAACAGAATTGCTCACAAGAGAAATACTAGTTTTTACCATAATTGCCCATTCATGTAGTAAATTAATTATGAATGAGTATAAGATTCAAACACGAAAGGTGAGAACAATATAATGTATCAGTATATGATTTAGTTTATAGATAAACTGTCCTTTACTTAAATGTTAAGTATTTGTATTTTTACATGGTAATGCCTATTAACACTCTCAGCCCCTCGTGAGTGTGACGGGTCAGGATAATTACACTGGTTTTAGATAAATATAGAATGTTGGGGCTGAAAGGGTTAAATAACACTACGCTGAATCTTTTTTGTGAGATTCCAACTACACCGAAAATCAAACTGTCCTACCATAGTAGTATAATAGTCTACGACGAAAAAGTATACGGGGAAAATTAATGAATAGTTTGATGGCTCACCGCAGATAAGATAGTTTGGGAGATATTGTAGAGACAAAACTAATAGGTTTATAATATCTGAAACCATAATTTGTATACATTGACTAAGCGATAAATTTATTAGTCATATGCTAAAGTGTGGATTTAAATTATTTCAAATTTAAATTTTCATAAAAAAATGAATTGAAATCACTGTTTTAGTAACACTGACTATAAAATCCGTGGTCGAGTTTCTTTGCCAAACCCAGTGTTATCCAAACACTTAACTGCTCCCCAGATCCATGCATACCTTGCAGTTTCCTCTCCCTTGCTGATCTATTTACCCGAGGATTTACTTCTGTTGTGTGCCAAAGAGCTCTCCGGGGCGTTATTCCCAGAAATCCCGTCTCAGGGAAAATATCAAAATTTGTCCACCTACAGATTTTATTCCTTAAAGTGTTATTCTTCTTACAGTACACACTTTCACAGATAGCTTTCATTTTTAAACTGGACAAATTTATCTAATCTTGCGTGTTTAATAGGAAGGCATTCAATGTTAAAGTTCATCAAGGAGATTTAAAAACCAGCTGTATTAGTGGCCATTTTTATTTAAAAATTATGAAAACAATTAAAAACTCATACTTCTATCCTGTGTTTATAATTCTAGAGTTATTATATTTCATTTCAAAGATGTTATTAATGAAACTCAAAATGGTTATTTAGGTTTTATAATAGGGATGTTTCTCTTGGTTATAAAATAATCTTTAAACTTTCGTATATTGTCATTAGATTATCTTACAAATTTTAGAATAAAGAAGTTGGGATGTGCCATAGTAATGAATTAAAAATTAAACATAACAATAACTCTATACAGTAGAAAAATGGTGTAGGACTGTTTAAAGTTGAATATTGTTTTCATGCAATAAAACGCAAATCATTTATCTCTTAAGATGCGACTGTAGTGAAAGTAGCGACTGACTTTGAGTTTTTTTCCCATAAGAAAGTGTGACTAATATTACCAAGTTATTTTTTATCTTACCGTTATGATGAGAAGTGTCTCATTTTAAACATATAATTAATACAAATTAAGCATTTTTAAGTGTTTAATTTTTTACTAATAACCGATGAAGAACAAAATCCTTTGAGATTTTGACTCCCAATAACCAATGAAAAGATATAAAAACTAATCACGCATACTCAAAAAACTATAAGTAGGGTGGTAAAGGTACATGAGGTTTAACATTTACTATGGCACTATAAGAGATAGCTCCAATGCAGGTGGTTTATAAGATACGGTCAGCTGTGTCCTCCTTCACTGCGCTTAATATCTAAAGATGCACTAGTGGGAACTTTACAGTACATTGTGAGGTGCATTGATTAATAATTAGTATTATTACGACTGATTCCTATATGTTGAGCTATTTACATTTATAGTCAGATTTCATTCGAAACATCCATTTTTCACATTTTATATGTATCTTAATGTTTTAAAAATGACGGGAATCATGAGTATAAAAATACAATGTGTTATGCAGCATTTTTAAAGGAACTGTGCGGTTTCGTTTTCATCACCAGAAAATCTATAAACAATAGTCGTTAGGCTTATATGAATTTCACTTTCCACTTAATACACCGTTTGAACTCTGACACTGTTACAGAGTCGACTCCTGAAAACTGGAGTCTACGTCCACTCCTAAACAAAATTGGTGATATTCTAGATGAAGAGCTATTCTCGTTATCTATCCACGATTGAGTGTATTAGCATATTTTAGACATGAACACAAACTACGGCGGGGTAACAGAATTTTCTTCACATAATATAGTGGTGAGAATGGTGGATTCAATGCGAAAGTTGAGTTAACTTTATTACACATCTCGCTTAGTGTATCGTCTGATGGTGAAATGGAGCTAAAATCAATATTCACATTGAATCAACAATTTCCATTGTTACGTTATGAATAGTTGTTAACTTTTATACTCGAATATGACTATATTTTTATTGCATATTCATAAAAATTACTTCCGAGGAATCTTTGTTTCTAATTTTCTGAAACTGCTCCTGAAGTCAAAGTCTATACGGAAAGTTTCTAATTTAGTAAGAATAATTACGAACGACGCAATATGGCGTTTTACAAAGTGGCGCATCTCTAAAAAAATTATAAAATAAAAACTATTATAAAATCTATATTTTATCATACTTACTATTGCCAAAGTTTGTACGGAGCTGGCAATTATCACTTAGCTAACTATGCAGAATAGTCGTCACCTGCAGCGGTTTAACACCTAATTACTTGGTTTGTTTGGAGAGAAGATGAGAGAAAAGCGGGGTGATTATTACAAATATAACTGTTCACTGTTGCCATGCTACATCTAAGATAAGCCTTAAGGAAATTAATTCCTTTGATCTGCAATTCAAACGTCATATATAGTAAATAAAATCGTATAGATGTTTGTATAATACGCACCGTTTCAATCGGAGTGTTACTTTTATTTTATTGCATAATTTATGGTAAATAATATTCTAAGTTACAAGTCCATTTAAAAATGTAATTTCTTTGCTTTAAATATTTTCATTTAATTTTATATTTGTATTTGAATAGCTAAAACGTAAAAAAAGATTTTAATAATCAATGGACCAAGCTGTGTAACAGATTATTTAGAAAATTTCCTTGGCTATTTCAATAAATATACCCCAAATATATTTTGTTATCATGTTTATAAGTTTTAAGCAGTGTTTTGTTATAGTCCAGAAACCTGGAATCAATTTTTATTTGTAAGTACAGAATTTAATTTTCTTCAAATCGGCAGAGGAATTTATTATCTTTAGGAAAAAGGTGGTTCATCATCCGCACTAGTTTTAGTGGAGTTCGAAATTGTTTCAAAAGGATTAACGAATAGTTATTTCTTACATAACAATGTTCTTAGTTACAAATATAACTAAATACGTGTCAGACACGTAAATAAATATTACATTAGCGTCATCCACCTATATACGAAACGAATATTTGATTGAAAATGTTGCATTTCAGTATATTTTACCGTACCCTTGACGGTACTATAGCTATTATGTATATGTGTTGTAAATTTTCTATTTTGAATATTTAGGTAGGATACCAATTGAAAACTAGACTGATTGAAGAGAGATTACTTTCTAATGGCAAATTTCTCAATTAATTTTAAGAAAACCCAGATTACATAAATATTCAATGAAAATTGGCTCTCATGTCCAAGAATATTAGTTGATACATATTTACACCAAATAAACTATTGAAAAATGAAACCATTTAGTAAAATTACTTACGAAACTTTATAGTTAATAATTAATATGTAGCCTATAATATACTGTTTGATACAAAGGACCTACTATGCCTACTATGGTAATAACTTTAAATGGCGTACCCACAATCATTAAAACTTGATACGGGCCAAGTTTAACAAGCGTAAGAAACACAGTCGTTGCCTAAGTTGTAAACGATAATTCAGTGCCGAAACGTGATTTGTGGAGGCTGTTACACCGCTCCCTGGGATAACACTGTAATTGATGTTGTTCTCTGATGTGAATAGATGTGGATGCTAGCAGCAGAATTGGTGCTAGTTGTGCGTACGAAACACCGTCGTTAAGTTATAAACGATAATTCAGTGACAAAACGTGTTTTGAAGATGCTGATACACCGCCCCCGGGATAACACTGTAATTGATGTTGTTCTCTGACGTGAATAGATGTGGGTGCTAGCAGCAGAATTGGTGCTAGTTGTGCGTAAGAAACACAGTCGTTACTTAAGTTGTAAAGGATAATTCAATGCCGAAACGTGATTTGTGGAGGCTGTTACACCGCTCCCTGGGATAACACTGTAATTGATGTTGTTCTCTGACGTGAATAGATGTGAGTGCTAGCAGCAGAATTGGTGCTAGTTGTGCGTAAGAAACACAGTCGTTACTTAAGTTATAAACGATAATCAGTGCCGAAACGTGTTTTGAAGATGCTGATACACCACCCCGGGATAACACTGTAATTGATGTTGTTCTCTGACGTGAATAGATGTGGACGATAGCAGCAGAATTGGTGCTAGTTGTGCGTACGAAACACCGTCGTTAAGTTATAAACGATAATTCAGTGACAAAACGTGTTTTTAAGATGCTGATACACCGCCCCCGAGATAACACTGTAATTGATGTTGTTCTCTGACGTGAATAGATGTGGGTGCTAGCAGCAGAATTGGTGCTAGTTGTGCGTACGAAACACCGTCGTTAAGTTATAAACGATAATTCAGTGACAAAACGTGTTTTGAAGATGCTGATACACCGCCCCCGGGATAACACTGTAATTGATGTTGTTCTCTGACGTGAATAGATGTGGGTGCTAGCAGCAGAATTGGTGCTAGTTGTGCGTACGAAACACCGTCGTTAAGTTATAAACGATAATTCAGTGACAAAACGTGTTTTGAAGATGCTGATACACCGCCCCCGGGATAACACTGTAATTGATGTTGTTCTCTGACGTGAATAGATGTGGGTGCTATCAGCAGAATTGGTGCTAGTTGTGCGTAAGAAACACAGTCGTTACTTAAGTTGTAAAGGATAATTCAGTGCCGAAACGTGATTTGTGGAGGCTGTTACACCGCTCCTTGGGATAACACTGTAATTGATGTTGTTCTCTGACGTGAATAGATGTGAGTGCTAGCAGCAGAATTGGTGCTAGTTGTGCGTACGAAACACAGTCGTTACTTAAGTTGTAAAGGATAATTCAATGCCGAAAACGTGATTTGTGGAGGCTGTTACACCGCTCCTTGGGATAACACTGTAATTGATGTTGTTCTCTGACGTGAATAGATGTGAGTGCTAGCAGCAGAATTGGTGCTAGTTGTGCGTACGAAACACCGTCGTTACTTAAGTTATAAACGATAATTCAGTGACAAAACGTGTTTTGAAGATGCTGATACACCGCCCCCGGGATAACACTGTAATTGATGTTGTTCTCTGACGTGAATAGATGTGAGTGCTAGCAGCAGAATTGGTGCTAGTTGTGCGTACGAAACACCGTCGTTACTTAAGTTATAAACGATAATTCAGTGACAAAACGTGTTTTGAAGATGCTGATACACCGCCCCCGGGATAACACTGTAATTGATGTTGTTCTCTGACGTGAATAGATGTGGATGCTAGCAGCAGAATTGGTGCAAGTTGTGCGTACGAAACACCGTCGTTAAGTTATAAACGATAATTCAGTGACAAAACGTGTTTTGAAGATGCTGATACACCGCCCCCGGGGTAACACTGTAATTGATGTTGTTCTCTGACGTGAATAGATGTGGGTGCTGGCAGCAGAGTTTGGTAGTTGCGTAAGAAATGTTCTTGTGGACTCAAGAAGCTGCTAGGTAGATTAATGTTGTAACTATATTGCAATGAATCATGAGATAAATAGGTCTTGGTCTTTAGTGCAAAGTACTACAATAAACGCTGGTTCTTTTAGTAAAAGACTGAGTCAGTACATTTTACACAACACAACTTGTATAACATATTTAACAGTATGAATATGGTAATCTTTATAGTTGTTTAATCTTTAAATGATATATTTACGTGGGAGTATTTTTAAGAGATTCAGAATTGTTATGAAAATTATATTTTTTTTATGTGCTACAATAAAACAGAGAGCCTAAATCCGGTTTCTTCATTAGGTGGATGAAAAAAAGTAATGAATGCAATAGCAAACTTTAATATATGTTTCATAAATGGACGAACAGTTACTGTAATATAAGTAAACAAATTATTCTAAACATATTCAATCTAATTAGTTTTTAATGTTATTACTTGTAATTTATTCCCTGTTTTGAAGTTTTGATATTTATGGTCAAAACGAGAGTGAATTCTCTTGTTTGCTATTTTAAAAATAATTAGATTTTTCGACCTTCATCACCGGCGATGATATTTTGTCGAAGTTGAAATTTATAAATAGTAAAATTAAAAAAAAAGGTTTCAGCAATCTTCATAACGTTTCAATTAACTCCACGTTAAAAGAGAGATTATTGTTTTTGCATTTATTTTAATATAAAGCCCGTATGCATTTCCAAATTGCTTTATAACTATTCTGTAATCATTATAATAATTCATTCATATAAATTAAATATACTTTTTGTTAAGCTATGCTATTAAGACATTCTTGGACAATAAGTACCATACTTAGTTCACAATTAATTCAGTAATCAGAACAAGAGTATATTTTTTGAGAATTAATTAAATCTGTGTTGTGAGAGAGTACACATTATATGAATAACATTCGCTAAAGTACACTAAGTAAGTGTTTTGTTCGGTGCGAAATATGTTAGTGTGTTTTAAATAAGGACGTAAAGAAACGCCATTCGTATCGCACGTTAGGAGACAATTTAAAATGAGGTAAAATGTCAAAAGAAGAAGTATGTAATTATGAAAAGCTTCGATCTGTCTTGTTAGAATGCACCAAAATATGTAATTGTTAATAATTGGTTCAGTCTTCTTTTACTGGAGTTTAATATCACAATGATTATCCCAAATTTGTTCATCAACTATAGAAGAAGTACATTAATTCACCTAACAGGAGAGAGCCTTCGTGAAGGAAAAACTCGAAAGTTGCCTAATACTGTCGATCAATTATTCCTTTTATAGCTCGGCAATAGGCACAGAGATGATTGCACTGGTATTGAATTGGTAACGAGCTTGCGTATTTAACAGACGTGCCAACGGAGGATCTCTAAAACATAAAATCCCTCTCCGTTGAAGAATAAATTACCAAGTTCTAACTTCTTTTTATTAATTACCTTTCTGGGCTGGTAAAGCATTTTTGTTCAATCTTACTCGTATACCACGAGCTTGTCAAGAACATGGCATGAGTCGTTAATGCAGTTTAGAAGCCTCTATAATATATATTGTGTGTGTGTGTGTGTGTGTGTGTGTGTGTGTGTGTGTGTGTGTGTGTGTGTGTGTGTGTGTGTGTGTGTGTGTGTGTGTGAGTGTGTATGCATATATTCATATATATATATATATATATATATATATATATATGCAAAATTATAATTATTAGTTGGATCTTAGAAGTTAACTATATCGTTTGATATAAATCAATCTTTAGGTCGAATTGAATTAAACCGATTTTTGAATTTCTGTACATTATAGTCTTTTTATTTGTACTTGAGGTTGTAATGTTTGCGTTTTCTAAAGGAGGAGTGATAATAATGGATCGTAGCACTATAACAATTTGCACACTGGTTTTTAGAAAAAATGTAGTACTATTTGTATTCCCGTTTGTAAATTTCCTATTTTGGAGTCTAAAATCACAAACATGGAAATTTTGTCCATTAAGGTAAATTTTTATTAAGCATATATTAAACACTTTAAACAATTAAAAAATATATGTTTTAAAAAAATATTAAAATGTCTTTATGGTTGAATCCAACAACTTTTACATTAGATTGCAATATTAAATTGTCATGCCATGAGGAGGATCTAATGGTTGATATAGTACATTTATCTTATACGTGGGTTTCAGTTTCAATATTATGAAAAATTAAAATGTCCCATCCACGTTCTGATTTTATAACAACGTCATTATATGTTACAAATTTAGTTTATCTAATTTTTTCTTGTGTCAGTTTTCTAATATTCGGACTAGCAACTCGTCCTAACCAACCAACAACTCTTCCTTCATAAGATTGACCTTTTCAGTTACTTTAGAATCTCATGAATTTTGATTGTTTTTCAGATTTGAGTAGAGAGATAACATAGTTAAGTTCGAAGCTTTTGTATCGGTAGGCGTCTCCAATAATAAAATGAAAATAGTATTTATTTCTCAGGCGAAGTTATGACTTTGTAGTGCCATCTTCCACTTCACTTCTACTAAAGCACCCGCCAAGATGGGGGCCCTCACTGTTTCAACGTTGGAAGGAAAGGGAACTTCTATAGATCGTAGCTACTTCCATGATCTTTCCTGTCGTGTTGTACGTCCAGTGCCAGTTATCAGTTGAGTTTTTAAATACATGTTACTGATATTGCGCCTCAATTTAGGTTTTATTGTGCTTATGGAACTTATTGAAATTTTTTATTACCTTTAATTTCACAGTGCTAAAATATTTATAAGTTGATTTACAAACTCATTTCCACTTAAATACGCCACTTTTAATCCACAGTCATTTTCACTATCTTTATAGCTATATACAAAATATATGTTTATTGTTTGGACTGTACAGCACACAATTCAAACAGATGCACAGTTAAATTATTTAGAAGGAATAAAACCACTATTTTCAGTATTGACAGTGAATCGTCCAAACCACACAATCATTATCACTTTACGAGTCGTTCTGAAGTTTTATTGACCAATAAAGGACTTCCATTAGGCAACTTGAACTAAACGGGAAAACCAAATGCGGTTTCACAGACTTGGATCAGCGATCGTTAAATAAAATACTGTCCAGATGTTACAAAGCCAATGTGCATCGGTCAGTAAGTCCAATTGATCCTGCTGCTTTCCACTGCCCGCTTCCGACCACACAATGAATACTTTAATGGCCGCGATGAATCGTCTCAGCGTAGCTCACAAGCTTTAAATCCAATTGTGCATCCAATATGTAACAATAAATGTGATAAATACCAAGAGACTATTTGATGCTCCGTAGAAAAACTTTATAGGGTCCCTCAATTGAAAAGATTTTGTGGAAGAAATTAAGACGCTGTATTTGAAAACAAAGTGGACCTTCCTTACTACTCAATATTCTGCGGAAATGTAACTTTTTCAATATCTAACTCCTAATAAATTTTGTCGTTTTAAGCCCGACACGAGCAGAAATTATGCAGGAAAACTTTGGTTGACTTAGATGTATGTTCTCTTTATGCTTATACTTTTTTCACTTAGAGAATAAGTTGAGAGAAAATTTCATAGCACTTCTAAAAAGAACCCTTGGGCTTGGTTCTGGAGTTAAAGGATTTTCAGGATGGGTAAAATTGAAGGTAAAGACCACGTACTGTCAAGAATCCATAAGGAAGGGTACTTTATATATAACTGTGGAAGAAGGGAAGGCTAGATGTGTTCTAGCTTCTTCCAGTAAAAGCCGGTAGACGCTTTTCACTCATGCTTAGTCACCCACTCCAGCAGTCATTCTCTGTAGAAAAACATACCCATTTGTCAACTGTTTATCCCAATATTTCTAAATCTGAGGTTTGTCATCTGGTGCTCCTGATCACCCATGGGGTTTCCCATTTGTGACACGTCGTTGAGTTATACCCAATTAATATCTAACTGGTAGGTAGACACAAGCCAGAAGTGAATGCTTTTGGGGTACTGACAAAAATTAAATAATTATTACTGTAGAAGCTAGAAATACATTTTAACTGAATTTCATCTCCTTGCATCGAATGCTACTTCGGCATAAAGGTTTTTTAATTGTTTCTATGGAAGAAATTTTTAATGCTAATTGAAGGAGGAGTAAACATAGCAATCCGGTGTAGGTCGACGAATGAGAGAGGCCAATCCCCTAGTAATTTGGTATGTCAAGTGAAATTATTTTTATTAGAATTGCTCAATATTTCTTCGCGATACAGTTATTATATTATGTTTAACATATACAAGGTGTTTGAAAAGTATGGGTACGGCTTAATATTTTACAAACCATAGCAGATAACATCTATAAACTTTGCACACTGTCATATGGCTATGTAAACTATTTTTCCTTGCTATTACCATGACATGCCAACCATGGGGGGACGGCCCACAGAGGAAAACATGGAAATCTTAAATTAAAGCATGGGTCGAGTGATACCTCATTTGAAAGAGCTCACTTAGTAGAGTTGAATGCCGCAAACCGCATCTCAAAAGGTTTATCCAATCACAAATGGCGGGTTGTTTTAGGTACATATTGGGTTTTATTTATTGTGTTATAAATTTATGACATAATTTGCTAATTAAAAAAAATTCAGTGAAAACACATCGGTTAGTAGAGTGAAATGCCGCCTACCGCATCAGAATACGACGATCCAGTCAGAAATGGCAGCGCATAATGTACTTCACAATGTGTACCTAAAACAACCCGCCATTTGTGATTGGATAAACCTTTTGAGATGCGGTTTGCGGCATTCAACTCTACTAAGTGAGCTCTTTCAAATGAGGTATCACTCGACCCATGCTTTAATTTAAGATTTCCATGTTTTCCTCTGTGGGCCGTCCCCCCATGGTTGGCATGTCATGGTAATAGCAAGGAAAAATAGTTTACATAGCCATATGACAGTGTTCAAAGTTTACAGGTGTTATCTGCTATGGTTTGTAAAATATTAAGCCGTACCCATACGTTTCAAACACCTTGTATAATAGAATGAAGTGAATAAATAGAACCTACCACTGCGGAAGAACAAAAGGTACAAAGGGAGAAAAATAGATAAGAAATTATTAATTCTACCACTGTTTTATATGACAGACGATCATAAAATTGCAGATATGACGTCAAACGAAATGGTAATGGAAATGAACTTGTAATGGAAAATAAATTCTTCTATGGATGAGAAAGGTTGTGTTATGAATTATCAATCTTGCCAGCGTCAAAGCAACTGTTTTAATTGACCTATTTCTTCAGTACTCTTTCACTAAAGCATAAATGAGATCCACCCTCTCATATTATACCATTTAACGGTCTTTATGCTATGGACATTCTTTACATCTGTGGTTTATAATTTTACAATGTCACTTTTTTAATGTTAGATTATTTTTAGTTTTATATTGCGTTTTTAATTTATTTTCAAAGGACTAATTGTTTAGTGAAAAGAGTGAAAATGGACTTTCACCAAAATGTGCTCACCATAAAAGTGTAAATTCAATATACTGCTCGTTGTATTTTCTCCGTTCGGTAAAATATTTAGCAATAGTGAGTTTTTTGTCATGGCTTATTTGATAATTGTATAATGTGTAACGGTTATAAATTTATAACTGGTATAACTAATTTATAGCAATACATAGTTACCTTAAAACGTCGGATTGTTTTGGAAAATTTAGTTGACGCTGAATTATTTAGGCCAGGAGGTACTTATATTTTTTGCCGCGTAATTATGTACATTATTTCATTAACGCCTTTTATAATAATGACGCAAAACTATAAAGAATAAGAAAAATGCATTCTAATGGACAATGGATTGTACCACCCTAATTCGAGTTACCCTTTTTCATCACGTCCATGATAACTATAAAAATGTGTTACAACTAAACACACATATATGTAATACAGCATGAATGGACGTATTTGCAAACAAGTATTTTGCACTAATAATTAGGATCGTTATGCACGTTTATTTATTTTACCACTCAACACTAATAACGCCACATTATAACATTTCTAAGGGTAAATGGAAATAGAAGTGTCTGCACTGCGGCTACATTATTAAATACACAAAGTTTTACTTGCATTCAGAGAGCATTTCTCTTCTAGCCTTAATTACACGCTCCCTAATTATTCTCCTCTGCTATCATGACGGTTCTAAATTATTGTACTCGATTACATTAAATGTTGGTGACATTTTATTGATTCTATCACCGTCCAAACAACATGAAACTGATACATACGCTTAAATAATATGTCGTCCACCCGTCTGTCCGTATAAGCGATTACACATAATAGAAATATCCTAGGTACTTTAAACTTGGTACATTTTTTGTCTTGGTCCAAGTAAGAACAGTATGCATTTGGTATCGCAAGATCAAATTTAAGTCCGTCCGCCCATTAGTCCATCTTTGACGCATGATAGAAAGGTCCTAGAGACATGAAACTTGGTACATAAGTTCCTATTGGTTAAAGTGAAAAATTGATTATGTTATTACAAGATCAGTGATTACTATAATGATTTTGGTATGGCAAGGTCAAGTGGTAGTCCGTCCATCTATCTGTCCGTCTGTGAACTGATGATAGAAAGGTCATATAGACTTGAAAATTGTTACATAAGTTCCTGTTGGTGAAAGTGATAACTGTAATGATTCTGGTATAGCAAGGTCAAGTGGTAGTCCGTCCATCTATCTGTCCGTCTCTGAACTCATGGTAGAAAGGTCCTAGAGACTTGAAACTTGGTACATAAGTTCCTGTTGGTCAAAGTGATAACTGTAATGATTCTGGTATAGCAAGGTCAAGTGGTAGTCCGTCCATCTATCTGTCCGCCTGTGAAATAACTCGTGGTATAAATGTCTTAGAGACTTGAAACTTGGTACATAAGTTCCTGTTGGTCAAAGTGATAACTGTAATGATTCTGGTATAGCAAGGTCAAATGGCAGTCCGTCCTCTTATATGTCCGCCTGTGAAATAACTCGTGGTATAAATGTCTTAGAGACTTGAAACTGTGTACATATGTTCCTGATGGTCAAAGTGATAACTGTGATGATTTGGTTCGCACGGTCAAATGGCAGTCCGTCCTCTTATATGTCCGCCTGTGAAATAACTCGTGGTATAAATGTCTTAGAGACCTGAAACTGTGTACATATGTTCCTGATGGTCAAAGTGATAACTGTGATGATTTGGTTCTCACGGTCAAATGGCAGTCCGTCCTCTTATATGTCCGCCTGTGAAATAACTCGTGGTATAAATGTCTTAGAGACTTGAAACTGTGTACATATGTTCCTGATGGTCAAAGTGATAACTGTGATGATTTGGTTCGCAAGGTCAAATGGCAGTCCGTCCTCTTATATGTCCGCCTGTGAAATAACTCGTGGTATAAATGTCTTAGAGACTTGAAAATTGGTACATAAGTTCCTGATGGTCAAAGTGATAACTGTGATGATTTGGTTCGCAAGGTCAAATGGCAGTCCGTCCTCTTATATGTCCGCCTGTGAAATAACTCGTGGTATAAATGTCTTAGAGACCTGAAACTGTGTACATATGTTCCTGTTGTTCTAAGGGAGTACGTAATTTATTTTGGGGTCCAATGGTAAAAGAGTAACCTACCCATCCACATATATCCGTCTGTTAGTCAACTCGAGGTACTTTCTAACAATCCACTGTATCAGTTAATATACTGAGGAATATTTCTATTCAAACAAAATAACAATCGATTGTGGAAAAAAATACTTAAAGAAGACTATTTTATGGGAAAGATGTTATATAAAAATTGAATCGGAATTTTTATTGTTGATATTTGTAACATTCGAATTTACTATCAGCATAATATAATAACGCACATTAAATATTTATTTATTTTTACGGGTGTTATTACTATCGCACCCATTTAATAAAACTAAAAATATAATATCATTACCTTTGTTTGATTTTGTCAAAATATATTTAATACTCAAGTCACATTGGATCAAAGGGTAAGGACTAGTTTTAAAAGCATTTTTGACGATTATTAGTGAAACACCTGTTGATGAGCGCTGGGATTTCAAAATATACCCAGCTGAAATATTCAAATAAAATACATGAATATCTGTAAATTACTTACTCTAAAAGTACATTTTGCAAAATAAATTGAGCATCTCAACATTTTTAATTTTGTAACTTTATTGGTTTCCTTTTACGAGGTTTGTGATATAAATAATGAAAGATAGGAGTCGTATTTTTCATTTTCAAAAAATTTAAATAATGGTTTTATTTCTTTATACGACTGACATATTTTTATAATATATTAATACTGGAAACCAGGTATCTTGTCAAAGGCTACAAATGGTTAGAGAAAATTGCTGTTTTTAATGTGTAGGAAATTTTTCATATGCTTTCCTGGAAATTTTTACCGTTGAAGTGATTTTATTGAGTACAATTTTTAACAATGCTGTAACACAGTTCCAGGAAATATGGTAGAATTTAGTTTAAAAATATTGTTGAAGTGAAAATGAAAAGATTATATGATCAATATCCTGGAATAGCATAAGAAGACTAGGGATTTAACTGTGAAAAAACGCAATTCATACATAATGCTGATTGTCAGCAAGGCTGCCAAAAGGTATTACACTTAGTAATTAGATGCAACAATCTGCTAATCCTGATTGTCGTACCCTAAACTTTTATCGGGAATACATCTGCATTGTAAAAGCTAATAATATGTTAATACTTTACTCTATGTAACAGTATTTTTTTAAACTTCACATCAAACCGTGTATGATATGTTTAACAATTACGCTTTAAAACGTGTATTTTTTGAAACCATAAAACCTTTAATATACAAATATATGATTTTAATAAATTAATGTTTGTAGTATCATATGTAACCAATATTAATGATTGGGGTTTGACATTTTCTGGATAAAGTATTTTAAGCATCGTATTAGCCTACAAAAATATCATGTGATTTAATATATGAATTTATAGGTTAATGTTACAATAAATAATTTAGAAACCGACCAAGAATACCAACTAGCTTTTAACCCCATTAAAGGATTATTCCTTTTTAAATAAATATTATTTTTTGACTAAGAATAATATACCTTTTCTTTTCATTCTTGTGAATAAAAAACTCATTAAGAGTCCGAAAGATATAAAATATCTCTGGGCTTTCTTCTGCTGCGTTCACCGAAAGAATTATTGTTTAGACCTTCCTACATTTGTCTCTAAAGCCTTTGAGCAATACAAGAGGTTGGTGTCTGTATCTAGAATGTAAATTTTAGTCTCACTCTATATTTATTTCCTTATTTTGAATATATTGGTTATATGTGTACTTTTTTATATGATTGTAATGAATTTATTTTAAATTATGTACATTTCTAGTAATGTAAAATGCTTATTTGTTCCTAATATATATGAAATATTTTGTTCATTTAACAAGTTATGTTCACGCTCAACTTATGAACTTTTCGATGTTGCGCAATGATTTGTTTTATAATCAATAATTATTTTCTTTTCGCTTGAAAAGTAGCGAATTCTTCCTTTTGAGAGTCGTCTGAGACAATGTAGTCGAGACCTGCTACGCTTAATTCACCAGAGACTGTCTTACGGCCAAAGACCCTACTATCACTGTCTGTTCAAACGAGAAAGGTTCTAATGGGTGTCTAATTCAATAGTAGACTCGTTTAATTTCCGCTTCAACAATCCAGCTGAATAACTCAGATCTCCTTTGAAACTAGCACTCTTTTTATGTTTAATAATAATATCATCATTTAAATAATAAAATAATAGAGCAACCCGTACAAAAATAATCCGAGGACATTTCAGCCAGCGAGGAATTGCCATTCACCGGTTGTTCCCGCTATGACGTAACTATGGTTACTACAGTATTATCTGTATTTTACACGTCTGCAATACGGATGAAGGAAATTAAATGTCTATTTGTTTATGGTACCATGTAAAGATGTTATTATGTGAACTATTTTTGGTGCGAGATCTCTAAGAACTCTAAGACGGTGTCATTTATTCATGATTCTTCTTAATAGATATAATTAGCTATGAAACCTTTAAATGAGTTTATTTTAAATCTCTTAGAAAAATTAACTTACGTAGCAATCTGGTTTTTGAAACAGCCTTCAAAATTTAATAGATCTAATACTAAATTATTTTATTAGAACAAACAGGAGTAATAATTATTTACAGAACAATAAACATTTAGGAAAAATAACAAACAGTAAAATCAGAAAGCTAATTATATGTACGGGAAATTCATTTTTTAGGGTGGTTTAAACATTTAAAATCATTTTTTTATTTGTACTACAATGTGTCAGTTCTCTGATGTGTTAGAAGCTTTATAAGACTCTCCAAATTATTGTATAGCTTTTACGTACTAATCTTAATTGTGTGGTTAGCTCACTGAAACGTTTAGCTAACCTCGTACAGCGTGAAGGGATCACAGGATTAAGGGTTTTCGGAATCATAATGTATTCAGCAACAGAAAAACGGTGTTTTAAGACATAGTATATGCCATTTTTAGTGTTTGAAATCCTAAAACTTAACGATAAAAATTTTAAAACAGTAATCACATTAAGTGCATCATGATAAACAAACGAAAACTAAAGTAAACAAAACACGTATGCACTAAATTCATTGCTTATATTTAATGTTTTTAAGAGTTAATTTATTCTGTGTTTAATGGTTATTTTTGAAAATGGAAGGATTGTGAAGGAAACAGGATTTTTCCGGACATTTGCCGTCGTTCAGTGAAACAATAAATCAGTAACACTACGTTTTGAGATCTGCAATCTGCAATTTAACCTAGTTTGTAATTATGTATTAGGTTAGTTATTACCGGAAGAAGAAGCGGATTGCAGATCTCGAAACGTAGTGTTACTAAGTTATTGTTTCACTGAACGATGGCAAATTTTCGGAAAAATCCTGTTTTCATCAGTTCATTTATGGTGTAAAAGTAGACTTTGTAATATTTGTAACCAATTTTTCAAATTTCCCCCTCATTTCATGCTTAACCTTGTGTTTAGAAATTTATACCTGATGACGAGATCAGATTCCTTGTTTTCAACTTTTTTTGTAAAAATTTTTTACTCTTAGACAAAAAAATTCCTGATTACATGTTGGAATACCATCTTTTAATTGGGATGGCTGAATCTGTTTAACCCGAATGTTAATTAAACAATTTTTTATCCTTTCAAATAATGTATCCTGTATACTATAACTACATATTATTCTAAATAAACATAAAATACGCAATTTCTAGTTCACAACGATGGTAATTTGGTCTTTTGTTATTTTAATTAAACGGTATCAAAACCCACATTAATTATTAAAAGAAGGATTCGAAATAATTTTATAAAAATCATCTGACTAGTGGGCAGATTATAAAATTATACAGGGTGTTTACTAGCTCCCCTTAAAAATTTACGTTTGTTCTTCGTGTCAAAATAAATCCAAAATGATGCATAAACGTAGGCTATATACGCTTAGTACGTTTTATATTTCATTCCAGTAGATATAACAAAACTTAAATTTAGCACAATTATTCTTCTTCAAGTCTCAAAATCAAGAGAAAATATAATGTTATATTTTCATGCCACGTTTTACGACAGCAGACTGTTAAACATTTAATACTTCAATAACAACAAATTAAATGATAAAAATATGATATATATATATATCATATATATTGCACAAAAAAGAGTTGTAGAACTTTACTTGCAAATAACGAAGCAATGACTATTTTTTATCACTTTACGCAAAGTTGCTAAAGGGGGCTCGGTCATTTTGAATAATAACTGTTAACACTCCCTCGCTACTTTTGACTAAAATTTTAACATAAAAATGCCAAAATTTTTGGTTTTTTATTTTAATTTTTCTCAATAAATATAAGTATTAACTTAATATTAATAAATATAAATATATTTTTATATTTTAAATAAATATACGTTTAAGAATAATTATTGCTCTACTGGAATCCTATTTTATATGTTGAGAGATTAGTTATTAACAAAAGATTAAGTACCAGATGTTACATTACAATTACCGGTTTGGTCAGTAATTATAGTTCTCGTTTTGATTGGTACGAGGAAGCAGTTCATTTTAAAACGTGAAAAATGAAAGTGCGGCCCAGATGAGAAAAGTGAGATTGTTTTTCAACTCCTCTCCCCGACCCGCGCCTGTCGGTAGAGAACAGCCTGCTGTGTAATGGAGTTTCTGATTATTTTCATGTTGTTTGCTTTCGAATTATTGGTCGCGGCTGACCGGACATTGAGATTTGTTTTGTTCCAAAGTGGAAAGTTTTTCCAGAAATATATTTCAGCTATCTCTCCATCTTATTCGATCGTTTTCTCAGCCAGAGTATCAGCATCCTTGATGTAAGAAATCTGTTGATTTGATCTCCTGATTTGTTCGAGTTTTAGTTTATCCAAATGTCTTTTTCTCACTAGGCGTCACTGCTGTCGTGCTTAACATAATACCGTGTTTGTGCTTTCCAATCTAATATCTTTTTATAATGTTTTAAAGTGATCAGTTAAAATATTTCATTTTCTATTGTGAAATAACATTATTAGTTACGTTAACCTATCTAAGGTATAGTTGTGTTTATTTTAGTGTACCGTTTCTATGTATGTTTATGTTTTGGGAACAAAATTATATATTTTAATTAAATAATGAGATAAAGTCAAAACATTTTATAATTTATATTCTAATTAAAACCATTTCTGAAATATCTTTTCAAAACTACTTGAACGTTTGAATTGACACCCATATGAAATTTAAACTAAGTTATTAACGAGGTCTTACGGAGCAATATATCTTACTTAAATACACTAATCGAATTATTAACTCTGTTTAACTCCGTGGTAAGTTTATTTTTGCATTTAACAGCTAAGTAACTCCTCTTTGATGTTATTTTGTAAATTCGTTATTAGATGTGTTTTCATCACTTTTGGTGGTAAATGGGCTACTTTCCATGTAGGCGAAAACTGAGTCATCGCTTCCTTTGTAGCTAAATCAGGTGACTTTCCATATGTAAACATCTCTTTCCTTGCATATAAAAAAACGATTATGTTAGTAGTTATGACAGTCTTGAGTTCAAACAGCTAATATTAACACTAGAGTGAATGATAAATTAGTGTTGTTTTCTTATGGAAAAGTACTTATTAGACTATAAAATGTCAGATAATCTTTAAAAAAACTGTTGTGTTTTTTCATCCTGATGAAAAGTAACTCTCAATAGTAATAAATGCAATATCACCTGTAGGTCACTTTAGAGACTAATAATAAAATGTAGTAGGGCATGTACATGTTGCTTTGTATCCAATTAATAATACAATTTTATTTTATTTTTTATATATTGAAACCAAATAGCAACTATTAAATACGGAGTTAAATTAGCTGTCACAATTTTATTAAGATTAGTTAGTTACTATATGAAATCACCAACAATGAGCTAGAAATGTTGGCATCAAATGAAATAATCAGCTAAAATAAAAGTAATGAATGTTTAACTTAATCGATATTCTATATTAAATGTAGTAGAGCAAATCATTTAAAGTAATACAACAGAGAATAAATACTGATTAAACCATTTAAATGAATAAGTGTGATAGAGTAATTTTCATAAACTTTGTATAAATCAAACGGTTTTACGTTATTGAAGTCTCTAGTTCACAAGCTGTGATGATTTATTTATTTAATAATTTGTATAAACGAGCAGAAGTTGTTAAATATTGAAATGTAGAGTCAAAGCTTGGGATACACAGCTGGTATACCTCCCCCCTACACCAACTTACCCCTAAAACTTTGCTCAACACACATAACAATAAGAGTTTACTAACTACAAAGTTACTTGTTACTAGCCTACGCTTTCCAAATTAAACATGTAGACATTAGCTAGGCTTCGTACTTGCTGATTTGTAAGTCTTATTATTAGGTTTTTTGGATGACAAATTCTACGCAATAATTTAAAGATAACAGTGCATTTTAACACAAATTTATCATTATCATCGAATTAACGACCATGAAATGGGATGTTTTGTTTGTTTATTCGTAAACTTTCATTTATAACATACAACATTAATATGTCCTCAAACAATAATTTATTAAATTAACGCTATAAAATGTACGCAGGTTATTACACATTTTAATTTTCATAAGTAAAAGACTCACTAGAGCTTTATTTTAATAATCTGTTATAGCATATCCCAATTATCTTTACTAATAAATGAAGTTGAACTACCACATTTTATCCACCTAATGATATGTTGTTTATTTCTATTTCCAGTTTTAAGTTAAGGTTTTTTTCTTGAAATCTAAGAACACAGATGACTTGTGCGGACTTAAATTATAAGGGATTCCTTGCCTTAGAAATTACACAATGTGGTGCAATCTGGAAATCTCTCTTTTACATGATATCGTTTTTACGTATTTCCAGGAAAAGAATATTCAAACTACTTATAAAAACAATATCTATTTCGCGAAAAGATATTTAAATGTGCCGTTTTAATACCAAAAGATAACGATATTGGTATTAACAGAAATTGTGATTATAGAAAGGTATATAGTTCCCATACGATACATAGACTTTAATTATCTATCAGATGATCATGAATTTGAAACAAAAATGATGTTGACCGTCATATTTTTTGAAGAACTGCATTTAATTTAATAACCACCAAGGAATTGTAGTTTGTTGAATATGTAACACTAGTTTTCATCGTTCCAAATATTGGGGACAGCGTAGTGTCGTGTTAGTATATTAATTACTTTACTGTGCGTTTCTTGAAAGCTTTTAAAGTTTATTTTTTTATTTTTCACATTTTTTATGAATTTACTTTCAAGTGGTCAATTTCCTATTGCGTGAATCTAGTTCTCACACATTGTCTCCAGTATGTTCCTACCACACTTTGTTACCAGTAAAATAGCCCTTCCACAGGTTAAAGATTTACACTCGAGTGTATTGCAGAAGAAGAGCGGGGTCCTGAGGGTGCTAAGGAGTTTCCTTTTAGTTTTCCTTCTCGATCAGAATATAAAGCTTTCAAAATTAAAAGGATGCCAGTTTTTCAGACCGTCGCTCCCGTTAAATTTAAAAAATGTAGGACACTACGTTTCGTTGAGTTGTATCCAGCTCCTTTTACAATTGTAAAGAAACGTTAAACGTTTAAAATGTAAATCCTGTGACGATAACTTCACCACAGACCAATCTGTATGTCAAATATCTAAATTTATTAGGATGAAGGGAACCATTTTTCCCACTCATCTTGAAGCTGATGTGTATAAAATACCCATAATGACTATATAATTATAACAGTTTCGTGATTAAGAATCGGAATTCATTGCTTTGGTTAATTTTTCATCTCTTTCATCTCTAAAAAAGAGAATAGATGCAATCTTCTAAATGTTAATTTTTGCAAAATATGCAAATAACCGGTGTCCGAAAACCTTGAAGGATTTGCAATTATATGTGTTAATAACTGTCAAAGATTGGATACCACCATAGTTGAGGCAACAATTATCAGGATCTCACTTACCCTAGAGGGGGGGGGGGTGGATTTTGACCACTGAATCAGTACTCGCACAGGTTTAGCCACTAAGAAAGCCAAAAGCAGTTCTATTGAAGTTGAATGAAGCGACGTCCCTTTGTGCTTGCACAAAAGCTCTCTTAGTTCTAGCAAAATAAGTTTGTCCAAAAAAAGTATGAAAAGTAAAACGTAAAACTGTTTACATGAAAACCAAGCACAGATTTTTATGATCAACATGACGCAATTTCTCTTGCTTTATAAATGTAATAATAATACAGAAAGAATGGAAAAAGTGATAAATGTTTATGAACGCGTACATAACCTCCAAGACGCGTCGATTATAGTGCATCATACAGTTTGACGACTGCAATATCGTCAGTGTTACCATGACAATGTGTGCTATACAGAGCTCGTAGTTCTGTGGCTTTTGCGGCTCATTACCTTCTATTATGATATCAACGCTGGCAGAAAATATTGTCAACCCTCATTTGTTCAGAAAATAGTGTTTCCACCGTTAAGCAAAGTTATGACTTGAACATGGGTGGTACTTTACCTTGCCGTTCAGTTCCAGAAATGTAATGTACCGAATATAAAATTCATTTATCAGTAGTAAAATCGGGTAACTCTGCAATGAGATTTTCAAAAATATAAGTAATTTATGAAATTAAATACCTTTAAACACGTGTTATCAGCTATAAGGAACGGAAGAATATGATATATTAAAACATGTGTCTTGACGTTTGTCATAGAAAGGAGCTTGAAGGGGACGAAAATGATATTAGTCAAGTTGATATTCACAAACTTTAGCTGACTTGAACAAACTTGCTAACTAATTTGATAGAAACTTTCATAAACCTATTTCTTAGCAAAATATTGGTTCAGGCCTAAAATTTAGTCTAAATAAACTTATTTACGAAAGATGTGTATCGCCATTGGAAGATAGCAGAAACTTTCGTAAACCAATATTTTAGCAAAATATTGGATTCAGCTCTATAATTTTGTCTAAATAAACTTATTTACAAAAGATGTGTATCGTCATTGGAAGATAGCAAATACTTTCGTAAACCAATATTTTAGCAAAATATTTGTTCAAGCCTAAAATTTAGTCTAAATAAACTTATCTGCAAAAGAGTTGTATCGTCAATGGACGGCTAATCTGGTGGGTTTCAATTCTAAAGAAGAGTTTTGAATGGGCGCCCCACAAGCACAGTTTGGGTCCTGGACCACTTTATGCTTCCCTAATCACTTTTCTTTCTCCTGAAAGGATCCACTTCTATAGGCCAGGTCGTGAACATGCCAGTCGAGATATCCTGTTTCTGGATCGCAGGATAAAGGTTGATCCTTCCTCGTCACTACAAACTGCGAGTCCTTTGTTGCTGTCGATCAGTTTTATGAACCATTTGCCAACTCCGTTCCCGTTTTCATGTCAAAGCGGGGATCACATTTGTCTCCATATAATACCCTCGCTGGAAAACAAGCCCATAGATCAAAACTTACCTTAGGAATCTGTTTTGCAGGGTTATTCACAAGCCTTCTGAAACTTCCTCACTGTCGTTTAAATAATTCTGCTATATTAATTGAGACTTAAATATTAAATGACCCAAGAGCAGAATTTTGTGAAAATTTAATATTTAGTTCGCTCTAACAGTTACATCAGATAAATTCCTCTTTTGATATATTGATTCTATAATAATATTAAGTATATTTAAATAACAAAACCTGGCGATTGGCAGAAAAATAGACTATCTATAAAATTGCTGGACTTAAAGTTTTAATTTTTTCACAATATATGAATTTAACAATGGAGTAATGCGTCAACCCACGTCTCAAGTAACAGGCTTTGCTGATATTACTTGAAACATTTCCAGTTTATAGCACATCTCATGCTGATAGTTAAACTAAATGTGTTACAGTTTTACATGTTCTACAGTGTCATATGACTCATTTTGATTTACTCTAAGATTGTCTCGTTTCCATCACGGTTACCTCTAAGACCAATATAAAAATGTTCGCTAACGCTCAACCAATTCCTATTGTAGGGACATGGATCCTCCTCGACTTCGATGTTTCCTGTATAGAAATGAAATTTCTTGAAAAGTTTCAAGACTATAGGTTACTTTGTTCGCAAGATAAACAGCGGACAGACAGCCCTACAGACGGACAGAAATTAAATTTGTTTGATCCCCTCGAGTGATTGGTTTTGCTGACACTCAGCCAATTAATCCTGAATTCATTATTAATTCCACAGTTTATAATCGTTGACATATTTCAAATTCATTCATGAAAAGGAACATATAACTATACTACTATACTATAATGTTTCAATAGTCTGTGGTAAAGAATAGGAAACGCTTTTAACCCTATCGATATTTAGTGAATTTTAAGATTTCCTTAGTTTTTCTTTGTATAAATATCTTGCTAATATACAGTGTACTCCATTATTGCTTCTCTATATACTTTATATAATATTACCACATGCAGTCTGTATTCATAAGACTACGGTCGAAAGTACTTTAGATAAGAAATGCTATTGTCTTTATGTAAATGAAAATCCTTTTATTCCACCCCAGCCGTACTCCATAAACATAACATTGTATTTGTTTTGTTATCTGATTACTCTGTATACTCGTACGTTAAGCGAATTGAGATATCGTGGTGCTATTTGTTTTTTATAAACATTGTAATAAAAGTAAGTGGATATTAGTGATACGATCGTATTCCATCCTTTATTGCCCAATAATATATCTCATTAAGAATGTTCCTTTAATAGGTAAATATTATTAATATGGATTCCGAACCTCAGACATAGTTTGTGCACAGGCTGTAATTGTGAAGTAACGTATCCATATCTCACGTTATGCGTTGGACAGTTAGTTGTAAAGTAATGTACCATACAAAGAGTTAAATGAAGATAGATTTTTCAAATGTATTTAATGTTTCTAACTTATTTATAATGACTAAGATTTTGAAAATTGTGCACCGAAAGCATACTGTTCGATTGCGTTCAGTTTGATTTGTGTATTAAAAGTTTTATAAGGTCCTTTCTTCTTTGAATTAGCTCATCATTTCTCGTATGCAGGGTCCGACAATTTCGAAATGTTTTGAGTTGTATGCAACTTTTGTGATTTGCGTTCTGATGTTCGAATCTACCTATTGTGTGATACCTCTTCTTGAAATGTCGAAAAGTCTTTGTCATTATACCCCTGAACAAAAATATACCAACATTCAAATGTATGTGTTGGCTGTAGTTTTTACTCTCCACACTATAACTTAGCGGTAGCATAAATTTGACACATAACTACTTTGACACATTTGTAATCAAGCTCGATCGGACAAAATGTTTCAAGATGTTTTGACGTTTATACAACATTTGTGATTTACTTTCTGATGCCTATTGTATGATGCCTCTTATTTAAATTTCAGAAATATTTTAATGTCTGTCATTTATACACTCCTGAACAAAAAAAGAATTGATACATTCAAAATGTATGTGTTGGCTGTAGTGTTTACTCTCCACATTAATTATACAGATACAGATATAGATAAACAGCTGAGTGAGTTGACTTAAAGTGTCTTGTTTCTTCAAACTTTGTTCCGAAATTATTACTCTCCAGACAACTAAGAATCTGTTGTCAATTAATGAAATGTTTTAGCACACAACTAGGTAAGTCATAAATGTTATATCATTTATAAATCGTCAAAACAAAGTCGTCTCATAAATCTAATTTGTTAATTTAGGATCTTGTATGTCAATAGGTTCGGTTATCACAAATAAGGTTCTCTAAATGGGTATCAACATTTTATTGACACAAATAAGGACTGTTGGATCTGTGAGGTTTCAAGTCTGTCTGATAATTCCATTAATAATAGAAATAGGATGGTTTGGTATTGTGGTTATTATCATTTCCCTATAGTCCCCATTCTTTTAGTCTATGTTGCTATAAACCATTGGCAAAATATAAGATGATATTGAATTGGTCGTTTAGACTAATTTGTATTTTTAGAGGTCAAAAGAGAACTTTAAAACAGAAACATAACAAAACTCAACAGGAAGTGGAACTTGTGTTCGGTGAAGCGTACACGCAACTGTTGACGGCCGCTACTGTACGGTACGCTGGACACCAGCTGGTGGCGAGGTTTGCGGCCAGTCCACCCTTACCCACCCCTAAACTTCGGTGACCGACTGGTTGGAAGTTGTCCTGCTTAAATAGACGTGACAGGGATGTTTCTATCAAGGCAGTACGCTGTCAAGGGTTTTGGCCAAGTTAACCCTTCATCTATTACTCAATTTCACCGACCGACCAATTCGAAACTACCCTACTTGGATAAAAGTGGCATACTTAACTATAAATGTTTCTGACAAGGCAACAACTGAATAATGTCTCAAACAGTACAAATTTCTCAGTTCATTCAACTTCGGTGTCCATCTGATTGTAAAAAGACAGGACATGTTTAGCTAGAGATACTTCTGTCAGTGCAGTAACCTGGTAAGTGTTACGGAGAGTCCTTCGTTCGGCATCCCTTTAACTTCATTGACCGACTGGTTCAAAGTTAACCTGTTTAGATTGACGGTTAAGTTCAGAAATGAATTTTTCCCTCGAGGCAGGAAACTACCAAGTGTTCCAACTAGTCCACCCATTCAACTCCATTAAACCCACTTGATCGGAGATAAATTCCTAGATCAACGTGGCATGTTTAGCTAAAGATTTTTGTCAAGACAATAAACTGCCAATGGTTACGGCTATTCAACTCTTCACCAACCCCCAAGTTTCACTGACCCACTGGTTCGAAGATAAACTTCTTATATTGACGTGGCATGTCTACCTAGGAATAGGTTTTAAGTAAACTCCCAAGGTTTGTGGCCAATCCACCCTTCAGCACCCCTAAACTTCATTGATCCACCCCTAAACTTCCATTGATAACCTTGGATTTAGGATTTAGGTGGAATTTTCAGGTAGAAATGTGTCCAGGCAATACACTTCCAAGGGATGCGGCCAGTCCACTCTTTACCATCCCTCAATTTCATTGATCCACTGGTCAAATATAACATTCTGGGATTGACGTTGCATGTTCAGCGAAGACTGTTTCTTTGAAGGCAGTAAACTGGGAAGGGCTTGGGTTGATGACCGGAAACTATAGTAATTACCGGGAATTTCTCTAAAGTGTGGACTTGACCGTTATATCTCTCTGCTTCTCGTGTTATTTGCGCTCTTCTTGAGTCTTATCGTGCAGAATTGTGTTTTTAAACTTTTCCCAACTTTTTTCTGTTTACTCATCATTTACCTATCAAATTGCTCTCTGCACGAATTGTCAGGGCATTTCCGATCCGTAGTTCTCAATCTCAGATCAAGTGCCAGATTATCCAACGTGGTTTAGCGCCCAAAGATTTGGACAATCTGGGACGTGATTTGAGGTTGGGAGGTACCGATTATAGAAATATCCCTAGCCATCAGTTCGGACTTCGGTGATGCATCGGCGCCATCCCTTAATTCTGGCAAAAACAACAACAAACATTCCGTCGAGACAGTACCTACATTCAAGCTCAGATTACATAAGCGTTCGTAATGTTTATCTTTAACTTATATAGCGTACAAACAAATAGTAAATAGGGACAGAGTTGCCGACATCGCCTCCTTTTGGGAGGCAGAAAACAAGAACCGGTCATCAAAATGATATTTAGTTTTCATTGTAAGCAAAATAAATCCTTTTCTTTCTATGAATACAGTTTTGTATAACCCCGATAAGAAAAACTCTTCCAAACACAACCGGATAATACCAATGTTAACAACTGATCACTCTTTGGTTGTGAGTACATATTTATATAGTTGACATTTTCTGCTATAATGAGTAATAAATCAAGATGTATATAATTATGAAATATTAAATCTTAATTTATCCTTTATTTACACGATAAAATAGTTTAATAATAAGTGTACAAATCTTCACTTGTTACAAGTTTACTTGTTAGCTGCTACAATCAGCCGATTATTAATCAGAAGATAAATAACAATAGTAAGTCGATTGGTGTATTTAGGTAAAGTATTGCCCTCAGTAAAACCAGTAATATTCCGTTATTCTTTGTCTATATATTTTCTTTAAAATAAACTTGGGATCTAAATGTTAAATATGAAAGAAATCCATATTTAACTTTTTTATAAAATCTTCCGTTTTTATTTGTTACCATTTGAAAAACATGTATGGCCGCCAATTTAAAATATTTTAAGTACAGGCCTTAACAAGACTAAGAATTTCGAAACGTGTGTACTTATATCCTCATTTACTTTAAAGATACAATGCCATTCCTGGAAAAGAAACACTAAAAGACACACACATGGTAAACTAATCAGGGTTGAATTATATTTTATATGACGTTCCTTACACTTCTTTTCTTAAAACTCAAACGGTGAAGTTTGATAAATTAATTTGTGGACACTCTTTACACAATAGCGCAACTAAAAATGGCATTTTTATTTGCACAGGTTGCTTTTTAATAAAAATTGATGAACTATGTTACCTCTTAAGTAATTATACAAGGCAAAGTTTAGTTTTAATTACATTTTAAATTCGTGTCTTTCAAAAGCTTATACATAGACCAACACACTTTAAGATTATTCGGGGAGCATGCAATTCAATCTGTAACAACTTTTAGCCAGAGCCAGATAGTTCTCACATGGCTGAACTTAGATTGCAGTTGAAGGTTTGGTCGGTTTAGAATAAAATATTTATTACTCAGACATCAGTGATCTAGATTACAATTCTAGAGAAAATATGTTAATTTAAAGTAGAAGAGGGCATTTTATTTTTGATGTGAGTAATGTCTAAACTCATTAAGAATATAATTTCTATATAGCAGGAAAATTTCTCTTTAAGCAACAACCTTAAAAAAGCGTCTACCTTTAGTTTTGAAATGTACAGCCTCCCGTTCTTAAATAGTGTATAGCAATATCGTAATTAACGCGTTTTTATAACCCAATTATTTTGATTTCTAATTAAAAGCTTTCATGTTAAAAAATGCTTTTACATGAATACAAACGTTTTCTTTTATAGATGTTTTTACAAACTCACTAATCTCTTACACGTCATCATTGTTAACTTTCTTCTAAACGACGTTCGTTACTCTCGTTAGTAATTCCGATACAGATGAGCCTTATCTACACAGTACGTTGTTGCAGGCTATTTAGATAAGAATGTTGTTGTCTTGATAATGCTATTATGGAAATTAGACATTTCCACACCATGAAAGTTCCCTTCGCGATATTTTTCAGAACTTATTTTTATAATAATATTGGAAAGGCTTTCGTTATAAAGTATTGCATACTCTCTGTTGTGTATGAGCTGAGGATAAATTTGCATTACGTTCGCACACAACTGATTTTCCCTAAAATCGATAGAAATATTTACCACGGGAAAAATCGATCACAGTTGTGCTTGTTTTTCTGGAGGAGAAATGAGACAGTATTAAATAGGTAAAAATATGAAATAGCTATTTTTTGCTAAGGTCGTGAATAAATTTAAAACCACCTTAAACCAACCATACGAGACCCGCTATTTGGCGGAAAGTGGCGGCTTCCAGTCTCTTTATCAAGTAGTCTGACGGTGATGTATCTACTATATAAATATTTTAACGAGCAAGATTGTTTAATTGGGTTTTCTTAATGACATTGTATTGTTTTAAGATAGTATTAATACCAGGCTCTCGCTATTTTCTGACAAATAGATAGTATTTTTAGGTCGGCAGTTAAAAATTCTAATAGGTATTATTTGTTAATCAAATATTCAAACGTTTACATTTATTTTATATTTTTAGGATGTAATTCAAAATTAGAGTTTGCGTTGACACTGAACGAACGAGTTCAGGGAATCGCATTTAAAAATCAAAAGCCGGGTTAACTGCTCAGTCCAATGCATCGCTTTCTAGATTCTGCCACTTTAATTACGAACTGTCGACTGCGATGGTTACACTGAACAAGCAACATGAAGAGAATGCCGGTTCAGGGAATAACATTTAGCAATCATAAGCCAGGTTAAGTGCTCTCAGTGCGAGGCGTCCGTCCTAGATTCTGCCACTTTAATTACGAATTGTCAACTGCGATGGTAACAATTAACAAGCAACATGAAGAGAATGCCGGTTCAGGGAATCACATTTAGCAATCATAAGCCAGGTTAAGTGCTCTCAGTGCGAGGCGTCACGTCCTAGATTCTGCCACTTTAATTACGAATTGTCAACTGCGATGGTAACACTGAACAAGCAACATGAAGAGAATGCTGGTTCAGGGAATCACATTTAGCAATCATAAGCCGGGTTAACTGCTCAGTGCGAAGCGTCGCGTCCTAGATTCTGCCACTTTAATTACGAACTGTCAATTGCGAGGGTAACACTGTACAAGCAACATGAAGAGAATTCCGGTTCAGGGAATCACATTTAGCAATCATAAGCCGGGTTAACTGCTCAGTGCGAGGCGTCGCGTCCTAGATTCTGCCACTTTAATTACGAACTTTCAATTGCGATGGTAACACTGAACAAGCAACATGAAGAGAATGCCGGTTCAGGGAATCACATTTAGCAATCATAAGCCGGGTTAACTGCTCAGTGCGAAGCGTCGCGTCCTAGATTCTGCCACTTTAATTACGAACTGTCAACTGCGATGGTAACACACCACTCAGTCGTCCTCACACCGCAATTCAATTAAATGTGACAATTAATTTCGCTGAAAGCAACAACACCCACGCGTTAAGCTGGTCGTGTTTTAAGTAAATCAGTCAAAACGTATGCCTTTATTAATTTAATATCATACCATGTTTGTTTTATTATTATCATTGTTACGCTTTAATTAGAATAAATAAGTTTGGTATTTTATGATATAAGTATTAGTTGTATGAAACTTTATTTTTCTATATTATAAGTTCTTGCATTACGCAAATACTGGTTTACATGGTACAATCGATGTTTAGTTGAAAAATAGTTTTGTAATAGGTTTCATAGCTAATCAGTAATTATTTTTATTAATTAACGATAGATTACAGGTGTTTTAAGATGGGAATACATTAAATTATTTTGGTTCCAAATAATATAGATGAACATAAAAATGTGAAATTTGAGAGAATTTACATAAGTTATTGTTTAATTGAATGATATTCAATTAACTAACAAATCACTAGACGAACTAACAATAATATATTAAATGTTTTAAATAGCATGTGTAAATTATTTTTTTTTTAAGTAAGTTATCTTTTTCTTAAGGAAAAAATAATTTAATCTGTTTATAAACAAATAAAATGTCACTCTATCCTGCTTTCATATACATAGTCTATTTACGTACTGTAAAAAGCTCATATCTTTATCCTGAAACTTTTTTATCGCTGGGCTGATTATAAGATGGCTCCAACTTCTGCTTAAAATTCCTACCAATCCTCTAGGAACTAAAAGAAATTATATTTTTCTCTCATTAGAAATGGTTTTTATAAAACTGTCACCAACATTTTCTTTAAAAGTTAAAATAAATCATTATTCTAACTGTAAATTGATTGCACGACTTTAAGGGCGACTGAACTATGTTGCTTTAAGTAGTAGGATATAATTAATAGCAATAAAAATGCCTTATATTTGTATATGTGTATATATATACACATATATACATATGAATATATATGTATAAATGGCAATAGCCTAATATACTCGTAATTTCAATAAATATTGATCACAAAAATTACTTCCTCTACAGGAACTCGAACCCGGATCTCTTACTTGCCGGGTTAGTACGCTACCACTGAACCACAAAGCCCTTACTTTTTAATGTCGTTTTACCACAGCCGGCTTTTATTTAATTGATTTAAAACTTTATAAACGATTCAATGCTGGCAAAAATATAGGTCTATTGATGTTTCAAAACTATAGCAGATTATCCTACAGGTATTGAAATATCCCATCAAAGGCATTGACATGTTTTAAGTGACCGAATTATGTATATTTCATGACTTAAAAGTAATAAAATTTCTCATTTAAATTTATGCCAGCCAAATAACTTTTTCCTTGATAAAGTTAAATTTTAAAAACTCCTGATTAGTACGTGTTTTCATAAATAATGCTACAGGTATATTATTTAGCTAACTATATCGTAATATCTCTTTACATAATGATAAAATATATTATTCAACTAAAAATATCATAATATCTCAGAATTGAAATGACATGAAATTAACAATGGTTATTAAACACGAAGTTAGGACTATAAATTACTCTCTGTTACTTAACCTAAAAAATGAATTCAATGCTTTAAAATTAGAATAATTTAAAATACTGTATATAAAATATAAAACTTATAATCAACAAATGAATAAAAAATAATCAATTAATAATATATATATATATATATATATGTATTTATTTATTCATCTCGTATATATAAAATTATATATAAATTAAATAATATATATATATATATATGAATATATAAATAATCCCATTATTATTACTAAGACCTACTCACTTTCATTTAAATCATAAAAGTGAACTTCATCTTACAAATATTAGTGCTGTAATTTCTATCTAATATACATTACTTCTAAATGTAAATTTGTATCCGACTAACTTATCTTAGTGTATAGAGTTACAGATTATAATTTTGATATAAAAGCAAATTACTCAAATTACATACTACAGCATTATAATAACTAATCCAAAAGTACTTTTAGCCTATTCAGGGGAATATGTTCGTTTCCATACTTCATAAGACCGATACTAATGAAAGTACTGAGTTGCTTCCTAATATAGTTGCTTTACTGCGCTGGAAAAAACAAAAAGTCAGCACGTACCAGAGTAAACGGTTTGCCAGGATTTACCTCGCTAGCGCCACATTGCTACCTGGCGCGCACCATTACTCTGCTGCCAGAGATTTATGTGTCTGCGGCAATGTGTCTAGTCTACCTGACTATTGACAGGTTCAGGGCAAAGTTTGTTGTGTTTCTCTCTCTGGTTCCTAACACGGCTAACTCTTTCCATGCTTGCTAACGAATTGAAAGAGATAATAGAGCTACACAATAAAACAATAACTGTACTGTTTTAGAACAAATTTCATATTACACGGCAATTACTGTTTTAGATTTCATATTACACGGCAATCTTCTTATAGATGTATACATTTTTAAATTCCATTCAAAATTATAATTAATTTCAAACATACTTTCACTCCAACACATGCATAGGTTCTTATATCAGTGTAGGAAAGTTGTGCTTTGAGTTTTGAAAATTTTAAATGTAGTCTTTTCAGCAACTTTTCATGAACTTACCAACAGAGAAAAATGCCTAGGCCGTTAAAAAATTACATGGTTGAGAATTTAGCTTTCTTCATTCAATCGATTATTTCACATCTTCAAAAAAATTATTATTTTGTGATCAACCTGAGTAGGAGTCGTTCAAAAGTACAACAGTTATATGTACCCGATAACTGTCCCTGCCCCTAGTTTCATACAGATGAATGTACCTTACCTGACTTTATCACTGACAAATAATCTGCAGTACAGGACCTCAAGTATCTAGAGGCTGGGTAAAGATAATATTCCCATCTTGATAAATCCATGAAAACAAAGACAAAATATGTGCTGTGCGGTAAAATAAAAACCAACCTTAACACCTGAAACGTAAACAAATAAGCATGGACAAATATGTAAAAGCGTGGGAAATGAAAATTATAGGCTATTATATACAGTAAATATATACGAGCATATTACGAAAATTGTGATGTTAACGGTGTAATAATAATGATACACATAATTATAAATGACAAGTTGAACCTATTCAATAGATTTTGTACACATATTGGAGCATTAGTACTCCTTACCATTTACTATCCTAAAAGCCGAGTGAAATTTAAGACATTTAATCTCGTAACCGACGCAGTGCTCTCTCCAAAACTGTTCCTTCCCTGAGATTAGTTTCAGTAAAGATACAATCTTTATTTACAGCGTGGTGGTGCCGCAAGCCCTAAGATAAGGCATTGTCTTGATAATACCGTTATGTAACTTTAGACGAGTTCTGCTTCCACTTGGATTTCATCCCTGTCCTGCCTTAAATATTTTATATCAATAATTTTGTATTTACTTGTTACTTATTTCATTGTTTTGATATTTTTACAGTTTCCGATTATGAGGAGAATTGAGTATTAATTTGTTTGAACAAATATTTTAAATTTGTTCATTAGAACTGTTCTAAGTGGTACCAGTGAAGAAATCGGTTCAAAAATGCCTTCGTATTTGTGAATAATTCTAAAAACTTTTATTTTGAGCACTTCTTGGTCTAAACTGATATATTATTTTTCAATTATTCTTGTGTGTGCAGTTTTAAAATGTAATCTAACGTATTTTTTAAAGGGAAATTAAATTTCAAATCTGTTTATAGTAGCATATTGCATTAAATTTAAAATTCAATAATAACTCTTTGTATTACGGATGTTACAATAAAAGTTATGACAAACTCAATATTTTTTTTTAACTACGTCCTTATAATCATATAGGCTGTCGTATGTCAAACATCAACCCTAACGCTACTTCGGTTGCATTTGTATTTCTTACCTCCTATCAACCGTCTTCGGCCAAACAGCAACCCTAATGCTGCTATGGTTACAACTGTAATTCGCACCTCCTATCAACTGTCTTCGGTCAAACAGCAACCCTAATGCTGCTATGGTTACAACTGTAATTCGCACCTCCTATTAACTGTCTTCGGTCAAACATCAATTCTATCGCTGCTATGGTTACAACTGTAATTTGTACCTCCTATCAACTGTCTTCGGTCAAACATAAACTCTATCGCTGCTATGGTTACATCTGTAATTCGTACCTCCTATTAACTGTCTTCGGTCAAACAGCAACCCTAATGCTGCTATGGTTACAACTGTAATTCGTACCTCCTATTAACTGTCTTCGGTCAAACAGCAACCCTAATGCTGCTATGGTTACAACTGTAATTCGTACCTCCTATCAACTGTCTTCGGTCAAACAGCAACCCTAATGCTGCTATGGTTACAACTGTAATTCGTACCTCCTATCAACTGTCTTCGGTCAAACATAAACTCTATCGCTGCTATGGTTACATCTGTAATTCGCACCTCCTATCAACTGTCTTCGGTCAAACATCAATGCTATCGCTGCTATGGTTACACCTGTAATTCGTACCTCCTATCAACTGTCTTCGGTCAAACATAAACTCTATCGCTGCTGTAGTTACATCTGTAATTCGTGTTTGTATTTGAAAAATCTCCTGAAATTGCTATAAATATGCTAGCAAACTACTTGAGTTTATCTCTGCAAATCAGAATTAGGCCAGGCTTTGCTCATTTCAGCTCATTTCATAGCTCATTTCATTTTTGAAATGTTTTTTGGTCAGATTGGCATACAGAAAATCATAAAGATATTTTTATATCCACCCGGCAGACTAAAGAGAAATTCCCTACTGAATTATATACTTCAATGACGCTCAGCCAAATACCGTAGAGGGACAGGCACCATCATAGACTCACTCTTAATTATGTATAAAAGCAGTTACATTCAAAATTGTATATGTCTCATCTTTCTCTAGAGCTATTTGGTGTAATTAGGCTGCATGTGCTTATTATATATCCATGTACTCAGATTGTTGAAAATGTACTGTTTCTATGATTTTCTCGTTGCCACCATGGATAACCATAAGAGTAATGTTAGACTGCTCACTTACGTTTAAATAAATTCCATGGAATGACATGCACCACCATCGAACTCTATATTGCCTGCGTATTAGTCCAGCTCTATGCAAAATTCTATAAGTTAGTTGGTTAACGAAACACCTTGCGGACGACAGACAGATAGACAAAATAAACAGACACCATTTTAATTTGTCAAGCTCGTGAGTGATATACTTTGCTAACGCTCAGCCTTTTATATATTTCATGTGCAGAAAAATATTGAAGAATGATTTTAAAGTGTTTTTTATATTATATTTTTTACTACTCTAAAAAGTAGTTTTCAGGTTTAGGCTTTCAAAAGAAGTCATACCACCGTAATGATGTAATTATAAAAATACCACCCCAAAAGTTTCACTTTCAGTTATATATTGTGTTATGACAGACCTTTCAATATCATGGACATCTATCTTGAAATACTCAATATCAGTACCATTCAGACCCAGCAATCATCATGAATTCAAGTCCTACATGAATATTTATCACTCTTTTTGTGAGACGAGATGAATGTGTTAGCGGCAGTGATTGTAATGAGAAAATACCACTGGCCGTCATGCCGTTGCTGTTATGTGTACTTAAATTGGTGTTTTTTTTTTGCACGTGTTTGTCATTTACATCAATTAAAAATGTAACATTTTAAATTTTAATTTTACACCATGTTAGCAAGTCTATTTTGTTCTAATACGATTTTCCATTACTGTTAGCTAGTATGTAATATACTATAACATATGTGTATAACAATATGTATAACAAAATTATACCGGTTGTGATCAAAGCCATAACTATTCGCATGTACCGTATTACTGTGATGCGTTAAATTGAACTTTCGATAACCGTGTAATGTATCTTAGAAAAGTCGCAAAAAGCATTAAAAATTTAAGTGATTATATTTTTGTAATATCATAAGCAATTAAAGGTTTAAAAGGGCTTAACACTTTAGAGATGAATGAAATTGGGTGAACGTTTTGTCCTTAAAAATCCAAATATCGTTTTCTATAAATTTATTTTGTAACAATGCTACTAGGATAAACTAATTCTTTTTGTATTAAGAATGAACCATTCCGTGATGATTGGCATAGAAGTTTGATGGGTTAAATTCAAAATTCTCCGAATCTCGAATTGTTGAGATCTCAATGAAAACTTCACTGATTGGTTTTTTATTGCGCAATCAGTTGAAGGTCGGGAAGGCTCAATAGTTTAAAATGTTTGAAAATGTGTTTTATATCATTATTGATGGAATACTTTTATTTTTCATTTTATTAATGTTAAATTCAATTTTTTATGTCGCTCATATTCCAAAAAGAATGTATTAAGAAACAACATTTACTGATTTTTCTTTCTTCAATATTAGTTCCTGTGCAAATAAAACCCTTATCTACAGATTTAACTACTGCAGGCAGTTAAGATAAGTGTATCATTTTCTCGGTGATGTTATGCAAATGAAAATTCTTTCGGGCTTCCCCAGGGAACCGCCTATGGCTCCGTTCTCTTTTTCAGCATTTTCCTCCGTGCCAGTCCCATTCATGCAATTTCTAATATTAGCTTTAACTGAAATATAGTAATAAATATCACGATTAAACAAATAAGGCTTATTATATAGTATAAATTTAAAATATATTATTATTTAAATATTTTTTACATGCGTTTTCAAAGGGAAAGATGCTATTGTACAGAGGATTGGGAAATAAATCAAATCCTGATAAGCACGTCGTTGATTTAGCTTCTTAAGCTGTACAATGTACATCCAGTTGATATTAAATTCAATACCAACTAATAAAGAATGGGATTTTTCACTATGTGTGGCTGATAAAATTGTTGTATATCCCTATCTGTTTATCTAATAATAAATCTTTTATCACTAGGTGCACTTGTAAAAGACTTCTTAGGTAGCAGTATTTCGATACCACGATGCCTAAAAATCCAACTTAACTAGTAAAGAGGTGCTAAAAGATCACTCTCAATAATGTTAGGTTTTTCTTTTGGGAGTGGGATTACTTTGTCTGGATCTGGTGGGGTAGAAGGAGTAGAAATACTCGATTTAAATTCGGTTAGGTGCCGTGTTTTCTCTCTTGTTTATACCTGCAAAGTTTAGTGAGTGGTTAGATGAGATCAAAAGTGGTCAAAATGCTTGGTACCAGCACCATTTTTCTCTTAAACATCTATTCCTATACCCGTTCTATTGTTTATTTTACTAAAAAACATAAAAAGATAAAAATAATTTTTTCGAATGATAAAGATATCCCTGCTGTCTGTAGTAAACCGTTCATTATTGCAGTCTGTTTTAATGATTGGATATTAAGTATTTATTTTCGTAGAACTTCGCTAATGGTCACATTAAAATAAGTTCATTCAATAAAGGACATGGCGTGCAGCCAATGTATAGTCACTCGAGATTTTGAACTATTTTCTGTGTATTAAATTCCAAACAGTCAAAATTTGTTTTCTTAATCAAGCATTAACTATAAAGTGTTTAAATCGTCCAATGTCTGACTTTTAATGATGGTCCTAATGAGTGAATTATGTTAGTAACGGCTATGATTAAAACCAATTAATGTTCAAGAACTGCCTAGTAATGCAAATACAGGTTAAATATTTTAATGCTTCAACATCCATTTTATACTAATGGTATGTCAAAAAAATATAAATGTTTTTCCGTTGTTTAGCTCACGTTAGCTTAAAATAAGTTGTCATCTTTATAAGTTTCAGTATAGTTTGAAGAAATACTCTTTTTAGCTAGAACACCCTCAAATAATATGTAAAATTATATAATTTGTAGTTATATAATTATATAAATTTATTTTTTTTTAGTTTACTCAACTTTGTTGCCTTGTAGTTTTATTTTATTGAATGGAGTTCTTATAAAAGATATATGTCTACAAACTTTCACATCAATATATAGTAAAAAATATAAAAATATAATTTCTATTTATGTCAGTTTTCCATACCTTAGAGGTGTTTGATTGGCGTTATCACCTTAGTCTATGTATTCTAGTTATTAAAATTAGTTAAACGTTTCTCATTAAATAATAAAAGCACCACTCACTAACTGAAAAAGGAATTTCTATTTAGAAGACAAGATGAGAGTACTGGACGGAGGTTAATCTAAATTCATCGTCTTGTTGTTGCCAGGAAGCTCAGGAGTTAGAAGAGGAAGTGAAGGTTTATTCCCGTTATCATGCAACTTCTAAAACCGGGTCAGTTGCGCTCTTAGCAGCGGAAATCTGCCACTGACGTCACAGCACAGTTTGATTACTGAAACACGTGAATGGAATTTGTCAATTAGACACATATTGCGTACGTAATTGAACACGATAAGTGTATTTAAGAATAACCAAAATAGTAAAATGAACTGTAAAATACAAATTAAATTATTCTACTGCCTCTTAATTTAAAAGTGAAAGTCCACGTGTCATGTCAAAAATCTTGTGATAAAATATAAGCGTCTTTAAATTTACCTCTGTTGGTATGTCGCATGTTCCAAGTTATGGTTAATTTGAGTTAAAATAGGGAATTTTGTCGCTTAATCCCTTTAATAAAAATCAACACTTCAAAAGTGTGCATGATACTATCGTAGTTTTCTTCCTTGTAAAATTACATCTTATGAACGGAAATTTAGTAGAAGTACATCTTGTGTTTGTGATATATTGAATTATAAAAACCATGATAACAGCTGAAGAAGCTATAATTGTCGTGACATGGAGTGACATGTTTTGAAATTTTCTGTTTTTATTTGAGCTTTTATATGCTCTTAAAAATATTTTTGTCTAAATTTTAAAATAATGTGAGAATTTTTCATTTATATTTCTAAATTCTAACAGCTTTAAGAATTACAAAATATTTTACGTAATTTCGTGATGTTTGACTAGGATAACAAATCCATTTGATTTATTTTACTTTTAAATAAAATTGTCATTTTAAATTAAATAAGAAAATGATTCATCCATTTCAAGACCAATTTTTTACAATAACACTCAGCTTCCAAGGCCTACACCGTTGATTATTTACAATAGTAATTTTAATAATATTAACATCTGTAAACCAAATAGAACGAACTTAAGATTAAGTAATGCATATATCTTTCCTTATAAAACGTTTTTGGTATTAAAAAACTATGAATCTTAATAATTAAAAAGTAATGTTGGTGCATAAGTGTTAATTACTGATATGTTATTTTAAAAGATTTTAATGTAATAATGATTACGTCCGTATTCGTCTAACACTTATTTTATATTTTATTGTATGCTGAAAGATACAATAAACCACAAAGTATGCCGGTTTTTACTAAGCTTTTCAAATATTGCCACCCCTTATACAGCCTGAGTTTGTAGAAACGTTTTAAAAAGAAAAGGCATCAAAGACAAACAGTTTGTCAACCCTCTGCGTTGGGGTTGGGATAAACGCAGGAACTTTGAAACATCATCGTTGGTGTTGAAAGAAAGGATAGACATTGTTTGTGATAGATGTAACACTAGACTGTGTCCTCAACTACCTCGCAACCTGCTCGTACCCCCCCCCTCGCACTCAAACCCTTACCGCCCTATCTACCCCGTACCCCGTAGCCCACCCCCCACTTTGTCCCTGAGCAACAAGTCACCCCTTATCGATTTTGACCACTGCCCTCCCCTAACCTCACAGTGCGTTAAAATCCTTTTATATATATTTACTAATGATTCCTTATAACTGAAACACAACACTGACATTTGTCAGTTGTTGGGAGTTATCAATAATATCCACGATTATTGACGTTTATTATCGTAGAATTATTATAACTTCGGGTTTTCATAATCGGTACGTTGGAGGCTAATTGATATTTTTTTGTTTAACGTCAGACTTGTACAATAATATTAAAAATTTTAGGACTAATCTTTAGAATGATTTGGCTGAGCGTTAGCGAAAACCAAGTTATCTGTTGCATTTAAAAATATCGAGCTAGGAACTGAAAAATTGTATTTCTGTCTATGTCTGTCCTCAAGATATGTCACAAAAAACTTTACTATAGACTTGAAATTTTTTCCAAGCTTCATTTATATATCGGCAACATCTAGTTCGATAATGATGAAGCATGTCAGTCTATATGGTTTGGCTGAGCTTTAGCAGCCATTTTTACGCGGTTTTGGGTAACCATGATGGCAGTACTAGAATCGAAGAATAAATAAATTTGTAAAGAAACCCGGGAAAATTAATATGACGTTTTAACATGCTACATGTTTTAATCTAATAACATTAACTAAAGAAATTTTTCATGTAACCCGGTGATGTTTATTGGGTGTCACACGGTATAGTATAGTCCCATCTTTTATTTGTATATTTAAATCGTTTAATTCATTTATTTTAATAATTTTTTCTTGTGTATTAATATTTTATAGTACGTTTAATATAAAAATACGAATAGAACGTTAACGGTCAATTAATAGTGAATATCTAACAGTCGTAAACGAACTATACACATATTTTTCCTGTATTAAACAGTACTAATCAAGGTTAATACTACACATATTTGATAGTATTAAACCGTATGCGGTAAGTTATATCTAATTACATGTTTGTATACAATTTTAGTATTTGTCTAGTCTACCACGAAAATCTATAATAGCACTATTATATTAGATGCCAATATATTGCATTGCGCAGAGAATTATCGTACAAAACTTTTATAAGGGAAATTAATTGATCGTAATTAGTTTAGTAATTAATAATTATCCTCTTCTCTCCCCAACCCAAGAGGGGGGTTCTTACAATTTGTAAGAAAAAATTGTAATTAATTAAAAAATCTGGTCGCTTATGTGAGCTATTAGTGCAGTGTGATTAAATAAAAGAGACATTATTCGTATAAAAAAACTTATTGGCTTTGAATTAATATTCAGATTCTGGCTAAAGCATTATTTTGTTTAATCTTTATTGTTCTGTGAGGCAATATTTTAAAAATTCCATATTTTTAATCAAATAAATTAGAATTTCATTATGTAAATTATTTTTAAATGTTTTACTGTTCAGTTTTACACATATTTACCTGTTCATGTAATAATCCATAAATCAATAATCTATTCTCCCATTCACCTTTCTTTAGAGAAATCTAATATTCACAATATTTTGAAACCTCTTAGTAAAACAAGGATACAAGCTTACACGGATACAGGGATATTAGCTTTTTTAATACATTGTTTAGCACATTTAAGTAAAAAGAAGAAAATATTGATCATACGTTACTAATCTATAATAATATCAAAACATTGCTTGACTTTTATTTAGCAAATTTATGTTAAAAAAATATTATTTGTAGACAGATTTTGTTATCAATCGAAAAGTCTTAAACTCTAGAGGTGGATTTTTTGAATTCGAATTCCATGAATTCTGTCTCATGGCCCTCCAAACTAGAAATGTAAACTTATGAGAAAATATATATATTTTTAATGTAAAACAGCTGATTACTAAAAAAAACACGTATGTTGCTCAGACAGGTAGTATAAGTCCATTAACCAAGTTGATATCATCTTATTTTTTCTAGTTTGGTTTAAATCTGTGTTTTATTATTCATATTGTGTGCTTTCCGTAAATTTGGAACCTCTAATAAACCAACAACCTAGGGTTGTTTGGCATAGTATTGAAACATCAAATTTCCTATGTAGATAAAGATAACTCAAATTCTCCTGAATAGTTTTTCACAGTTTAAAGAGCAAAATATAATTTTTACGACCCTTTTTTATCACTGTCGACAAGTAGCTATAAATAAGCTATGCAACCGTGCGTTTTGTTATCCAAATATGTTTTACGTAGTGGAACGTGATACTATACTACCCATAAACAACTTCAAAACGTGTGTATATCATTATCAAATTTATATTCAAACAATTTACCGAAATAAAACTCCAACCAAAATGTTTAATTACGTTAAAGCCTGAGCAAACATTATTAAATCCTTGTTGGAATTAATGACCATGCGTTTTATCCTGCCTGTCCAATATTTCATTAGTTTTAACATGTAGTTTGTATTTATTTTACTTATCCAGCATGCTACATTTTCCAGTTGGTGATTTTTGTAGGCGATAAGTACGTTTACTGTGGCCGGTACCTTTATGAGTTTCGGTGAGAGAGCAAGAAGGTTGATATTTCGGAAAATGGAATCGTCTGGGGGATGTATGCGATGGTCGGCTGGGATATCGGATAGTAAACGATGAGCGAACGTTTAGATATTTCACGTTCAAAAATTAGAGGTTGAGGGTCATTAAGCTCACTCGCATAAAATGTTCTCGTATCCGATAAGGAAAGTTTTGTTATTCATGTTGGCAATATTGGGTGAGGTTTAGCAATCCTACCCAATATTGGAGTGATAAGTGACACGAGCAATGGAGGAGGAGGAGCAATGAGAAGGAGAGAGAGAGAGAGAGAGAGAGAGAGAGAGAGAGAGAGAGAGAGAGAGAGAGAGAGAGAGAGAGAGAGAGAGAGACTCCTTGTTACTATTAGCAGTAAATCTATAAAATGGTTTATTCAAGATACATTTGGGATAGGATAACAGTACATACTATTAATCATAATACTATTAATTCTTCATTTAGCCTCATGTCATTATTTTGAAGTGGAGAAACTTAGCATGTAATTTTCCAAATATAAATGATAAGTTTAAAGATACATAAACGTTAAAATGAAAATATTAAAACTAAAATTAATCCATACATGGGGCAGAGCAATTAAATGCTTTTCTAAAAAGTTGCCAACATTTAATTTATAGATACCTACGCAAACTACAAAAATTTGTAATTTAATATTTCCAAGAAAGAGAGTTCAGTTCTAAATTCTAATTTTTCCCTTACGGTTCAACCTTTTGTAAACCCTTTGGAAGTTGGGTTTTCACCTCTGCTGTCAAGAGCGCACTCGTGACCCGGTCACCCCCCCTCCCTTCGGCACCACTACTCCCGACTCACCCATCCACCCTTCTCCCTCCAGGTTCAGCAACAAGTCTCTTGTATCGACCGACCAAGCCAAAGCCAAGCCATTCACTTGCTGTTGGTTCAAATAACCTGCCACCATTTGTTACACTTTTGCATTTTCAGCTTATATCCTCGGATATCAATGTAGACCTGCTAGTAATAGTCCAGGCACCATCGGCACCGTGTTTGTACACGCTACGTTTCTCAGAGTAAATCATTAACTTAATATTACTCCTCTCTAAATATACGTGCCAAGTAGACATTAATATTACTCTGCATGTTTCTCGCATAAAAAATATCGAGCCTTAACATTATTTGTCGTGGAGAGTGTGTGTTGATTTTGTAGGACACGTGTAAGATATAGTCCGTTGTTAGACCTACAACTATTCATTATTACAAACGAGTTCATGGCACCATATCTAATTTGGTAGTGCCACCTCCTTTAAAAATATATCATTAACTGTATTTATCACATTATGCTATCTTAAAAATTATGACAAACTTTCTCCTTTTGTAAACATATTTAACAAGAACAGAGTGTGCGCCACGTAAGTAAATAATAAAGTAAGTAATTTTGTATAAGAATCAAACTGAAAAACCTTTCGTGGCACTTTCTCGACAATTGTTGCTTAGGTACAATGTTGACAAGTTGGTATGCTTCCAGGAGTGACGGAGAGCAGAATAGCTGATGGAGGAGACGACGATGGTCAGCGACAGGTCGGCGCCGACGAGTCGCCATGATCCCGAGCAGTGCGGCGAGCTCGAGACATGACGTGAACACGGTCCAGCGCCATAGTCAGAGTTAGATTTATTTTTATACGGAAAAATAATGGAGGAAGTGAAAAGCAACTCGGCGCCGGAATCGCCGGCGAGGACTCCACCGCCGCCGGGCCAGAACGCGGATCTGGTGATCGGCGACTATATGGAGAGGTTGGGGACGCGACTGGGTATACTAGAGACCGAGTTGAGGTACGCCTGGAGAGCTCTGGATCTGCTCTCGCAGGAGTACATTAAAATGTGGGAACGGCTGGAGAAGTTGGAATTGCTCTTGTACGAGCAGCAGAGTGTCATCTCACAGTTGATCGAGTTCTACTCCTCGGTAGAGCCGAACGAAACGGAGGGTGACTTGTTGGAGAGACCAAGAATCATCCAGGGTATCAGTTCCGTCGACGAGATAGGCCTCTTGAACACCGATTTGGTTATGTCAACGACTGCTGCACAGTTCATTAATGAGCTGAAAATCGAAATGGGAGTCGACGGGTTGAATCTGCCCGATGAAGCCTTTTATAGAAGTCTGAACAACGCGTACAGGAACGATCTCGTTTGCCCGAGTAGTTCTGTAGCGGCGTCAGGTGCTTCGCAACTCGGCATGATCTGGGAGGAGTCGGAGGAAGATAGCAACGGAACAACGAAAAGGGAAGAGAACAAGGACTTAGTGACTGCGACCGGCGAACCTCAGGAAGTGTTCAGTTCTTTAGATTATAAAGATTATCGTGGGAGCTCGCCTTGCGTCAGTGAGAATGATTTAGTTCAGCTTTCGCAGCTGTCTACGATGGACCAGGTCGCGTTGGAAAAACTAAAAGAGCTGGATAGGTTGACGACAAAATTGCAAAAAGACTCTCAGAACTTAAAAGAACTTCAAGATCGTTTGCTCGCCGACTCGCCGAAACACAAGTACTCAAAAGATACTACGGACGTCTCTGAGATCACTGTTCGAGAAGACAAGACTAATGAGATTGATGATCAGCTGAGGAGAATGTGTGCCGAGACTGAACTGGAAAACTGGGGCTTCAGCACGACAACGAGGGCAATATCAGACATGTTGATGCTAACGAGTGCCCAAGCAGCCGCATCATCACCCAGGTTAGGCGTAGATGAACCGTCCCAAGATCCTAATTTGTCGGGGTTCATATCAACGCCGACTTCTCCAAGAAAGTTGATGACCTCTCCAAACCTTATGTATTCTTCAACAGGAAGACTAAGCACTAACAGTTCTACTTTGAACGATCTTACGTCATCTCATAGATCTCTACCCCTTTCTCCTAAGTCTGATAGGTTCGATAAACCGTCGTACAGGACAGATTCTTCGATTGTCGGAGCCGATGTCTATTCATCTGGAGTTAGAAGTGATTCTTTGGGATATTCGTTGAATAATGAAAGAGTCAGTTCTCCAACACCCTCGTTAGTAAGGACAAGGCAAGACGGGTACATCGACGGACCATCCTTGAGAGATGATCAGGAGTTAGACGTATCCATTGTCCAATCCGCAAACAGCCCTCCACCTCCAGCACCCAAAGACTCTAACATTTACCTAATGCCAAGTGATCATATTGAAGGCATTCTTAGAAAAAGTCCTGTAAATCTGTTCAGCTCCCAAGGCCCTTCGTGTTCAACGAACGAAATGGTGCAAGGTCGTCTAAGTCCGAGAACGCCTCACTCACCAAAATCTCCAAGAGCATCTCCTAAACACGCAATTGTCAAATCTTCTTCGACCCACATAGTAACTGCAAAATCGGATTCTGGGCTTTCGTCAATGAGTGGGTGGTCCAGCTTAGAAAAGTCTCCAGATGGATTAAATTCCAAAACGCCTATTTCATATGCATCTGAAAACCTTGTCCACATAGGTAGGATATCTCAACAACACCCCTTGAATCCTCCGGTATTCGCAACTAATACTGTTTCTGTTCCTACAACGTACAGTGATATTCCACCTTATAACTACGGGGATGTAGGTAATAACGATTACAACCACATCCTACCAGGTGGCCTGAGAACCTCAGCGTTTACAACTGTTAGAACTCCAACAACGCTACCCAGTGGTGTATTTTCAAACCACTCAGACAGCTCAAATTTTGTTCCTCCTCCCGCCCCCGAGATCGGAATGGGTTCTATGAGGCATAGCAGATATGACTATGACGCTGCGACAGTCAAAAACGATTACATATATTATAGTGATCAACCTGCCATCTATTCAGTAGCAGGGAGTCATAGACAAGACTTTACATCAGTATACACCAGCGGTGCGGCCAACTTCTTACCTACTACGACTGTATCTAGTTTTCCCGACCTAATAGGACCGCACGCCGCACAAGACCAGTTTAGTAGTTCATCTTCGTCCAGCTATCGGCCTAGCCATGAACACCGAAGTCAGTCCACCAGCTCCTATCCTGCTTCTACTTCTACTCCTAAAAGAAGTTTAAACAGAGGTTATTCTACAGGTTCTGTACCTTCTGGGGGAGCGAGTATTTCTAACATGGAAGAGTACAAAACAGCAATGTACAGAACGATGTTTCCTACAGGAAATATCACTGACGCCCTAAGTTACTATCCTACCAATAACACGTACAATGGTCAACTACAAAGGGCAGAATATACTGAACCGGCTTGGATACCCGAGCAACAGTCCCGCATGGTGAGGGATATAACTTCAAGCACAATTAGATCGTCAACAAGTGTTGAAACTTATAATGCGAGAGGATTTGATCCTCGGTATTATCAAGGTGGATCACCTGCACACTTTAGGAGAGATATGGCGTATAGTGACATGGACATTAGAAGCAAAGGGGTTTCTGAAATGGCAGACCGTCCTCCTGATATTGCCTATTATGACCCCAGCAGTGTCATAGTTTCCCAGTCTGGATACATCAGCATAGCAGCGGATATCAAAGAACCACAAGACGACAAGTCCAAAAAGACCAAACGAGGAGGGCTCAAGTCGGCGATGAGTTCAGTGAGTAGTTGGTTGCCAGATATTCATCTCTCTAAGCGACACAGATCGTATTCTTTACCTACAGGCGTGAGAAGAGAAGATTTAGGTCTTACAAAAGAAACGGGTAAACATTTTTCACAATCGCTTAGAAGTAAACAACCACCTTCGAGTAGAAAAAAGAAGAAGAACCAGCTTGTTTCAACAATGTCTGGATTTTTACAAAAGGCTAAGAACAGATCTCAACGTTACCAACAAAGTATGTCAGACCCAGAACATTCGGAAACAGAATGGAGCAGTAGACACAGTGGGGTCTCAGAAGATAGCGAGCCTGACAGCGTTTTTTCGGACGTCCAAGATAGTTCCTTATTTGCCAAAATGTCTAGTAATACAAACATTCCCAATGCAAGTACGTTCCAATCTCCCTCCCAGAGCCAGCCTGATTATTCAGAAACGTCTACTGTAGAGGCTGATGACAAGTACAGGACTGAGACAAGATCGGAATATAGAGGGGATCATAGAATATTAGAACAGAGAATGGAACCTAGAACAGAAAACAGAGTTGATCAGAGATTAGACCAAAGACAAGATCAGAGAGTTGATTATAGATCGGATCAGAAGACCGATCAAAGGATGAATTACAAAGTTGTAGACCAGAGAATGGATCAAAACGTTGTTGAACAACGGAATGAGATTAGAGATCAAAGAAATGATCAGCGGGATGAACAAATTGATAGAAATATTAGTATATTTGATGATGATCCTTTTGGTGCATCTTCATTATTTGCAACAATAGGAGAAGCAAAAAAGGCCCCTTCGCAAAGCCAGAGCAATAGTGGTGAAGAATCTGGAGATGGAATGCAATTTCCTCCGGTAACATTAGGCAGTGCTTCTCGAGAATTTGCTGTATCCCGAGCTTTAGGAAAATACCGCCGCAGGCAATCTTCATCATCTCAGTTGGAAGAAACGCCAGTTACAGAAGATGCTCCACAGCAAAAGTCACGCGATGAAATATTTACAGTAATAACGACAGATGAAGAGGAAGAAGAGCACAGAAGGAACGAAATTTTTGAAAGAATAAGCTCTGAAGAGAATAACAAGCTTTCTCATGTATCAAATGAAGAACAGTATTATAATGATAGTACTCCCAATATAGCTAAACATGGTAGACATTACCCTCCTCCTAGACATCAAGCTAGTCTCGAAATTCCTTGGGGAGGAAGAGGCTCGGGTGACACAGATGATGATAATAGAAGCACTCATTCGTGGAGGAGCACATCGCGTGTATCTTCTAGAAGGCAAAGTACAGAAGATAGCATAGACAGTGAAGACGAATGGTATTGTTATGAACTTAGAAAGTTGGAGGAGTTAGAAAGGCAGTCTAAATTGGAGGCAGAAATGCAACAGCTCCCAGAGGATTTTGAACCCGAAGAGGACGTCAGAGAGCGCATGTCATTCGTCCTCAGGGAACTAAGGCTAAAAGTAAAACGTAACGATGAAAATGAAGATCTTCCCGGAAGTCGTAGAGGGTCTCGAGATAGCAGAAGAGGAAGTATTGAACTGGCAGCTAAAAGAAATGCTTATGAGAGAATTGATGATAGACCAGGAGAAAGATACGACAGAGAAAATAGAAGAGGTAGTTTTGAGAGAATAGCAATGGAACCTAGGAGATTGAGTCAGGAGCTGAATGAGAAAGATTTCAGAAGAGGCAGTGTTGAAGAGAGAAGGGGTAGTTTTAGGGATAAAGATAGGAGAGAGCCATTCAGTTCCACAAGACGAGGCAGCTACGAAAGACAGATGTATGATTCATACGACGACCAAGAAATAGCAATGGAGTATCCAAGAGATAACATAGAGCAACACCGAGATGATAGAATGAAGGACTCGTCGAGAAAGGAAATCATCGAAGACAAATACGAAGAAATACCTGAGGCCTCTTCTGGAGAAACAAGTGGGCCTGACAGCCCCCAACACAGTGCTGAAGAGTTGGAGGTGGATGAGGCTAAAGCTGTAGCTGAGGAACTGGAGATGATGAGAAGGAGCTCCAACAGCAGTGGGATCAGACAGGACCGCCCACCCATATCCGGTTCAGGCTCAGTGAGTAGAGAGGGCTCCTTGAGCGTGCCCCCGAGTGAGGTGTCCGTAAGTATACCGGAGGGTTGGGATACGGAGGAGACCGCAACAGTAAGGGAGGGTTCGGTAAGTGTACCAGGGAGTGATGAGATGAGCTCGGACAGGCCCGGAACACCCTCGCTGCCCCGGTTCAAGTCGGAGGGTGATCCTGCGGTATCCACTAAGGACGAAGTCCCAGGGAAGGATAGTGGCCCGATGGGAAGCAAATGGAAACTACTCAAGGCTCTGAAGGAGAGAAAGGCAGAACTCAAAAGTCAAGAGGCCGCCCAGGCTGAAACAACAACAACGACTACTACCGTGAGTATCCATCCTGCATTGTTTTGTTAAATGTTTAACAATGTTTTAAAGTAAATGTTGGAAGTATTTTTGTAAACTATGGTATCTTTTCAAACTAAAACATTTATGTTGATACATGCATTGATGATGCTTTTGTAATACACATATATTTATTTTGGTATAAATAGATTGACAATTTATAAACGCTATTTCACAATACACATTTATAAGTTGCATACAGGATACAGAATAAGTCAGTTTTAATGGATGCAGCAAATACTGCAATATTGTAATGGTGTATTAATAACTGTATTGTACTTCGAACACAATGGACATGTTCATTCTACATTAATTTGTGTTGAATGAATTTATTCAATACAGGATTAGTTTTGCTGCCTCTACTTAACTATTATTAAAGTTGGAAACTAGTTTGCACTGATTATTTCATGTGATAGTATATCAGCTGGTATATCGTAACTCAAGAACTTTAATTGTTAGTCTTCACTGTAGAACGTAGCGTGTTCAGGTGTACTCGACCACGAACTCAACCGGTACAGGAAGAAAGTGATAAAAATCTGTGATAATGTTATACTTATACGATAACCATGTTAAATCATTCGGTGCATTTTCATTTTTTTAACTCAAATAGAAAATATAATTTGGTTTTAGAACGTTACATTTTCACTTACACTTCCACCAAAGACGAAGAGATGCTTCAATAATTACAATGGGTTATGTGGTGACGTTAGTAAGTGGAATGAAAATATGAAAGTATTTCTAAGATGCTTAAATATTCTGTTATAGTTAGATAAATAACAATGTTGATTCACGCTTTATTGGTTAAACAGAATTTGAATGAACAATATACAAATGTAAACAAAAGCATATTTTAATTAAAAATGCTAACAACGCCAAGTTAGACTCTTCTGATAGAAGAAGCAGTTCTTTTATATCTAGTCAATTTTGAAAAAATAATGTGATCTCCTTCGTTCTATTATTTCCAACGTAATATGCTACCAAAAATAGAACACTACGTTCGAGAACTTAAATATATCCCCCTCATAAGTTGTAAAAATAAACATTAGGAAAATTATTAAGCTTGCAAATGTACTAAATCTTCTATGAAATGTGTGGCGATAAACTCACCGATCATAAATAACAAATGGAAAGTTGTACGTAAAAAGAACTGGAGCAAAACATGAGAGTCCTGGAATACAAGAGCAAGCAACAAATTTATTTTATTGTTTTACCAATTTATAATTCTACATAATGTTTTACTGCAAAGAGGTGAATAGTTTGCTCATCGACAAAGTTGTACTCATATGTAGATGAACCTTTTAGTTCCTGCTAAAACATAAGGATTCTGTTCGATTAGACTGTGCTCAGTTAATTTTTTTAGTAGCTAATTCACCTGCTACTAACAATGTTACGAAGTGTATTACGCCCTTGGCCAAACAACAACTGAACAAGCCTTTGTGGTGACCGTAGCAATGTTTGCGGAACAACCAACGCGACGGTCTCCGTCCAAACAGTCGTGCAAACATTCGGTCGAAAATACACCAATACAATTGCTTCCTTTCATATTCTTAGCACACCTTCCCTTCTTTACTTTCTTCTATGTACAGAACATATGTAAGAAAGTATTTATTTTGCTAAAAATGTTTTTAAAGTGTGCCAAACATTTAAAAACCAATGTAATATTATAAACTCGTTTGGTTTACAATCTTTAAACGATTTATTCCGTTATGTTTGACTTTTGTATTCTAATAAAATACTACGCTACAATACCTTACCAATAGGAGCACTAACGTTATAATCATAATTTATATTGTCCTGTAAACAAACTTACGTTGGTTTCCCGTCACTTATGGTAAAAAGCTAGTAGTTTACGCTTTGGAAACGGAGGAGGATTTGATAAATGTAGTTATTTTATTTACTTTTATATATTTCACGTTTTCATATGAAATTTTGCTAAATCTATTCAAAGCAAGGAGTTATTTTTGTTGTTTTTTCTACATAATTTCCTTCTACAAAGCAATGTGGAAAAACATATTCCGTTGTTTCTACGGTGTTTACTATTTCTTTATGCATGGAATCATAATTATTCCTTTTTATCTTTTTTTATGAATATACCATTACTCCCATGTCTACTTATTTTACTTTGCGGTTACTGACTATTTGCCTTCTCTAGCTTTATTACGGTATATCTTGCTTTTTGGCATCTTTGGTGATCCCACAGTTCTTCCCCTGCGTTTTGACCTCAACACTTTAATCTGTATTTCTTTTCTGTGATCTTAGTATTGTCCCTCTATGTCTTCTCATAAGTTATATAAGGTATATTTCTTCTGGACTCACTGTTTTTTTTTTTCTATTTATCATTGTTCTGTTCTCAGTATTAGTTTTGTAGGTATTTTCTTAATCTTACCATTTTTAATTTCTTAACCTTGTCTTTTGAAGAACTCTTCTTCCTGTTGTATATGGCATTTCAAGTTCTTAGCATTCCTTCCCACCCCATTCAAAACCTTAATATTCTAACTTTATAAGTTCCACGATCTCTCCTTTTCTGTTCACAATTTCCTTGATCTCTGCATCTTGTCCTTTATGTCCTTTCGTACTTCTAGCATTTTTATGTGCTTTTCTTTCATTATCTCATCGCCCTTACCGTATGTCTATTCAATACGTCAACATCCTTTGTAAATAAAATTTTATAGTTTCACTGTTTACTCTGTTTACCTTTTTCCAGACTCAGCGTTCATCCTATGTGATGTTCTCATACTTTATTCATCTTCATATCTAATGATTTGACGTGGTTTAAACCGAAACATTTTAAATTTAATCTGTCCTTTGCTTGACTTCATTTCTTGTGATATATTTTTCCTAATCCCAATAATTTATTATATGATATCTTATGCGTAACTAACTTCTAATTTCTCTTTGTGTATGTTTCTTAATATAAGTTTGTGTTTCATTGTGAAACATAACTCATATTTACTTACGATATATTTAGTGTTATTGTGTAGTATTTAGTGATATTGTCTCCCGAACAGTTCATTTCCAGGTTATCTGCTACGCAACATCTTTCAGTCGTTTGTACGGCTCTTATGAGTCTCCAATTCGTAAAAATATCAAATAAAAACTAAAAAAATATATTTAATTTATTATATGTGGTGTATTTCTTCTTAGCAAAGCCGGCCGAATGAGAAATCCACAATATTTGTGGATAGATATAACAATAGTTTTGAACAAATTCTTGTACCAGGCTCTCACATACATGGGTTTAATTGTCATGCTATACTAACATGAGTTGGTACAGATCAATAGCAATAACCGAGCCAGAGTGGAGCTTGGCGAAGCAGTAAGCAGCCACTTACGGGCGCCAGATACTCCGCCCGCCCCGTATTGGATTTCGATACTCGCCACGGCCTGGATTCAATAACTGTAGCTCGGTACACTGCAGTCGATGTAACTTAGTTTAACGTTCGGAGTCTTCACGGTGATGTCAGCATTTCCACCGCCATTTCAGCAGTTACGTTCGATCTGTCCTAGCCATTACCCGTATCACACTGTCACAGCGATGATTATACTATTTGCTTTGTATTTATTTCGACATAGTGTTTTTATTAAAATTTAAGTATTATTTATATCTTCTGTGATAACACTAAACACTTATAACACTTCCTAAATCAGACAATAGTTAAATATTGCCAAGGTGTCGTACAGATAAAGTAAAGAATGTAAAGTTGGTGAATGACTTCGTTACGTAATTGAAAGATCTCGGATCGTTTATAAAGTTATCTCGCTGACACTGTATTGAGTTTTCTCACTGTAGTCTAAGTTCTTCGACATTATAAGAACGAAACAGACCCAGCAGGGATCATTTCTGGCTGGTTTATACCTACCAGTTGAACCCACCACTGGGCACAGCAAAAACCGATGTGCCACTTCAATCTGGGCAACCTTATGGATGTCCAGTAGCGGCACATCACTAACCGCAAATGTTGAGATTCTGGGGTTCATGGGCAATTCGATAGGTCTAGTCTACTGTGGAGGATGGCTGTTGGAGTTGGTGGGGTTTGTTCCCTTACCTCAGAGGCTCTTGTTAACCTCAACAAGGGTGTGCCACCTCCTGCCTACATTGACTGGAGAGGCTGTTTCACAGCTGGCCTCCCTTCTTCCGGGATGACTTTGAGATGTAGTGCCCTAATTCTTCCTCATGGATCTCGATAGGAGGCGGCCCCTACTCCCTATCCTTACCCATCCTGAATATCCTATCACTCCGGAAGCAGCGCAAAGGTCCATACAGGACTAAGTGCAGTTTATAAGCTTCTTGTCCTAAGAGAAAAAAAAAAAAAACGAAACAGGTGAAGTTAAATAACAAATCTTTTATTATATAAATATTATAGATAAATAAATAAATATATAAATATATTTATTTATTTTAAATATATTTATATATAAATATTATTATTATAGTATTATAGAAATTTTAATATCACATTACACAAAATCAAATGAAAAATAATTTCAAACGTCGTAAATAACTTAGGAAATTAATGTTATCACTTCAGTGCTGGAAAATTTCATTTCTGTCTGAAGGCCCGAACAGTATATAGAGAACGCAAATTACCTGTAGTATTTAAAACTCTACAAGCAATATCGTATCTAAGCAACAACCATTTTGACTATGGTGCATGCCATGCCATTGGATTTTGCTGAATTGTTTACTTTGCTGCTACGGTTAAATTATGTGGGTATTGTTCCACGATGGCAACTAGAAATTTCTGTATAAATAGACGTGTAAAGAAACTGGTTACATTTTTTTGCCATTTATATTTGACAAAATCATTAATGTCTTAGAATTTAAATACATCACCGATTTTTATTTACATTTTTGCGGAATTATAAAACGTGTTCTAAAACTGAGTACAATAATTTTACGTTCCAAAATATGACACAGTAACACATGTGACACGCGGTGTGGCGTACTGAGAAAAAACTTAATGCGTTACGCGACCATTCATATATAAACACATATGTTAATAACACGTTTTTGGACACCTAGTACCGGTCCCGTTCATACACAATACGAGCTAAGTTAGTCAAGACCGATAAGGATAGAAGAAAACCGATTCAATGGATATAAAGGATAGAAGAAGGGAGGACTTCGCTAACGCTCAGCCAATAGAGCAATTCCGGAATGTACTTTTACACGTAGCGATGTGAAGTATCACGGCGAAAATATTTGAATAAATATGATGTTTAATTCATTCGTAGTTATAGCGTACATTCACGGTTGGTACAGATCGAATGTAACTGTTGAAATGGTGGTGGAAATGTCACAGTGTAGACTCCGAACGTTAAACTAAGTTACATCGACTGCAGTGTACTGAGCTACAGTTATTGAATCCAGGCCGTGGCGAGTATCGAAATCCAATACGGGGCGGGCGGAGTATCTGGCGCCCGTAAGTGGCTGCTTACTGGTCCGTCAAGCTCCACTCTGGGGCAGTTATTGCTATAGTATTATTCGCACTACTAGACTACGTAGGCATGTTTATATTTTATATCAGTGGCCATGTAGAATTTTAACTGTGTTTATTTATGTGTAAATTTACGTGTTTATGATAAATTTGTTTGTTGTACGAATTCGTGTTTTACATCAACGTAGATCCGGAAAAATCCACTCTACAAATTATACATTTAAAAAGAGTTAACATTGGTTTTTATATATTTTAAAACAAAGGTACAATCAGTATGCAAACCACCATAAATAGTGCTTTAAAGGTACATTAAACCACTTTTTAAAGATTTGTTAGCCTGTACTCTTATTTTGTATACCTGAGTGTTAAGAGAATTTTCCCTACTGCAATGGGTGAAAAATTGTGTTTTAAGGAAGCTTTAATATATATGTATACAATATATATATATATATATATATATATATATATATATATATATATATATATATATATATATTGAAAAATTTAGCAACGTTCAAGTTACAATTTATTTATTTACATTCCCACGGTATAACCATTTTGCAAAATTACAATACTTAAGATGACTAGTAATAAACAGTGATAAATTCTCATAAAAAAGTATAGTATGAAAAATCAAGTTCAGCAATTGACCATGCCTACGACATAGTGAAATAAACAGATATAACAAGATAAAACTAAAACAATGTGAAACATAACGTAAAGTGGTACCAATAACAATAGTGCAATAACAATAACAAGTAGTGATATAACAAGTAATAAAAAATAATACAACAATAACAATAATGATAACAGTAATAGACTAAATCATCAAAGATAACAATGGAGTAACTATTGTAATACTGTGCAGGACTCGGCAAGCTCACTCTGACTCAAATGTCTCCAGCCTCACTGTCAACACAGCACGTCTCAAAGCTCCCAGTCGATTGCAGAAAAAGTCTACTTCACTGCACACCTCGTTGCCAAGCCGAAGTATTCTTGGGACAGAGCTGAACTGGAGATAGTTGCGGTTTAAGTGGCTCAGCTCGAAGAGGCGGCGCGACCTTGTGCCAGAAGGGAGACGAAAAGCAATTCGCTCCAAAAGAGGGGGGCAGACTACCACAAAGTTGAAAATCTTATAAAGAAAGACAACATCTGCAACCTCCCTTCTAACGACCAGTGGATGTAGCCGAAGCAAGTTCAGAGGCCTATCAGGCTCTCTCCAGTGCAAATACCTAAGGAATTTATTTTGCACGGACTGCAGTCTGTCAATGAGGCCCACTTGGTAAGGAGACCAAACAACTGAAGCGTACTCGAGCAGCTGGAGGACAAGGGACTTGTAGAGGAGTACAAGAGCATTAGAGCCGAGGCCATGCCTAGCAGTTCTCATAATCAGCCCCATCATACCAGACGCTCGGCAGCATAATTGGTCAACATGGAGACTGTAGCCAAAAGAGGAGGTATTTGATATATTTGTTTAAGAAAAAGGAAGAGGTAATTTTATAATACGCATATTTTTCTATGAAATCACTCTAAAATCCCAAACTTATCAGTAGGAAACAGTTAAATTTTTAATATATCTCAGTTTTACAAAATCAAGCACTTAATTTATTGCCTGGTGATAAAATTATGTAAACACGCGCAAAGGTATCATCTGGTATTTACAACGAAAGAGGGCAATTTCACCTCCATAAAGCTAGATAAACGTGACAAATTGGATTGTTTGTAATAGATTGGGTAAACTACTTCGTTACACTTTATTGACAGTAATCGCTTGTAACGGCGTTTTATATGTCTTTTATAACAAAACACAGCTGTCCTTCGAAATTGTTACGTTTAAAACCTTGAATTAAAATGATAGGATACCAATGAAATGTTATTTTAGTTTCAATACAATTTCTAATTTGCATACCATCACCTAAAAGTTTTAATGTCTTTTGGATTTTTACAGCGCCTTGTACTTTATTTAAACTATTTAAAACATACTCGTACGTACGCTTTACAAGATTAGAATATCCAGATTGTTTTACATTTATTCATTAGTTAGTGCTTAGAGACTCAACATGTAGGAAGTTTTCTATTCCTTGGATTATTTTTCCAAGTCGAAATAATGATGTTTTTGGACCCCGTGTACCTTCTGAAATGTTTTTTTTTAATTGGTTGTTCCGTTTTTTGGTCTCTTAAAAGAAAAGAAACATTATGTGTAAACATTTTTGAAGAAAAAATTGTTTCAATGTTACTATCGATTCAAAAACTAAATCAATGTTTTCTTGAGACACGATTTAAACTGCGTATAGTGTTCGATGGCTCGCAAAAATTAAAAAAGATGGCTTTCAATGAAATACTAAATAGTAACTATACTACACCGTTTGTTCTTTCATCAACCGTTTGTACAAAATGACAGTTTTTAATCCACGTACTGTTACGAAACTAAACGTTTAACTCTATTTATGTATCCATTGTAATTTTTATTTGCATAAACGGCTCCAGTCACATATAAAAAATCCCAAATTTTATTTTGTTATACGTTATGATAGCATACAGTTCGTTGTAAGGGCCGGAAAAGAATTAAAAGTAGATGAATATGTTTTATTTTTTATTTATAGACAACACTTAAACAAAACAACGGGTTAGTTTTAAATTCGATTTCATTTGCAAGAATTAAATATGAGGAATTTTGTTCAGAGTCCGTAGTTTTTGCTTGGGATATATTGAGGTTCGACTGCAGAGTAAAAGATTATATTTAGAGACTGAGAAATTCCGCAGAGAATAAGAAAAAAAATATTAGGCCAAAAATACTCTAGGTCGTATGAACTGAAAGCTTGAAAGCGAAGGAAGTCCGATTTTTTTCAAGCCTAAGAGACTATGAAATCAAAGAACTTGGAGTCCAGACAGGATAAAATGAACCCAGTTGCCACAGCACAGGATGAAAGTCGTGAGCAAAATTTACGAGCACGAGAAGTCAAGACCACAATCATACGTCACACCAGATCTTGCTAAGATGGGATACTGAAGATGACAGATTTCAATCCAAACAAAGAATGAGGATACTTCTGCCGTTTTAACTATATATGTATTGTTGACGGAAGTCCATAATTTGTTCGTATTGCATATTATATAATAGACTTACATGTTTCCAAAGGCAACTCGCACATACTCATACGAATTAGCTGAATATACTTATCTTGTTGGTGTTCAAAAATAAATAACTTTCGTAGGTAATATAGTATAAATAGTACCTTACTTTTTCTCAAAAATAAAGACCTTATTTATTATTTACTTTCATATTTACACACTGGTGTGAACACAGTAGCAGGTTGCAAAAAGTCAGATCCGAGACTTGGAGGTATCGAGAAAAGATGTTTACCTTCTACAGACATAAAATATCACGATACCCTCGAGTATTGAAATCGATTTTCCGTACCTACCCACAACTTTATCGTCTCCAGTCGCGACAGCGATGTCTTATTCCGAGTTTATTTTTCACAGTGGGTTTTATCATGTTCACCAAACTATTTTTCGCGCTAACTCACTTTTAAGTGGTTCTGTAGTGAGTTAATGTACTGAATTAAGGGATGAAAAGTTTTGCATTATCCCGTCGAGGTATTAATGTATGAGTAAACAGCTCCAGAATTTGAATTCAGCACTTTTCACACGCAATAAGTATTCTCTAAAGAAATTCAATTGAATTCAACACTGAAACACGTACGGACTACCCGAACCCATCAATTAATATTTTTACATTGGTGGATTATACTCGTTATTCTCCTAAACAGCTGTGATCTTATGTCAATGACACTCTATTCTCTGAAATGACCAATCCATTTAAAAAGTGGTCGTGTAGACGTTATAGACTAGCCTGTAGAACCTCTTCAGTATTAAAACTCACATTAATAATGAACTCGACAGTTTTATACTGTTATTTGCCAGTGGGATTATGTCTGGTTCGTATCTGTCTAGACCACAAAAAATGGAAACATTAACAATATGATGTAGTGCTGATAGTTTCCAGAGCAAATATATTTATTCATCTTCGTATTCCTCTTCAATTCTTCTTATAATTGAATTTACTTTGGCTTCTATGTTGAATGGAGATATTCACTTTGCTTGGGTCTTCAAAAAGATTATGGCTCACTACTAGTGACAGGGCGGATTTTAACAACCAAAATTAAATTATGAAGTAGGAGGAATCACGACATTGAAAGTTATTTCAAACAAGGCAGTCTGTAAACCAGCCCGACTGGGCGTGGAGGGCTCATGACATTGAAAGTTATCAAACAAGGCAGTGTGTAATCCAGCCCAACTGGGCGTGGAGGGCGTCATGATATTAAAAGTTATCTCAAACAAGGCAGTGTGTAATCCAGCCCAACTGGGCGTGGAGGGCTCATGACATTGAAAGTTATCAAACAAGGCAGTGTGTAATCCAGCCCAACTGGGCGTGGAGGGCGTCATGATATTAAAAGTTATCTCAAACAAGGCAGTGTGTAATCCAGCCCAACTGGGCGTGGAGGGCGTCATGATATTAAAAGTTATCTCAAACAAGGCAGTGTGTAATCCAGCCCAACTGGGCGTGGAGGGCGTCATAACATTAAAAGTTATCTCAAACAAGGCAGTCTGTAAACCAGCCCAACTGGGCGTGGAGGGCTCATGACATTGAAAGTTATCTCAAACAAGGCAGTCTGTACACCAGCCCAACGGGGCGTTGAGCGCGTCATGACAGTGAAAGTTATCTCAAACAAAGCAGTCTTTAAACTAGCCCGACTGGGCGTGGAGGGCGTCATATCATTGAAATTATCTCAAACAAGGCAGCGTGTAAACCAGTCCAACTGGGCGTGGAGCGCGTCATGACATTGAAAGAAATCGTACATATTGGTTGGGAAGTCATAATATGGACAAGCACCACTGCTGATGACGTGGGTACCGTCATCTATAATTTATTGGCCTTCTAAACTCGAAATACCACCTAACCTATCACGCCATTTTTCTTCTACCCCAAGTGGTAAAACATAAATTGGCTATTGATCATTTGTGGCGTTGAGTTTTCTATCTGGGGATTTAATAATCAAACATATTACCGGGCCTTCTATCCACAAACATCTAACCTACCTATATAATAGTATATCTTTCATGAAATTTTGTCTCGTATTCAGATAATGTCAACCTGAAGATGTTTTCTGGACTTCCCAGCTACTCTATACAGCGATCACACCAAAGATAAAATCTAAATTTAAACTATTTTAGCCATTAAAATTTTAAATTATATCGAATTATATACGTAAAATATTATTTTTGTGACTCATATACTCTGTATAAAGGCTCTTTGCGTATTCATCACTAGTTTTATTAATATAATACCTATATTTATTTATTATTATTGTATTTCTTATATTTTTATTAGCTTACATACAACATTGTTTGCCTCTTAAAAAAAATCTACTTCAACAAAATATACAGACATTTGTATTTAATTTCTTTTCAGAATACATGTATTTATATATATAAACACATATAACACATATAAATACAATAAATACACATACATACACACACGCACGCACGCACGCACACACACACACACACACACACACACACACACACACACACACACACACACACACACACACACACACACACACACATATATATATATATATATATATATATATTTATATATATATATAGACACAGAATAAAATAAACAAACAAAAGAAGCTTAGTTCTATATAATGCAATGCATGAAGCATGCAGTATTTGTAGTTATTAACCAGTAACTCCACGCTTGATCTCTCAACCGTGTATGACTTGAACCGAGAAGCTCCAAAGAGGCGAAGCGGCGGGTAAATCGTAAGGGTAATCATTGATCTCATCATCAGATCGCACCCCGCACTCCGCTGCTCGCTGTCACTTTGCGTTTACATCGGGTAATCCGTATGTTCCCAATAATTGGGTCGCATTTAGTGCTGCCGCTGACTTTTGATCTAATCGCCGACAGGATGTGGAAGTTGACAGATGGAAGCTAAAACCATTCGGACGTGTGCATTTAGATTACGTACTAAGTAGATTTGCGTCATCGCCACCATTCAAAAAACCTTTAGTGTTGTCAGTGTTCATTCATTGTTGGGTTCCAGACGTGAGTTTATCTGACAGTAATATGGTGAGCCAACATTTTATCAATGTAGGCAGTGGCAATGAGAAAATAGCGAAATATTTACGAGTGCACTGGATTTACAATATCCCTTTCGCCTTAAACGTACCATCCATTTTCAAATTTCCAACTTTATTACCAACTCTTCCTAAATTGACAATACCAAAGAATTTGGCTTAAATCTGGTATTCTTATATGGGTACTAGGTAAAAATTTAAATAAATAAAGAGTATATATATATGTATAAAATGTACTTATTTTATTTTATTTTATTTCGATACTGAGCTTTGCTGGCTTAATGGCTATGCTATGTATTATTTTTTTATTTTCTGTTGTAAAATTTAGTTAAAATTAATTAATATAAAAGGATTACTTATACATTTTTTTATGGATGGTCACTTAAAAAAATATTGATTTGAATGTAGCGAAAAGTAGATTTACTTAAACTTTTTTTTTACGTCTACATTTGTTAGGTCAAGTGGATTGTTTGATCACCCTGTATAACATTCAACTTTCGCAGACAACGTGTTATCACCTTTATAAGGTACAATATACGAGTTAGACTGGATAGCGCAGAGTAGTACTAAAATTTACTGTGCACTGTTCCTTAATCGCGAGAAATGCATTCACAGAAAAAAATGCAACACGCCAATGGTTTTTAATCGCTATATTTAGAAGTGGAAGGGGTTGGGTACGATAAGCGGACCCAGTTTTTCATATCGAAGTTGGAAAACGATATTACTTAATCATAACCATCGATATAATCAATCGATACTGATTAATTATTTTTAACAATTAACTTAAATAATCCTTAAAAACAGCTGAAAACACTTTAAAATAATACTCGCAATGTTATATTTAGATTTTATAATAATTATGTAATATAATTTATATAATAATAATTTTATAAGTAACATTTGATTATTAAAAATGACAGTCAATTTTATAAACACACCCGACTTTGCTTTGAAAGATGATAAGACATGTTTTTCGTGATTGCATGTTGGACGAGTACCGAAAAACCAATTATGTGAAATTTGTGGGAAAAAACAACTGTAACTGTGAGAGGAGCAAATATGGTCGTCTTCAGTTTTCCTAATTGTGGTTATAATTTGTTTGAGCACTATAAGTATTACATTCATATTTTAATTTAAAACATATGATTTTTATTGAGGTCTATATATACTTTTATAACGATTGATAGTCTAGGATTTGAGATGCGAATATTAGGTATCGATGATTACATACGTCGATATAAAAAACCGGGTCCGCTTATCGTACCCTACCCCAATAAAAATAAGAAACTTCGACCGATCAAAAGTGCGAGGGGGGAGATCAATAATATGGGAGGAGTAATCGACTGAACCAAGACATGTGTTCATTCAGCGACTCGTCAGCATTATGCCTCCAAATGGACATTCTTGTTCTTGTTCCAGTTTTTTTCATCAATTTTTGTGTCTTATTCCATATTTACAGACTAAAGTAATAATCTCTGCTCCACCACACTCCAACATGGCTCCCGTGGCTACAGGGAGTGCGTAATATCAATTATAAACATGTACCATGTTGTATCTCAGTAGTCTATTTCTGGGTTTCTTCTAATTCTCATTCATATTGATAGTTTTATTTTTAATCCATTATTAGGACTAATTCAGAATTCAAATAACACAATGGTTTATTTTATATGCAAACCAACATGAGAATATGAAATAACTTTTTTACTTGGAAATAAACTCAATTCAATATTTCATCACTGAAATAATTAAAATGGAATCTTGTTCATTTTTGCCATCAGCAACATCGTGCTTTGCAGCCGGGGATGAATGAGATTGATTCCACCAAGATTCTGGAAATTATCTTAGTCAGGGAGGTTACCAGTATGAATATATTTATATGATTTCTGCTTGAGTCTCATCTGACACATTTTCTGCTCAATACAGTGAATGTAGGTCTCCCAGAAGTACAATTTTCCTAATATAGCCTAAGAGACTTTAAGCAAGTTGTGTCTTCATACCGATTTCGAAAAACTGTGTTTTTTGAACATAATATAGCAAATAGATTTAAACTGTTGTTACGTGTTCTATACTTGAGTGGAATCAAGAGAGTAATAAAAGGCTCACACGGAGAGCTCCTTTTCTTTAATATTTCTGTAATTTTTCCAACCAAAAGAGTATTAATTCAGATACTCCATAAGTCAGTGGTTCAAACTCCACATTAAATTAAGGACTCAGAAATTGTGCCCTGTCACGAATCTATTAATTTATATGTTTAAGAAACTAGTGTTTGCAATACACACATACATTGGTTTAGTAAAAAAATTATAAATTGTAAGTGGTTACAGTTATTATGATGGAATTGAATCAAAACTGTAAATTCATTATGAGCCAAATGTTAATTGAGAGATTGAGTTGAAGACTAATTAATTTTACCACTTGCTGAAACGTGACATAAATGAAAGCCAAGCGTCAAAACTGTAATTGACGTCAAAGGAACAGCTTATTTTGTGTACGCGCCTGGGTCTAACACCAGCTTAAATATCCGTGTAAACGAGTTAGTGTCAAACATTGGTTTGTGATATTTTTTTATTTTTATTATCAACTTGTGGTATTCCAGTAACTTTGATGTTGGATACCAAAACCTGTCAGGAGTAAAGGGTTTTTAGTAAAAATATTTGAAACGTTACAGTTATCGTTCGTGAAGGTTCTCAGTCCCTGAAATTTCAAAGATATTTCATCCATACGTCTCAAACTCTCCTCCTGGCCATCAACTTGAATCTAGTTTATGTGATGCATGTGATTTTACTACATATTAAACGTGTTTAATTCAACCGTTTAATGTCGACCAAAGCTGGGCTCTCGAGTTTTGTTGGGTGATGCAGTATACGAGTAAGTAGCTGTCTGCAGTCTAATGCAAATGTTGACCAAAGCTGGGCTCTCGAGTTTTATTAGACAGTGCAGTAATAGTAGCTGTTTGCAGTCTAATGCAAATGTCGACCAAAGCAGGGCTCTCGAGTTTTGTTGGGCAGTGCAGTATAGGTAGCTGTTCGTAGTCTAATGCATATGTCAAACAACGCTTATAAGTTATCAACGCTGATCCTGCAATTCTTATTTACAAGTTTAGAAGTACGTAAAGCTTTTTTACTCTTCTCTTTTTGAGACAGGTCAATCCAAGAGAACTTTTCAAGAACTGGAAATATTTTAGTTATAATATTCATATAATTTCATTTAAACTTTACCAGGTCTTCTTTTACCGTTTTTTTTAAAGAAAATGTCCAACAAATAATTGCTGTGTATTGTAGTATATTTCATACTTTTTATACTTAAAAGCTTATAATAAGTTATCCAGTGAGAGTTTATTTAGAAATTATTGTAAATAGACATATTTTTTGTAAGCTATATACAGGGTGGGGCAGAGTGGACTCCCTAGTTTCAATCAGCCGCCGAAGAGCGCTCGCACGAGTTAGCGGAATGGGAGTGGTTTCATTTGGTGGGGGAAAGACGCCATTTTTAGTAGTCACCATGCCGTGGACTGGCGAGCATCGTGGTTTTGTAGTCGAAACGTTCTTTAAAAATAAGGATTAGTGTGGTGGCGACCCAGCGTGCATTTCGTAGACGGTTTGGTTTGAATCGTCATGATAGTGTTCCTGATGCTAAAACCATAATGAAATGGATTACAAGTGTACGGGCAACTGGATCTGCACTGCCTAGAAAACCAGTCAGATAACCAAAGAGTGTGAGGACACCAGAGAACATAATGGCGGTGAGAGCGTCTATTGAACAATCTCCATCGCGCTCTGCGCGGAAACATGCTGCTGCTCTTGGAATGTTGGCCAGAACGGTGAGGTGAATTTTACACTCAGACCTTCATTTACACCCGTATAAGATGATGGTTGTTCAAGAATTGATGCCAGCAGATTTTGTTAAACGTACAGATGCTTGCAATGCAATACTGGCTTCTTTACAACCCGGCACTATTCTGTGGTCTAGTGATGAGGCACATTTTCACCTCTCGAGCACAGTAAATAAGCACAATTGTCGTTACTGGGCAGCTGAAAACCCACAAACTCTTCATCAAAAACCTCTTCATTCACCAAAAGTGACTGTGTGGTGTGCTGTGTCCTCCATAGGCATAATTGGCCCCTACATTTTTGAATCCGAAGGTGAAATCGTTACTGTGAACACTGTACGCTATTGTGAGATGTTGGAGAACTTTTTCTTCCCCAGAATTGAAGAGTATGGTGAGGAAAATAATATGGAAGCCTTTTGGTTTCAACAGGATGGTGCCACGGCTCATACCGCCCGTCGCTCTTGCCAACTTCTGCAAGAACGGTTTCCCGGCCGCTTGATCTCATTACGAGGGGATGTTTCATGGCCCCCTCGCTCCCCCGATCTAAGCCCATGCGATTATTTTCTTTGGGGTTACCTCAAATCTGAGGTTTACAAAGTTCGACCAAGGACCTTGGAAGCCCTTAATGAAGCAATTGTTGATGTTATCACTGGAATAACGCCAGATATGCTGCGTAGAGTTTTTGAAAATTTCATTGAACGGCTGAATATGTGCATCGCTCGTCAAGGTCGTCACCTGGACGATATCATTTTTAAAACTTAATAAAAAATAAATGGCATTGTATGTAGATTTCAGAAATAAAAAGCTTTTGTAATAATCTTGTATGGTTTTTATACAGTTAACCGATCAAATCAGGGAGTCCACTCTGCCCCACCCGGTATATATATATATATATATATATATATATATATATATATATATATATATATATATATATATATTATAAGCTTTTAAGTATAAAAAGTATGAAATATACTACAATACACGGCAATTATTTGTTGGAAATTTTCTTTAAAAAACGGTAAAAGAAGACCTGGTAAAGTTTAAATGAAATTATATGACTATTATAACTAAAATATTTCCAGTTCTTGAAAAGTATATATATATATATATATATATATATATATATATATATATATTACCTTAATTTACTTTGTAACACGCTATATTCATCACCCAATACGGTTTTAGTTTGTTGTTCCAATTTAAATTTGGCTATATTTTCCGATCGATTGTTGCGTGTCTCATCAAAGGATTCCCTATGTTAATTTTAAAGGAAGGTAGATCAATCACCTGACGTCACCGCAAGGACCGATATATCGTCAAGGTGATGCTTGAATAACGATGTTATCACATGCAGAGACCGCCTGATCGACACGGGTATATAATTTACGACCAAGTTGTAAATAGCAACACTGCTGTGCCGCGTCGGCGAGAAATGTAGCACACGAAAACAGTAACGTTCATATTTTAACGTTGGTTTTGATTAAACAGTGACCGAATATATTAATATATAATTTTCACGAAACATAATTCTCAGCGTTTATAGTACCACTCAACAAGGTTTTACCACTTGACCAGTATTTTACTGAAACCATTATTTACCACAAACTAAAAGCCGACATACTGCCAAATAACATTAAATAAAAAATTCTAAATAATGAAAAGTATCTTTTATAAACTTTCGGTTACAAATTGTTCGGTAACTTCTGCCAATACCTAATTATTCCCAAAAATAGGTTCAGCTTCATGACGAATTCTTTTTTGAGAGCAGAATTCCGTTGTTAAAGATCCCAGGTTTTAACGTTGGCTTTCCTCCGCAATTAAGTGAACTTAGGTTCTAATTAATTAGTGCAATCTCCATTACTCCTATATGTCCGTGATAAACGATTATACTGACTTCTTCGGGAGGCTGAAAATTATAGAAATATACGGATATTTGAAATCAGTTCGAATACTAACGTTTACTCAATTTAACTAACACAATCATGTTTACTGTATCATTGTATTTGTTTCTCATAGTGATATAAATAGTTTAAATTTTAATCTTTGTTACATAGGTTTTCATCAATTTATTTATACAGAGTTAAAAATTAGCAACAGACATTTTTTATGATCGACAAAACTTTGTTGTCAATGTATTATTTTCGAACATGTAGACCTAGAAATTAACCATTGTATTGAATATTTAAATTTTTACATTGGGCTTACTGGCATGTTACAAAGCATTAGAATTTTAATATAGATTTATAGTTTAATTATCTCGTAAATATTGAAAATTTAATTTGACGCATTTGCTGTCAGTGATATATGTTACAGTTTAATATAATTAATTTCTTTAACTTTAGGTCGTTATTTCAAAGCTCCAGAATATGACCGATTTCAGTCTGTAAATCTTGGCAACTAAGAGTTTTCTGAGATGGTAAAGTAACTCAGAATTAAAAAACTACTACACATAACATGCAATACATTAAAAGTTCGACTTATTTTTACTTTCACTAGAACTAAAATAATTTTTGATTGATTAAAGAAAATCAAAAAGAGCATCTTTTTGTTTTGCATCTTTAAGAGCTCCAAAACAAAATAAGCAACTTATCGTATGGATATTTCTGATTTCCTACTCAAACTCCTCTTTACTCTAAAATGAGGGAATTTCGTGTATCAACAGAGGGTTTCCTATAGTAGATATAGGCCTACAAGGATTCAGACGTTTTATAATTTATCGTAAACTTTCGATTAATCGTTTCAATATATCTTACATGCAAATGTACAGAATTGTATAATAATAAATTTATGAGCTTCGTTTACGATTAGCCATTTGTGTACTGGTGTCAAACTATTTTAGCAAGTTTAAGTAAAACATATATATATATATATATATATATATATATATATATATATATATATATATATATATATATATTTATTTATTTATAAAACAAGACATTTATAAATAAATACTCTTACGAATCCTTCAATTTTTCAAACGGTCGTTTCAATTTTAATAGAAATAAATCAATACTGCTTTTTTCAATCAGTTCGATTTATCAATGAGATAATTTGGCCTGCGCGAAAACTAAACATAAAGGAACTGACTTAAGTGCGTAAACACAGATCCAATAATACGATACGTTGTAAATTTGGGTATCCCGAGGCAATCTCGGGTTTTTCGATATTTCTGGAAAATGAGATGGGATAGGGAAGTGAAGTTATCTTGGGATACCGGAAAAGTATCTGGGGGCCCCTCGCGAATAAAATGGAATGAGAACAAAATAATGCAACTGTTTTCCGCAAACCTATTCTGTATGAACTCTGTTGGAAAATCTCATCGCATTTTCTTTTAAAACTTAGAAGGGATGCAAAAGAACAACGTGCCACATAATAGACTTCTGAGGTTTTATGCAAAACTTAGATTATAACTCTTTTATTGTAATAGTTAGGCTAGACGTGTTAATATTTTACAAATTAAAATGTCGTATAGTTGTACTGTGTTTGTTTAAAAATTTATGCCATGTTATATACTTGTACATGTAAAATCTAGTGTAAGTAAAATAAACTAACTTCAATGCCAATAACTGATTTTATTCCGAACTAAAATTCTGTACAAATAATAGTACCTTTTTTATAAATAATAGCACAAATGGTTAGCAAACGACATAACTCGAGAGGATGATGAGATTTCATGTTTGTCTGTCTGTCTTGCGTTATATTTATGGAAGAAACTGGAGTATAAATTTAGAATTTAAAATGGAGCTTCATTTCTATATAACAAGTTGAGTTTTATGATGGGCATGTAACTTCATGTAATTTGGCTTAGCTTTAGAGAAAATGTTTATATTATTGTCATGGGTAACCATGGATAGCAACAAGTACATAGAATTTCAAATTTTAGGAAAAATAATTTTTGTTCTTTGAATTTGATAAGGTATTTTATTTATTCATCCGGAGGTGTTTTCACAACCATTATAATCTATAGAATTCTGATAATATATTATTCCTTCTGCCCTTTACGTACCTAACTTTCCAAATCATACTATGGGATTTCTAAATGCCAGTAAAAAAATTGCATGAGTTTATTAAACATTTATATAAGTTTTAAATTAATATTTTGTCGTTAAGACGAACTTCATCAACTTGCATTTCGTCTCACTAATTTATGGTTGCTTATTTGCGACGTTTTCAGTTGGAATCTCCCGAATTGGAATATGTACTGAAGAACGAAAATGTCAAAACCATATCAATCAATTAGGCAGTTATTGCCTGTTATACTTATTAGATGATTACCTTAAACATGTCAATATTAAGTATTTCTTCTAATAATAATGTCAAACTGTTTTACAAAGTCCGTATAAAACAACTTAAAACCTCACTAGGAATTCAATATTTCTGTTTTTATTCAATAATATTTGTAGTAGTCTCTTAATTTCAATAAATTCTTGATGAGATGAATGATTAAATGGAGGTCGTAATCTAATTTTAGCCTTCGTTAAGAATCTACTGAGTAATTATTTTTGAGTGGTACCAGAATAAACCTTAAAATTTCTATGCGAAGGAGAATTATAGAAATAATGAAGGAAACATACGAGGAATTTAGGAGCTCTAATGACGTCGCCTGGCGACGCCGACAAGATGTCATTGTTTGTGTCCAAGCGTGACCTTTCCTTTAGTTGTGCTTGTGTTCACTTAGCTAGTCTAGGAGTGCATAGCTTGTCATTGAGTTATAAACATACAATATACCAGCAGCACATTAATCATTTATCAACTGAAACGAATGCATTTGCAATTCTCAAGGTTGGAGATAATGAAAGAAATCATGAAGGAAACATACGAGGAATTTAGGAGCTCTAACGACGTCGTCTGGCGAAGCCGACAAGATGTTATTGTTTGTGACCAAGCGTGACCTTTCCTTTAGTTGTGCTCGCGTGCTCTTAGCTAGTCTAGGAGTGCATAGCGTCTCCTTGCACTATACAAACTCTTTACCAGTAGCGTATTTATTATTTGTCCACTGAAACGAACGCGTTTGCAATTTTCAATGTTGGTGGGAATTATATAAATAATGAAGGAAACGTACAAGGAATTTAGGAGCTCTAATGACGTCGTCTGGCGACGCAGACAAGATGTCATTTTTTTGTGTCCAAGCGTGACCTTTCCTTTAGTTGTGCTTGTGTTCTCTTAGCTAATCTAGGAGTGCATAGCGTCTCATTGTGTTATAAACATACAATATACCAGCAGCGCACTTGTTATTTATCTACTGAAACGACCGCGATTACAATATTTATTATTGACGGAATTAATCACTTATATTAATTAAACTTGTATTATTTTCAAACAAAATTAAAATGGGACTCAAACCAAATATATTAGAACAATATCGGTGTTTGAGATATCCTCTAGCAAGTTAGAAACATTCACTTAATTTTAACCATATGGAAATGAAGCTCCGTACAAAATGTTAAGGCTTTGTATCAACTCGTTATCAAGATGTCGCGTGGATATACAGACAGAAACTTTGCAACTCCTTGAGTAAAAAAAGTTACTTCACTGACGCTCAGCCAATCAGAAACCAGAGACTTTAAGGAACTATATATTCTTTATATCCGTATCATGTATCAATGAGCATCAAAAGCGTATTTCTGATCTTCTTTACGGTGAATACCAATCTGCATATATAATGATAATGAAAGGTTCAACGCTAAGGATGTCGCCAGCAGTGAGAAGTTGAAAGTAAAGATCTCACGATAATATGGAAAATGAAGAAGAGCATAAGAAATGGGATGTGAAGCGCTAATGATCCCGCCCGCTGTCGCCGACGAGTCGTTATTGTTTGAGTTCTTGGCGCTACCCGTAGCACCTCTCATATGTGTCGTCCATAAAGTCCGGGGTTCTATGGCGACTTTTTAAATAATGATGATGAAGACAATCCCTTTTCATTGATTTTGTAACTGGGACTGTTTTCATTTTACTGATTAAAAAGCTGAACACTTGGTTGAAATATATTGAAAATTTATTTTTCTATAGCCTATTATAAACATTGTCAAACCTTAAAGGTAGTTCGCTATAATAAAAATATGGTTTAATAGTTGAACCTTCCAACAAATGTACTTTTTTCAATTTAATTACAAAATTCATCTGTTGGGTGTGGTGTTTGTTTGTGCACCTTTCTCATGACTTTCTACTAAAACCAGTGTAAGTGAATATTTATTTATTTCCTAGGGAAAATTACTTTATGGATTTAAAAAAAAATGGGGCTGTGTGCTTATAAAATGAAAATTGACTCTTGAATCATGGACTGGCTTTTATTGTGATTGATAAAGTAGCTACACAATGAAAATTGCCGGCTCAATTCATTGACAGGCAATGGTTTTTTGCCAAATTGGCGTAGCGTCATACTTGAAGAAAACCTAAGGCAGGTAGATTGTTCTGGAAAACGTACAGAGGAGTCTACAGTAAAAGAAAGAAAATATTTGCAATTATTGCGGGAGGAAAAGATAAACTACTACACGGGACCAATTACCTCACATTTTACCATCATCTATTTCCCGAGGGCCGAATTTGAAAGCGATAACATGAACAAATAGGCAGCAATAAATTTTTGGAAAAGCCAAGAGAGAAAGCAGCAGCCTCCGTGACTTGTTGGCCTGGTCTGTTTATACTGTCTCGCGCTAAACAAATACTTTTGTTTTCCGAATCGCTTTTACAAGGGAAAACACGGTGGAATATTATAATTTAGGCGGCAGATATGCGACTCGGTTGTTTTGACATTGAAGTACATTCGCTTCACGCTGGAAATTATTTCCACAAACCAAACGTTAATTAACGTTCGGTATCCCTAGAGTAAATAAACACAGTTAAATAATTATCGTGCTTGCGTAATTCGCCAATTAATTAATAATCACAAAATTGATTTTTAATTGTTATCCAAACTCATTTTGACGTGCAGATCGTCCCTATGCTGTATGCTTATACAATTTCGCTCAACATCTGTTGCCTTAGCAATTTCGCTTACCATCTGTTGCCTGCCATAGTCTACTGTAATATGCGTTATTTAGTTACATATATCGGGGGTACATGAAACGAGAACTCAAAGCAAATTTGACACCTGTTTCCAAACATTTGAACTCACACGTTTAAGACAATTGAGAGGCAATCCATAGTCTGACAAAAATTAAATAAAATACGAATAAAAATACTTAAAATGTAACGCAAAGACAAATAAAATATAGCGTGACGCGGCAATAAAATTACAATATAGATTAACTTAATAACATCAGCGAGAAATAAATTATAATAGTAATAAATTATTTCAAACGGGATTCCTATTTAAGTAATCCAAAAATATATAAATAATTATTAGTTTCTTATAAGATTCTATCTAGCTTTCCACGTCCATATCAGGTTATTTCGCACATTATTGTGACAAAGGATGTTACTTTAGACATCAGGAGAAGGCTGCCAAGAGATAGAGAGAAAGATAGAGATACTCAGAGCGAGCGAGAAAGAAATAGGTCATCAGTACTCTATTTCCATCTCAGGAGCTGCGGGGAATCGCTGATTTTGAGAACGGGAAGTTTTGAAAGTTAATAGAGTTGATTGTATAAAACACTTCCCGTCCATCTATAAACTTGTCTATAATGACGGGTATTCAGCATGAGATATCAACTCAAGGGAGCCGGTGGCATGGAATTAAGGGCTTATGGATAAAAGGTAGGCATCTGCTACGATACGGGTGATATTTGATGAACGACAAGCGAAAGGCGTTATGATCTGATAGACCAAATCGCTGAGCGATTCATATGGCTCCTAAACAAACGAAAAAAGCACGACATGCCTGTAAAACACAATTTCAGTAGTTTATTGACTAATAATATTTAGTAACACTTCCTACTTTAAGTTTTCTTAATTTTTTCCCAGAAGGACTACTTCCTTTACTGGGGCCAACTTTATTTTTAAAGTAGCGACTGTAAATTTTACTATACAACCAAGATACAAATGGCTTGCGTATCAGACTGTTTGTGCCACTTTTAAAATTGCCTAAGGTATTATATTTCGGGCCTCAGAGGAAAGGAGCTATAAATCTAATTGGATCCGGTAAAAGCCTTGGATTTTGTGTGTGGGTGCTCGTAAAATAAGAGTAGCGCTGAAAACCTTCCAATCTATCTAAAACGACTCTTTCACACATCAAAGTAAAACCTCTAACTATGATTAAAAATATAATAAAAGTTTTAGGAGCGTTAAAAAGATTTTCTTATTTCATATTTTTTTTAACTTGAGACACTAAAAATAAACTTAGACACATAAATAACAGTTAAATGATGAATATACAACCACACAACTATGAAGGAAATAGGATTTTTCCGGACATTTTCCATCGTTCAGTGAAACAAGAAATCAGTAACACTACGTTTCGAGATCTGCAATCTGATCTCTTCTTCAGGTAAAGAACTAACTTAATACATAATTACAAACTAGGTTAAAATAAACAAATCTTACCAAAGCTTTGTGGCACGCCTAGGTCAGGAATCACAACCACCATGTTGTTTGTCAACTTCACTAACTCTATAACCATGCACTTAATAAAAAACTATACAAAACACTAATAATTATAACTGAACTACGGAATGCAGGTCACAATACGTCTTCATTCGTCTACTGACCACCTACGACTGAGTTGACTACCTACGTAGTTCAGTTATAATTATTAATCCAAAGTAAAGCGTGTTTAAAAACGGGGGGAAGTAAAATGGAACTTGAGTTTTTCCTAAAACGAACAAAGTTAAATCTCATGCTTTTACGCCCTTATTTCATAGTATTATGGAGAAATGTTTAATTTTAAATGTAAAACATCCATATTTTTTAGCATTTTTCGTTGTTGTTATGGGTTAGTCATACAAAAATCTCAAACTCGATATTTTAAATATTTAAAAAAATAAAACAAGTAATTTAACATTGTTCATGAATAAAACTCATTATCATTTTACTATAGCTTTTAAAGATTTGGTTATAATAAAAATACGATGAACAGAAACTTATTGATAACAATGATGGATTGATTGATTGATAACATCACTAAATATACTCAAAAGATACTTAAAGGGGAATCAGTGTCCTGTATACATTGTGTTCTAAAGTGTGTTATAAATAAAGTTGTCAAAATGTAGAAATCAGTATAATAAATAACATCTTTCTATTATAGTAACATATTAGTATTCCTTTAATTCGACGTTCTATTACAAAGAAAAAAGGTACGAGTATTAAAATGTCATTTGCTGGGAAATTATGTAACAAAAAACTGTTTAAAAAGCAGCTGTGTGTATTTCCAACCAAATAGATATTTTTCCTTTTTCCATTTATGATATAAAAGTCTCTAATTCATATCATTCTGCAAATCTTCCCAAATCCCGGCTTCAATAATAAGTAGTAGTTGGCTATAGAAATAACGTCCAATCATGAATTAAAATGACATTAAATTAATCCGGTCGCTATCGCAGCATTAACATTCCCTCTACGAGGCCAGTAAAATCCGGACGATAAAGCACCTGTTTGCAGAGATTGTGGACGTAAAGTATCGGAAGTTATGGTGATGTCCGACCATCCGAGCAAATCCACCTTTGATAGTAGCTATCTTTTATGCCCGCCAATCACGGCTCGTCTGTTACTCAAATGTTTCCATTAAGTACGATAAATCGTGTCTGGACATTTATAACCACTATCGTTCATTGAACCTTTAATATGTTAACTTTTCTCATTTTGTACATAATTATGTACGTAAATGTTATAAAGGTATTGATACTTATTTGAAGATTTATTAATTTATGAATTATTTCTTAATAGTTCAATTGTACCTTTCATTGCTAGTCACGAAAGTAACATATTGCGGAGTGATATTGCATTTAAAATAATTACAATGTGCATTAAAAATCTTTTAAAATATTATTTTAAGTTTATAGCCTCTTATTTATTCTTCCATAAGGGAATAGAACACTATTTTCGTTTTGGTATTTGAACGTAGGAAAAAATATTAGGATGTCACTGATTTGTTTGCACATTAAAAAATGAGAGAAATATAAGAAAAGTACTGCAAAAGGCCTCAGATGTGCCTGGAAACCTACTTCCTCACTAGGTAATAATTAAAATTACAACAACAAAAATTACAGCTTTATTCTTCGAAGTTCACAACAAAAACCATTAGTGCACCTGGTGGCCAACCTGGGAACTTCGATTGTTTGTACATGGAAGGAGATGAATTAGGGAAAGTATCGTTTGGGGCGGAGGAAATCAGCTCATTTAGATACGAGGGAAGCATTGCCTTTCATAGATCTCAGCGGTAATGGAAAGTGGCCTATTACTGTACAGAATGATGAAAATATAATTTCTTTCATTGTTTTAATTTTAGCTATTCTTAGCCAGAGTAATGTAGCTATGTATCTAACAGATCTTACAAAGAATTACATCTTTACAGTGGGAAATTACAGATTCCCATGGATGGTCCGGCCACATCAACGGTATATTTTGTTTTTAACAAAAGTTACTTTACTTGTCTAATTTTAAATTATGAATGAAGGAAAGAAATCAAACGGTAAGCAAAAGTAACATATTTAATGTGGATTTCACCGAAGCCTGTTGCAATTACTCTCTTAGCAGAATGTATAGCAGTTGTTTTGTATTTTGGCCAATCACGCCCTTCAGATCACTGAATTACCTTGATCCGAAAATACAAAACAACATCCATGCATCAAATACATTACATGTTGAAAAAGCATGGACGTTTTTAATATGATTTGAACTACTCGTGAAAAGTGCTGTATTTTTTGTTTGAATTTTGTATAGATACAGTACATTCGCATAACGGCAAAAGTTCGTCAGCTACTTTCATCGGACTCAAAGTTTCAAGATAGCGACCGCTCGCATTTTTACAAGAATCACCTACTACAATATATTGAGAAAATGTATATGTTTTAAAATACTTTAAACAAGTTTAATAACGTTTGTGCGAATACGCTTTTAATATATGTTAAATTTTCTAGATAGCGACCGAGCAGAGATGAAAATTAACCCCGGTTAATATATTAGTCATACAAAGGTATCAGATATTAAGGTAGTGGCCGTTTAAAGGTTAGAAAATATATTTTATGTAAGCTATTATGCTTAGTAGATCGAAATTGATTTTAGAATGCGTAGATGGTTTATAACGAAACCATTGCTACCATTTCTTTCATTTCTCATCAAATATTATACATTTTGAGAACTATACGAAAACGTCAAATAATAATGACTACGTTTGAAAATATTTATTGAAACCACTTGTTTCTTACAATTAGACTTTTTTTTCCAATTTACTTCTAGAAATTGTTATATTACTTTAGTGTTATAAGTTTACCAAGAAAGATTCAAATGAAAATTGTGGTAGGAATCCACTTTTTAAATTGATAATGTATCATTAATTTTATACTTCAAGATAGCAGCTACACATAACATTTTCTTTCCATCCAGCTGTGCTGAAAACAATATTTATATCGTTGTATACTAGGGTTCAAACCCAACAAATACTTGTGGGTAACATGCCTTTGTAATTGAATCTCACTCTATTGAATTATATCCATTCAGTATGTAAGTTTCTGAATTTGCTCAACTCAGAACTCTGGTTTCTCCACCCGAAACAGTAATCAGTGTGAAGTTACGCTTTGATTAGATCGCAGTGAAACTGGTTTACACTGAGTTGATATAGTCGTCGTTAAATTTGATCCGCCCAGAATTAACAATCGTCGGTAAAACGAGAAATCTTTTTCCGAGGAATTGAATTTTCTTAAAAGTATTATTTAATTGTTGGGGCTGGGAAAAATATCACCTCTGTCTCTATCTATGTCTAAACTTATTAAATATTATCACTCGAATCAATTCTTGTATAAGATTTGACTTGGCACTTTATATACTACTTTGTTTTTATTGCACATGATCGATTTGTTAGCGAAGCCTAACATTTGAGGGGCTGAAAAAATTTTACTTGTGTCTGTATTTAAGTAAGTATGTATGTAACGCGCACGATACGACAGAAACTAATTATCTTGTAGACTTGAAGTTTTTAACGAAATTCAATTATATGGTATAGGCAACATGGAGGTCAATGATGGTGCATTTTGCTCTATGAGATATGGTTGAGAGCTAGTGAAGTTTATCACTTTCTACAGGATGTATCAAAAGCGTAATGCACTGGATACCTTTTCTTTACTTCTACATAGAAAATGTTGCATTTGCTTATGGAGCACATCCGTTCGTAGCTGATCGTTAGCAAAACTTATCATTCAGGGAGATTTCTCGATAACGAATTAAGTTGGAATGGTAGATACTACTTTGTTTCTATAAGATATAATCAAGTTCCATGATGATGCGTGTCCCTCTATAGGAATTGGCTGAGAGTTGGTGGAGTCCCTGAATTGCTTTATTAAATTATAGGCTTGAATTGGAATTAAACTAATTTTACCATTTTCTATTATTTCACAAAAGAAAACTCACAATTATCCAATAATTAGTGTATTAGTGTATCAGGTGTTAATCAACAGGTTGATTCACACCTGATGATGGCATCTTCGATGTCGAAAGGCCTCGTGAAAAATACACTAATTATTGGATAATTGTGAGTTTTCTTTTGTGAAATAATAGAAAATTTATATTCCAATAAGAAGAGCTCCTCCTCCTTCATTGTAATTTTACCATATTACATAATCTAATTCGATAATGTTGTATGTGTAATAAGAATATTTAGTTAAACGTTAGAACAGTTTTTACCGAGAAATATATATCGAGAACTTGCTCAGGGCTTGCAGTTTGGATGAAATTTAGTTTTTACATAGAAAACACCGATGTCTTTCAGTGGATGTCCTCATTTGGCCAGAATCTTGTCAAAGGTCCGCCCATTGCTTTCAAACAGCAATTCAGAGAAAAAGTCCGAGGAACAGCTGTCCTCAAGGTATGATTATAAACAGTAAAACAGTCAATGAATGCCTCTTTTCATCTGGCGAAGTCAAGGCTAAAAAGCTCCTCTGAAACCTAGCTTGGGAACTAACGGTGTAAAGATAATTTAAGAAAACACCAATGGCCAGACAGGTGGACTGCTTGCAAAGGCAGGATCGCTTAACGGTCACCCATCCAAGCAGCAGTCACGTTGCTTTATTAGATTATTTTGCTATAACAGTTATACCCGCTACGCTGCATCTTTTGAATTGGATTGCAGGGATCTTTTAGTACTTTTTGACATTAGATAGGTCAAGGTAAAATTTAGACAATTGGATGATCCCCATCCCACCAGAATATCGCTGAGATAGCGCCCATAGCCTCAATCTTCGCTAATCCCGTTATTGTATGGCTTTTTATGGAACAATCTTGCCTTTTCAGCATATTAAATATATTCTTTAATAGAAATCAGAAGGTACTTTGAAGATCAATAAATACACGGACATGTAACAAAATCAGATACTTTTCTATCGAATTTGAATAATATTTTAGTGGTAATGAAAACAAATGAAATATAAGTTTATTTCTACAATCTTCATATAAGTACAGAGATTACAAATGTGTTTGCAAATAATATTAGTTAACAAAGAAATTAAAAACATTGTAATTTCTAAATATATATTTTATTGGAAATTAGCATACATAGGCAAGCAGCTTGTGCGTAGGCTAGAGACGCTATCCTTTACAAAAATTTATTTTAGTTTGTTTTCCCGCTTATGGTTCAGAGGCAAATGAAAGAGCAACAATAACAATAATAATTTAAATCAAACAATCCTACTCAAAAAATATATTTAATTTTTTTAATATTTTTTTTACGAACTGATTATGGAAATGAGGCTTGCCTTCAGTCCTCTATACCTAGAGTCTCGTTCACTTGAAGTTACTAACATAAATATTAACCTGTCAAATGGCCTGAAGCGATTTGTTGATTATAAGAGTATATGGATTTTTGTTGTCAAACATCGCGGAGTTGCGCCCATATAGATATCTTATGAAGGTAAGTTTAGCAAAAGGTCATAAATTAAAGTTTATAATTGCAGTTCAACAATTATAATATACAAATATAAACAAAAATAGTCATTCGGAAAAAATAAAAGAAAGAAAGAATATGGGTTGGTATTCTACATCTGAGGACACTCAAATATTTTCCTGTGTAGAACCAATTTTTTCACCACACTTATTTTTCTACAGTCACGTTTAGTTCAAAGTAACGCTAACGCTCAGCCAATAGCAAGAAATCAATATTTAATGTTTATGAATAAGGTAAAAGTACGCTACACGACATTTCGTGTAACAAAAAAGGCTTAACTTAGAATACATAGAAAATTTTTAAATCTACAGCTCATCTAATTTGGCTATATGTATTATTATGTCACATATAAAAATATCATTTGATTATATTGATATTTGTTTAAAAATATATAAATATATATTCTGCGATTTTCTCATTAACATAACGGATACCCATAAGACCAATTTAAAATGGCGTTATCGTCCAGCTTAATCCCATGGAGAATCCATGCACTACCTACGTAATTCACATTGATTAAAAATATATATACACCATTTATATACCGTATATCAGTAGCTAAGAACTTGATGCCCATATTATTATTGATTCATAAGTACAGACTGATTGAATAATTCATCGGTTTCATTTGTGTATTCATATGCAAATAAGTGTTTTGATATTGCAATATGTTATCTTCGTAGCCCTAAGTATTTTCTATAGTTCAGTACATTATACTAACGTAGTGAGTTAATTTATATCTTGGGTAGCATTTAATTTATAGCGTTAGTATGAGGTTTTACATGCTTCTTTCAAACGCTATAGCTTAGTTTGTTTTTTCATTAATATATTATATTTATTACTTATAATTACTTATATTTATTACTATTAAATTTAAAATCTTCAGTTATATTTCTAATAATGTTATAGTTTTTTTTAATATCAATCTACAACTCTAATTCTTTGTTCATTTTCAAATAAAAAGAATTTTTATATTTGTTATTGTAAGGAATATGTTTAATATCTACAAATGATATTAACTTGTTCATTATTACAAGACTTATGTAATTCACATTAATGTTGATGTTATTATATAAAACAATTTGCATGTAAAGTATGTTTAATATAATCAAAAAACAGTTTTTTTATAAAATTTTCTCTCTCGATAGCAATACTAGAGGGTTAGATATAATTATACATATTCTGCAATGTAATCAATGCTTTTTTCAAATAACTATATTTTGAATTACAATTTTGTATTGTATAGGTAGTAGCAAGGTTTTAATACATAAAATCATTAATTATTCTACTCGAGAATAAAATAGAATACAGTCTTCTGTATTAATAAATTCACAAAATACAGGTTTTTAAGCCACAATGACGTTTACCTTAAATGAATTTTGTACGCCACTGACGTCTTGAATGAATATTTTACTGTTCCTTTCTCCTCTGAATATTACTTTACTTTACAATACCGTTGGTACAAACTAGATCTTCAAAGACTTTCCTTCCATCGCACCTACAATGCCAGCCCAGCTGTATTCAAAATATATCATTGCTGAAGTACTATACGAAATGGTCGTGCATAAAATAAATTGAGTTTTAAAAGGGATTGTATATTTACGAGCGGAAAGTAATCCATTACCGAGTATATAGACACTCGATGAAAGGCCTTCAATGTATACAGCGCGTCTCTACCTTAGATTAAATTACGTACGCAACATATTCAGCGACAAACTCAAGTTTAAGAGTGTGTCCAAAGTAACTTACTTTCTTGATTGCCATAGTTTTAAACCAACGCCTTTTCTACAGCAACCATTTACCTAACTTAATATTAACATAAATAGTATTAATTATACTCCAACATCCTTTAAATGTTAATTTCTATCCTTGTTTTTCAAGTGAAAAACATCGTACTTCATTTTAACTATAGTTGGATCGTGAAGCAATGTATCATTTTATAACTACGCCGTTTAATTTTGCAATAAAATAATCTAAAATGCGATACCTCAATTATGGTTTGCCTGTTTTTGAAAATTTGTATGAAGAGCAATTTTCTTTTCTACCCGGTCCATGTTTTATCACAGATGATCAGCTGTAGATAATGTTATACTATTGTACGATTAGTTCTTGCGGAAATAATTTAAATGTAGAAATACATACATAAACTTTCGCGTTTAAAAATTTTATTGCATGGTAAATTGAAGGAATGCCACAAAATTTCTAAAACATACATTATTTTGAAATATTTTTCTGCCATGCGGTTGTAGGGCATTAACCACCAGCAGTACAAAGACGGTACTGCGTGAAGCTTCTGAATCAAACGTATATATTAATGTTATACTAAACTAGCTGCTACTCATGGCTTCCATCTCGATACTCAACAGTATATCTTGATTACCAGTGACCAAGGAAGCTCACAACGGAAGTGTCCAAGGAGGAAGTTGGGTCACCCGAAACCCTGCAAGTATTTCTTTAAATATTAGACTTTTGTTAAATGATCAATCCGCGTATATCTTTTTGTTTAGATACTTAAATAATAATTCTCTATGTCTTCTGCAAAGTATATTAGAAGTGTTATTTAATCTTGGAGTCTTCATTTGCTTCAACAATAATAAAATAGTTTCATTCTGTCACAATTTAAAAAATCCTATGCACACTCTTTGTACTTTTTTACATAAACAACTCTTAAACCACACAAACTATAGATTTGAGGGCCTAACGTTTACCTAGCATAATTCATATGTATAATCTGAGTTTTCTTTACTTGAAAATCCAATATGAAAATACCATAAACATAATGTAAAAGTATAAAACCATTATTTTCTCTCCAAATTGAAGTAGTAATCTAATATTGTTAGGAAGGTAGTAATTGAATAATTCTTAGCAATTCATCGCTACATTTATAGGCCTAAAACTATGCTCAAGCAATCTTGGCAATATCAATTCCTTTTGTTCATGAGTAATTTGTTCAGATCCCTCTCGGTGGCCGTGAATTACGGGGCAAACAACAGTTTTAAAAAAACGACTTCCCCCGGAAGTGTTTGAAAGAGAGATGTCTTCTACACCAACGGAAGTGATGATTTGTGTCCTTATCTCAGTTTATGTGGAAACTTATCCTTGGGAATCACGCAATAATTGTACTTTATACTCCTGCTTTCCTGCTTCTTACCAGCCCCAGGGCATGACATGTTTTTAAAATACGGAGAGGCGTCCAAGTATTAAACTGAACCTCATTTTGGTTCCTAACATAGTTATCACTACCAAAACTTTGAGTCGAACTGGAATTTATTATTTAGTTCAAAAGTTTTATAATGCATAGATTTTGATAATCTTTAAACACTCGTCCATATTTAGAAACAATGTTGCTTATATAAACTGTATAGACTACATTTTGTTATCTTAATTTTATATTTATTGAAACATCATAATACACAGAAAACTCACATATGAACAATCCTCCATTATCTCCAGAATGTATTGATTATTAATTTAATAAAACCTCTCCAATATCCGGTACCTCCGATATCAGGCAACTCAGATATCCGGTACCTCGAATATCCGGCACCTCCATTATCAGACCTGGTGACAAAAGTGACTAAATGAACCAGGCAATTTTGAGCCGCGGCTAGCGCATGCGCATAAGCAACTGTTCCCTCTGCACTCCCTGCTAGAGTACATGGTACAGTCATTGCCAAAAAATATTGTGCTTATTTAACTTTTGAACAAAACAATTTACCAAAGCATACTTAACTTTTTTATCAGAACAGGCCAGCATTTTTATAGAGATAGAGATATACGGGTGAGACAGTGATAGGTCACGTATACATTCCAAAGCAACGGTATCGGCTTTCTTACTAACTTTCTTCGTGGTCTCATCACCAGAGGGCTGTTGGTTGGTAGTGGGAGACGGCGCTTCAAACAGGAATACTTCTCTCCTCGCGGTTCCCACGCGCTATCTAGCTCCCTCATTAATACATTTTAAAACAATTAATCTATCAATCTTCATCTATCATCATCTGCAGGGACATGATTTGCATGTATAGCAAACGTTGATATTAAAAGTACAGAGTTAAAATTGTGTACATTCTTCCCAAATCAGGGTCACAATCAAATATATAATTCAACATTTATCTTACATCCTTTGCCAATTTTTTACCTACAAGTCAATCTTCTGATTGTGTGATCTCCAAATGAAATTTAAAAAACTCGATAGCATTATAAAATGCCTGTGACGATAAAAAGCGTTTCAAGAGAAATTACTCTGACACAGAATTTCAGCCCTGAGGCTCACGTTCATAATATCTGCTCGAAGGCAAACAGAATGCTTGGCTTTATCTCCCGTTTTTCTAAACATATAACAAATATGGTTGCCCTGAGGACTATATACTGTGCTCTGGTACGCCACATTCTGGAATATGGATCGACTGTTTGGAATCCACACCAAAAATACCTTTGTGACAATCTTGAACGAGTCCAGCGTCGTTTCATTCGTTTGGTGGGTGTCAGAAATGGATACCAATACCAACAAGTACCAATTGATGATCTGTACTCCAAACTTGAACTAGAACATCTTGAGACTCACAGGACTGTAGCCGACTTAGTGGTTCTCCACAAGTTGGTGAACGGTGAGATGGTTTGCCCAGACGTCCTTCAACTCCTCAATTTCAAGGCACCATCATCCAGCACTCGTTCCAATGACCTCTTCATCAGGCAACACTATGGGACAAACTATGCAGCAAACAGCACGGTGGCACGCCTGCAGAGGGCCGGCAACAACCTGCCTATAACACTGTCGACCTGTTCCACGATGGTGTGAGAACATTGAAGTGGAAAGTGAAAGGTGCAGTGCTACCAACTTAAATGTCTCCACTTAATTTCTATCATATTACACCATCAGTTTTAGTTGTCTTTCGCTTCTAACTTGCTGCCTACATATATTTATTCATATTCTCTGTTTATTGTACGCCATAGTTTATCTTATCACTATTGTTATTTTTACTGTTGCTGTTTTTGAAACATTGTTATGAATATTCTTGTTATACTATGTTATAGTTTATTATGTTATTTCTGTTATTATGTTATTTGTATTGTTATAGTTTGTTTATTGTTGCGGTCTTTCATGATAGTATTGTTACAGTTTTAAAAAATTTATATATATTTATTCTTGTTATATATCATGCCTTGCAATAGTGTATTATGTTAATATCATTTTTCAGCCTTTCACATGTTTTGTTGTAGAGTCTCTTGTTTAGGTTAAGTTGTTATAATAGTTAAGTATATGGATCTTGAATGTAAAAATGGAGAGTATGTCAGTTGGAAATAAATAAATAAGCGAGTTCTTATCACATTGGATGATGCAGTATTCTTTATCCAATTAGACAGCTTGTTGATAAAACCTGTATGTGAGAGTAGATGTTCGTAAACCACAATTCATGATTTCAAAAAAAGTCCGTTATTCCAAAAAAGATATTTATTTTCCACCGAAGCAGAGTCGTATCATCAGCATACTACACGATTTTTCCATCCATTTTTTCCATCGAGACAATGTAATTGAAATATATGAGAAACAGAATTGGACTGAGAATAGATCCCTGGGATGGATATTGATTCTGTAGCGCAACTATAAATGATCTAAACCACTCGCAAGGTACACCTCGGATGCCATGTGATTCCAGTTTTCCGAGCAGAGATACGTAGTCAATTTAACTGTAAGCTTTTCTCGCATGAAATGCCACATGGACAAGCTTGATTACTGTATCCCGCACACCAGTATATGGGATGGGAGTTTAGATCCCCTTTAATGACCTCACCGCGTTATTTTTAGAGACATTCTTGACGAAATTGTAATATCAGTGCTGACGTATCAGCTTTAGAATGTGCACAATGAGACGTGTCGTAATGGTGTGCTATATTCTTTATCAATATGTTAGGATGAGTAAAAATATTTATTTTATGAGTTTCAAATATTTTAAATTACTTATAGTTTTCATCTTCATCTTAAATAAATTTGTATTCATGTAGTATATTTTAATTTACATGAAGAACAAAAGAAACAAAAGAAAAACATATTTTATTTGTAAAGGATATATATATATATATATATATATATATATATATGTAAAGGATATATATATATGTAAAGGATATATATATATATATATATATATATATCCTTTACAAATATAAATATGTTTTTCTTTTGTTTCTTTTGTTCTTCGTGTAAATTAAAATATACTACATGAATACAAATTTATTTAAGATGAAGATGAAAACTATAAGTAATTTAAAATATTTGAAACTCATAAAATAATTATAATTGAAAATATATATATATATTATATATATATATATATATATATATATAATATGCTTGCCTTATTATGAACAAAAATTCACTTTTCATTTTCATAATTACGAAGTGGCTGTAAATAACTTAGATATTTCATAAAAAAATTCCATGTCCGGCTTTAATGATATCCGGCCTATCCTGTTGTAAAAAATAAAAATAAAATATATTTATTTATTTTACTATATTAGTTGAATGCAGAGTAGGAATTCATTAAAACATTTATATTACTTGTTTTTGGCCGAAAGTGAATCAAAAATGAAAACCCATATTGTGTCCATCTTTAGTACAACCTAAGAAGCAGAGCTTGCTAGGATGTCGATGAGAATATAGAGTTAATAAAATAAAAATCTATCGTTTCTGTATGAATTTTCTTGTACTAAATTTATACAATTGTATAGCGTATGTATACATGTACATTTACATTCATTATACTATGTACATTTATACATAGTGTAATACAACATATGTAGGAAGTATTACTATAAGGCGCATTAACGACTGCAATCGCCAGGTGGGTCCCGTGCGTCATTGAGATGGCGCTCAAATAACGATGTTATCATCTGCAGAGCTCGCCTGATCGACAGGAGAAGGCAATTTGTTAGACAAGATGTAAACTTCTTCAGCGTCGTGTGTCAGCAAATAATCTGTCATCGTTTACTCTTCTTCTCAAGGGCCATTCCGTCCCCCTGGAAATGGCAGAAACTGAATTCACTATCGTTTGTATAGATCCATATAAGATATAGAGCCATGCATCAAAATGATACTGCAGTAATATACTTATACTACCGTCAATACTTCATTAAATGATGTATCAGGTTTGTTCTTTTACCTTACCAACATTTCATTTAACAACGGAAACTTCCTCATCACGTCGTTTTGTTGTATTTTAATTAAAAATATGACACTAAGAATATTATTGATTTTATACTCATCTGTATATGTGCATGTAGCAGATTATATCTATTGTATGCACCAAACGATTGTACGATTCCGGTACTAAAAGTAGGTAAATTGGTTACTATGTATTTCACTTAATCTCCTCATATATTTTCAGTAAATTGATATTCTGTCTTAAACGTGGTGCACAAATATCTTTTAACAGAACTCTTCAGTATGTTACAATTTTTAATGAATTTTAAAACGTAAGGAATACGTGCATAACTTGAATTACTAGATTATGTTCAGTTAAAAGTTAGCTTCGCCTGACTCAAAAGCTGCCACTCTGTTGTCTATATTTCGGAATATATTCAACCATGAGCCACTTCCGCGTAATCCGTAATAAATTATTCATCCCAGGAAAGCACAGTAATCTTCTGGGAGGCTTAGAAAGTTTTCCAGGTGTTATAGCCACTTCTGCGTCAAGTGTGTGCTTGTAGCAGAGTTCGGTTCCCATGAAAACCACCACCGTCCATTGTACCAGTGGATTGGTAAAAACTTAAAAGCCGCATATGTATATTGGACGTTTTTGTAACTTTGTAACTCATTGCGAGTGTGATAGTGACTTACTGCTTTGCCTTAACTCAAAACTTGCCATAAATTACGAATCATCTTGCTGAAAATCAGTTAGAATACGATTGTATTTTATGAAATAGTTCTGAGTTTTCAAGTATAAAGCCAAAGTACTAAGTTTGAAGTATTAAGTTTTCAAGTTAAAAGTATTAATTAGGAATAATGAAAATTAGACAGCGATTTCAATACTCATTTAATCAAACAGGCGAAATTAAAAAATCCGTATAGTGGTGTCATATCATTAATAAAATCAGAAAAATGTAACAATTAGTTGTTTAATTTGATATTCTCGATAGAAAGATGCTGGTTTCAGTGGGCATTTTTTAATCTCAGAAAACAGTTCTTTAATTTTATTTCTTTATACATTAGGTTCTTAAGTTTACTTTGCATTGTTTATCTATTTTTATTCTGTAAAGATTAAATCTACACATTTTTAAAACTTACCAACACTGAATATTAAATTAAATTCGGCTGTTACATACAATTTTCCTAACTTTTAAATTGCGTGAATTTTATCTACAAAGAGTTTCTCATTATTGAAGTTAAATTTATTTTGAAATCAGACGTCTATTCCTACGTAGCACAAATCGCATTCATTACATATGTACGAACATTCCATATGTGAAAATCTTCAGAACTATTCTTTAACTTGTTTGAGCCATTCTTCGGTTCCATGTAATAAGGTCCTGTTTATCAATTCAGGCGTGTTGTAAAGTAAGACTTTAGATATTATGTGGCACAGTTTTTTTTATTTTATTACTAACCAATATTTGTTTTACATTGAAAATGATACAGGTACACTATAAATTATATATGACACTTTTGAATACATAAATAGTGCAGATTATTATTGATCCAATTTTGTGTTTCGTCTATTAAGTAGTTTTAAAAACATAAGATTATTATCCACCCTTTTTTAAACTTGCGTAAGAACTAAAATATTTTAAAAAGCAATAAATGCTTGAGAGTGAAAGACTTTCCGAGAGGTAAAAACTGCTTGGATTTCTAGCCCCAGCTGAAGAATTGAAAACCCTAACTTAACATGATTTATAGGCACCATCATTGTATCTACTTACTTTCTTTGCTCTTTTAATAAGTTCCTTGAAACTATTTTCAGTTAGATAATAGGCAAGCAAACACTATTTTGAAATCACGTTTCATAAAACTTTTCTTCGTTGTTAGTACTGTTTTTTGTTCTTTCTGTAATTAAATGTTCTATTTCACTGTCAAACTATGTTCTCTTGCTCAGTACTATTTAGAGAGTTTCTACACCAAACCCTCGCCATTAAAGGGTACAATATATCCGCTGACGTGTCGTAAGGTGTCAGTTTACGATCCACGTCGTAAATTGCCAGCTTGGGTCGACAGAGATAACATTCTTATCAGTGATCTACACAGTGTTATATAGCTCATGCATTGCTGTTTGCTATTAATCAGGTATAATAGAAATATCTGGAACATGGTATTTGACTTCTTGGAATAAATTAGGAATTTGTAAGTTTAGAGGTAAGTTAATCCAAACCAAGAGGTTTAAATATCCAAAATAGTATGGTAAAGATATTTTCAAATATACCTGTTATTACTTGGTAATTTTTCAAAATTATTTAAATGCTGGCGTTGTTATTGTAGATATGTAGTTATAATACATAACCTATGCAGAGGTACATTAGCAACACCAGGTATATCAAGTGACATAGTCACCTTGACGGCTTTATTAGTGAGGTATTATCAACTGACAGCATCAACTTCACCAGAACTTCCTTTGATTTACAGCTTTAATAACACCCGACACTACAGCTGTTGTAACTGTCTATCATAAAATATATCAAAGAAGTACTTATTCATCACCAGGTTGTCATGTAGTGTCATTTATTGCTTTTTCTGGAACGACAACAGTAATTTATGATTTTAATTAAGTCAACCTTACCATACAAAATTCTAAAATATTTTCCATATGTGACTTTGTATCTTCAAAAACTGGCGAGTGCTTGAAAATTTTGGTAACCAGATCGCGAAGAATTACTGCCACCAACATAAATCACTTTCATTTTGGAAAATATATAACTAGATAGTAAACATACGGTAAACCACAATCTTTTGTCATTTCACTGTATTTGCTTTATCCATTAACATTTCGCAGTTTTATTACGTGAGTTCTGGCGTACTCCTACCTTGTAAATATAATAAACTTGGTTTATTATTCAATATAAACTTATACTTTCCATTTATAATTCAACAAACAATATTCAAAATTCTAACACTTAATGGAAATTTTAAAATATCGATAGAAAAACCGTTTTGAAAAATTTTTTAAATCAAAGTTTTTATTCCCGTACACTTCATTTCTTGCTTTCGTAAATGGGTATATTTTTCTAACTTTGTATTAAGTGGTTTGTAAGTTTACTTTGACAAAGTGTGTTGAACAATAGATTTTAATTGTGTCATCAATTTAATGGTTACTTCTATCTAAATTCCATTTAAGCCTTCAAAAATAATTGCTTTGCAAGATTGTGAAGATCAACTTCTTTCGGAGATAAAAATGGAAACTTTATAACTTAAGCATAACATTTATATATTTTAATGTTATTTGAAACACAGTATGCAAAAAGTAATGTTTGAAAGCAACCAGCATATATCGTTCTACTAAACAATGCATACGTTTTTTTTCGTTCATACTGCCGTATTCTGTGTTTGAAATCGGAGTTCAAGAAAATAACGAATTAAGATCAAATTTTGGAAACTTTTGAAAACAATTTTAGAAAACAAAATTGTTGCCAACAACACTGTAAATTGTATTGTTACTTGCACATAATTTATTTGGTATTTTAATAAATTATACACAATTGACTTCATTCATATACATGAAACCCTTTATCTTTCCCTATAAACCTTACAAGTTTTTTGATAAGTTTATATCACGTGACAAAACTTTTTTGGGTCTAATCGAGTAATAGAGTAAGTAGTGTTTTATTTTTACAGTATATAATCGCATATCTCCATTAGACCCATTAAGACAATACTTAGATCAAGAGATTTATCCGTTTAGATTTAGCAACGAAGGGAGATTGTTGATCTGGAAGTATGTATATTTCCAGCTAGAGGTTGGAACTTCCTGTTGGTTATTTAAATAATGGTAGGAGGCTTGTGCGGCTTCTTTGCCCCCTTGTTAGGACTAATCCCCTCGCGGTAATCTCATATGCAAATAACCGACGTACACACGCGCACGCGCCTACATCGCGACATAAACGCGTCGATTATGATGCAATGGCTCATATAATTATACTTAATAATGAAAACTAAATGTAATAAGATTTTAATTTTTAATGTTTTTTACAGAATGGCACAGCTGGATCCGAAAGTGGCGGCCGCACAAATGGGTAAGTAAATCTGTATTCTTTGTTTAAAGTTTGTTATTGACGATGGAATGTGTGACATTATAATAGGATTTTGGATATTTGCCATCGTCATATCAATGTATGATGTGTGATTGTGTTTCTCGTACTCGTGACTTGTGCTCGGGGCTTGCATTCTCTGCAGTGACAACGCCTGGGCTAGCTTTTGGGTATATTTGAACCCTTTTCTTTCCCTTCTTTCTGTTATTTATTTTTGTATGTTCTTAAACCTCCCCCACCTGACGAAGAGGATAGATTTCATTCCTCGAAACGTTGTGTTATACCTTTGTAACAGTATCGATGGCAATTGTCCGAAATCTTGTTATCCTGTTAAATCTGCATACTGTTCATTGTTTACGCTGACTTTTAGTCTGGATCTGAACAACTTAAATGGAAATAATTAAGCAAAATATTTGTTTAACCGATCAGCAAACAAAATAACAATGACAAATTATATAAATGTCCATTAATATGAGTCAGTTTAACTCATATTATCATTTACCATCTTCTAAATCGACGAACACACAAAATATTAAGTACACCACATTGTTAAGTGTTTTAGAAATATTACATCATACCTAAATTATAGTACATGTGTCACAATGTATTAAGGGGTAACATTTCAGTTATTATCAACCCAGAAAGTCTTAATCCCCATATATTTTAGCGTTTCTAAAAACAGAATTAAATTGAAATCTGTACAGTATAGACGAGCGTATAGCATGCTATCACCACATGATTTGTTGACTGACACTTGGGCAAATGTGAGGAAAAACCTGAACAAATTAAGTAAATAAAATTGATGTATTTATGAGCGATATTCTAATGTAGTAAACAAATTAGAAGTGCATTTTCCTTCACTTTGGCGGTTGCGATGACATGTTTATGTTTAAACGCAATAAAGCATTATATTATTTTTATTATTTATTATTTGATTTTGGTGCTTACAAATGTGTATATTTTGTTTGCTTAAAACAGGTTTATAACTATAAATATTATGTATAAATTGCAGTCTGGACTGTCGATTATTCTGGCCGAATAATATTGAAATAAAAAGACTACTAATATAGGAAAATATTCATTTAGGTTTTTATTATGTAAATATCTCCCTCAATGCAGCGCTACATTTTTTTACAAACATGCACATATTTTTATAACTCATACAGCATTGCTAATGCACTAAGCTTTATTTTCTCACTAACTTCACACTTTATTGAACAGAAATGAATAATTCAGCATTAAATATCGGCTTAAAACTTAAACTTAAAAAAGTATTAATGAAGCAGATCTTTTGCTAGAAGTTATACTAGATTTAAAAGATTGCTTGTGTCTTCTTGACGTCATATTTACCAAATTATTACTGGATTACTTAAACATACGAAAAATCTGTTGAAAGTGTCACAGAGTGATTATACTTCAAATACGTTAAAACTGAATGGGCATACGGGTAAATCAGAGAACATCGTAACTTAATTGATAGTTATTTTTATATTTATAAATATGTTCTTGAAATGTTGCAAAACTTCATTTTCGATGTCATCTAATCAGGGACTGTAAGACATTTTTTCGAAACACAGTCTGCTGATGAAATCTGACAAAACATTGTCAGATCAGAAACAGTTGAAATGTTCGGTGCTATTTTTCCACCTTCTGTCTAAGATACATATTTGTGTAATTTATGTGAGCAGCATAAAAGGAATTGTGTTAGCGGTACTTACAACTTTTGTTTCCTCTTAGTTTACCTCCTCCTCAAACTTTACTTGTATTTACTTTGAGAATTCTTATGCAAATGGCCGCTGGTATCTCCTCTGCTATGGAAATGTATGCAGATTAAAACCAACTTCATCTTCTGTGCTTTGAAATTTCCCTTGTTCGAAGACAAGTTACCCGGATTGTTTAGTTGATTTTTCATTTTACAGGGTGTTCCTGATGCTGTATATAATATTTCAAAATTGTATTTTTGTTGCCAAAATGTGTTTTCCAATTTGAACGAATGACCGCAAATGCATTCTTTTCCCTAGGCCAACAGAAATTATTTTATTGCTCGGCATGTAAATTAAACTTGTATGTAGCATGGCATACCATATTTTGAAGTGTTTACCAATGAAACTTATAAATGGAATAAATGAACATTTAGCTAATAATCGAAACTTCAACTCGAAATACTGGACACAATTTAAACTTTTAATGCAATGAACATAAATTTCTTAAGTAACTTTAAATTATATTTTGTAACGCTTCATTGGTTATTTTGGCCGTTGCATTGATGTTCGTCCAAAAACGTTATTAAAAATGGCGCTGACTAGGAAACAACTTAGAACAATTTCCTGTAGCACTAGAATTCTCCATTTTTGATAAACGAAGCGTTCCGACTATGGATACGTACGACTTTTTGAGAAAATTTACAACGTATGAACAAGTTTGTCATCGGTGAACGTGGGAGTAGATTGTTGTAGATGTCTGTAGTTTGGACTCTAAACTAATTAGCTGAAAGATAGCGAAGCCTGTCATTCGTGGGGCTCAAAAAATGTTATTTAGGTCTGTCCGTTTGCACAAACTGACCCGTAAACTTAAATGTTTGCTCAAAGATTAATTTCTACATAGAGTACATTGAGATCGATGTTCATATATGTCACTGCATGGGATTCGGCTGAGCGTTATTTTGTGAACATTTTCGCTTTGGTCTTCTAGGTAACCATTAAGCCAACAAGAAAATAGCAGAGTAAATAAATTTATAAAAAAGCTGAGCACATTCATATGAGACGTTTAACACATTTTAAAACGTGTAGCGTATTCATACATAAAAATTAATAAATTTGAAAATCAACTTCACATTTTGTAATAAGATTTGATTTTACTAATTCTTAAGTTGTAGTTCTTTCCATACATACATATAACATTTATTATTTAAACAATGCTATCAAATGTAACACAAGGAGCAAAAATTTTAATGTATCATATGAAAATATATTTCGATAAAGATTAAATCAGTAAACTTAAAATTTTTTATGCTGTTTAATTACCTTATGGACAAGAATAAGTTCTACGTTGGTGCAAGTCCAAACATGGGCATTGAATAAGCATGCACTCAATAAACTGACACAAATTCTTTTTTTCCTACTGGGGAAATTTAAAATGTTCTTATCTATATGTTTTTACATCCTGTATGTCCTAGAGAATGTATATGACAGATTGTGATTTATAAGGTTAGCGAGGTTTTTAATTAAACCCTATTGCAATCCAAAATGTTTTTCTTTTATGCTGTAACTGCCGTAAAGGCTATAACAGTCTAAGAGGCAATGTTTTTGTATTTATCTGATGATGGTAACAACTATTCAACTATATGAAGAAATTTGCATATGCCATCATATCTTGTACCACCAAGTTCTGAAACTCAAAAGGATAAATTTATGAGGCTTAATTTGGATGGCTGGTCATCCTGATGGCTCTAACTTGACATCGTAAATAATACATTCTTTTAATTTAAACAAACTCTCCAATAATATAAAGTTTTTATTTTTGTGAGGCTTTTCGTACTCAATGAGTACATCTTCGGACTCACACAACTGAATAAAAGTAATAATAGCAATAGTAACATAAACAATTTTGTACTAAATAAAAACATATGTCATTAAAAATACAAAGAGGTAATATTCTATGACAGCACAGTATGTTATATGTATATATAAAAATAAAGTTTATATTTAGTTAAATCAAATAAAGTAGCGGTGAATTTTGAAAACTAATAAAATAAAAACTTTATATTATTGGAGAGTTTGTTTAAATTAATAGATAATTTCCAATAAGACAAAGAGCTTCAAGAATGTAATACATTCTTTACTTTTTTTACTTTTCTTCTGTCGTTTCAATATACTCAAACACTCATGAATCAATCTCTGTATCTCCAAATTATGCGTAACCAGGATTGACTGCAGTGTTAACAAATGGAATGTCCCATTTGTTTGTGTGGACCTTGAACAAATATGGACCAAGTCTGACAGTTCTATACATTCAGTATCAGACAGTCCTACCAACACAGTACAGGGGATGTGGTACATAGTAATCAAGCTAGGTAGAAATAATAAACAAAACCTACTTTATCTGACCTCCTGAGTCATACACTTTTGCGCATCAGTCGCAGCCACTTATGTTAAGATTTTTTATCCTTATTCACCCCCGCCTCCCCTTTACTATAAACCATATCACTTAACACTTAGATCTTCTTTAGTATCTTTTTAAAAGCGTAAATTATCCTTTTCCCATTATTGTTTAGAAAAATATCAATATGTAACTTATACGTAGAATGTGAACAGTGTAACTCGAAGGGGGAATATTGACAATAAATTTGAATATGCTGAGTATAATTTACACTCCTGAAAGTTCAATCAAAGTACTGAATAAGTTTACTACGTTCAGATTCACGTAAAAATAGGTTTTGTAGTTCTTTCCCAATATTAAATTATTGCATTTGTTACTGCTATGTACGGTAGCCTATAATAAATTGTAGCTGTTAATTTGTGACAAACAATACTTTAATTAACGTCATAAATACATTCACTGAAATCGTGCTGTTTAAAATTTCTAAACATCCATTTTTAAACTTCTGGAGGGTAAATTTTAGTATTTAATTATATTAGTTTGTATTGTTTTACCTTATACAACGGTACCATCAAGTAGTCAATTTCTTAAATTGGAAGTAGTTTAAAGTTTACGTTTAGAAAGGGAAAGTAAAACGTTAGGGCAATAAAGACTGCAGGAGCATATGAGAGAAGTTTGAGCAAACATTTTATATCGAGCGAGTCCTACAACTAACAGCGTCTCCGAAACAATTTCTTTCTTAAAAATGCTGAGATCCGAGACAACCTGAGACGTTGAATTTTTAAATGTCTATTAAAACTTGTTGCCGACGCAAACTATATTTTACACTACGGTTGCCAATGGCTGAATTATATATTGCTTTTAACCAATGGTGTGTTTAATAATTTAAAAAGTTTAAACAAGGTGTAAGTGTACCTGATTTACATAGATAAATGAAGCTATAAAAAGTATAAAAATATTTGAGGAAAAATTGATTTAGTGAAATTTGGAATGTTTTAAATTTGTCAAAGCATATCGTGCCGACATTGGACGATAGGTACGCACGATCCTTACCATCGGTAACGTCACTCTGCTGTTTCGATTTGAACCCAATTTACACATTTTAACTCTAACTGGTTTAAATTTTACATTTATTTTATATTCTCCTCGTTCCAAAAATATTGATAGTATAAAGGTTTCGATTTTTTCTGTAATGTACAACCCTATAAGTCGAGTTTATATAGTACTTTTGACTGAACCTTGTAGTTAAACCATTTCAAATTAAACTTTTTATGATATGTGATTACTTTAGTTTTAGTTTTAATTTGTGTATTATTTAGTAATTATACATATGTCTAAATGGTGACACATACTTTACATTAAAAATTCTGTTTCAATTTGGTGAAATTTTAGTAAATTATTTTTACAAACCATGGCGTGAGATATGCATGATCATATCTCTTCTAATTTACAACTTTCTATTACCCTTTAAAATTTTGACCGCACTGTTTTGTTCATAGTATGTCGTAATTATTATTTTCATATAATAAATATTTTTGAGTTATACTATCTTTTGTGTCAAACTGATTAGAATTTCTAAAATATAAAAGGTAAAGGTTATTAAAAAAGGAGAATACAAAGTGAAAATAGTGTTTAATATTTTCCTAGAATGTTCTAACGCATTTAAGCACTTATTTGAGGGTGTCTTAAAATCCCCTCTTTGGCACTGAAAGATAATTACCTCAGAAACCTCATGGGTAGTATAATGTTAATGTCTATACTTTTGAATATAAATATTTAACCTAAACTATAATTATGTTATCATACTTTGCTTACATTTTTCTCTTAACGATGAATGGTTTGAAAGGATAGTACTAGGTTTTTGTAAATTTTAAAAATCTGTTTATCCTTTGAATGTTTTCCAGATGTAACGATCCACCAAGGAATAAGAGTATTTGCATATTTATAAAAAAATTCCTTAACTTGAAACAAAAAACGACGCACCATGAATCCCGTAGTGTGTTGGTAGTATGGAAATATAATTTTTGATATTAAAGAGATACCCTGTGCAAGGATACATTCAGGCCCTTAGATATACTGTATGAGATGAACATTTCAAATTTAAAAATTTCTTTTTAGGTAAAGCCGTCGCCTTATTGGCTTCAAAATAATGTTTAAATTTGTACCGCAACTATGTTAAATTGTATATATACCAATATTTAACCTTAAAATTGATAAATAGTTCAAATGATTAAATCCTACCTTGATGAGATCAAACCATATTGAGCACGAATCGATCAGCTGTGCTCTGTGTACTTTGTTTGATTAGAAACTGTCACGGGACATATATCGCGTGGAAACGGGTTAAAAAGAGATCGTGCTCTTCTCTCGTGAAGAGCATTGTCTATTATTTTAAGTTGTAAAAACGTGCTGAGCTTCTTGTCAGATACATTTCAAATTGAAATTCCAAAATATTACGTAAGAAAATAACGTACATTCGTAATGCCAAATACCCAAAGAAATATTTATAGCATTGTAAATACTTTCAAAATACATATTTCAATACCTGTGGCAATGTTTTGAAGTTGGTATTTAGTGGTTTGGTGCTTTCAGTAGTGTACAAAATGAATATAATAGTGATAACAAATTAATCAATATTTAATAATAAATTTATGTATTTATTGAAATGTTTGAAAAGGTACAACGGGAAAATTGTTGAGGAACAGCCCAAACTATATAGCCCGGTATGAGTGTTTCGTTACCACTCCTTTTCAATCTTTACATCTTGTAGACAAAACTTTAAAATTTATAACGTAAACATTTTTTGTGGATTACACTTTAAAACTGAAATGCAGTGTTTAAAGATTATAAACTTAATTTTACAAAAATATTGCATCACGTTTAAGCTTATTATCTGTTTTTGACACGCTTATAGTTGACAAGGTTGGAGTACTCTATACTATGTGTCTTAACAGGCTTCGCTGCGGTTGCATACAGAATTTCGTATCTAAAGCGCATTACATTCCCAAACTTTTCTGCGGACAGATAAACTGGCATTTTTAACTCGAAAATTTCCATCATACAAATCATTCCTGCAAAATTCTACATGTGAAATCTTTTTCTAAATCGTTTCGTATTAGTGTTTAATAACATTGCACACGCCAAATCATTATAAAATTATGTACGTTTTGGAATAGGTGGGCTACTAGTGTTAATGTGACACACGTTTGAACCTCTTACGGGTCTATGGAGAGTGTTTAAAAATTAATTTATTCTTATATTTTCTCATTGCAATTATGGTTACAGATATGATCGATGTAAAAATATTCGCTAACGCTCAGTAAAATGGCATTTAGTCATATGTACCATCATCTAACTCAGTATATAATTAAATCTTCATGCACAGTTTCAAGTCTATAGGTCAGTTTGTTTTTTAGATATCGTGCTGCAGGCAGACAGACAGACACACAGAAATCAAATTTGTTTCTGATTTTATAGCACCAGCAAAACGAGTGATAGATATCCTTCGCTAAAGCTTAGCCAATTATTGGAAACAGTTAAAAACATGTCTTTAAGAATCACCATATTTGAATTATAAAAACGTTGAACTTATAAAATACTTCTGGGTGTCGTACTCGTATGAGAGTTTGAAATCTTCTTACGCACATTCTTTGGCTATGTCAAGGTTCTAGCAAACGCGCGTGTTATTAAGTAAATAAAAGCTGGTCTGGAAGTTTTTTGTAAACAAAATGCTTTTGATCAAACTAACGTAATATGGGGGGGATAGATCGAACACCTATTAAGGATTCAATTCACTATTCATTATAACTAAGATATTTTTTTTTCCATTTCAGTAAAACTACCTGGAGAGTTCATCAATTTATTAGGAAAGAGTGTTAAGATCCTGACTTTTTTAATTACTAGTGTATTCTTCTTTCCAGCAGTTCACCCGTATATCAGTCCGTACTCTTTGTTGAAAGATCCTAGCTAAGTGAAACTTCGTACGTAGATTTATTTTGGTCCGAGCAAGAATTATTTTGATTTTGGGGTTTACGGTCAAAGGGAAGCAAAGTTACGGTCAGTTTTGACAAAGGTCAGGTTAGTTTGGACCATCATCATAACAACAGCTTCATAACTTTCAGTTTTCATTTCATGAGCTCAACCGCTCATGAGCGCAACCTGGAACTTTACACAATGTGCGTGGAAAAAGGACATTTGATTGATCTAACCTTAATTTTCACCGATCGGGGAAATTTCAGTCACTTCGGTAAATAGTACTCTTAGTCCGGTTCTTCAATACTCCATGGAAACGGTTTATTTTCAATCCATTATTATGTGTGTTGTGTCTATTTCATTATATTAGAATAGCTTGCATTTCACCGATATCTATATCCAATTTATCCATTAAAATTATTCAAGAGAGATCAGTTTTTTGGAATATTTTTAATGTTAAAAATTAGTAAAACATATTAATAGTAATACAAACTTTATTATTTATCACGAATTACACAAATTTGCATAAATTTGCTAATGGATTGTCAACGTATTAAGCTAAAACATGTTTTTAAACAAAATTTGTCGTAGCAAACTTATAAAACCTCACTACCATGTATAAATCACTGTTTTGTATTTTCTTGAGGAATACCATTCTCCTACCACCCTACATTTCCAAAAGAAAGATAGGAAAATTATTGATTAGCTTATTTGAACAAATGAGTTCTTCAATTAATCCACTTTTTTCTGAAATTTAGTTAAATTGAGACATCAAAATAATTGAAATCAATTTAATTATGTATAACAGTAAAAGTGTAAATCGTACCCTCCTACACAATTCATGCAGAATACACGAGTACGCGCATGTACACACACACACACACACACACACACACACACACACACACACACACACACACACACACACACACACACACACACACACGCAGATTGCAGCAGTATTGCTTCCCTTTGTCGACAAGATTGCCTTCCCTTTACTATGTAACAACCTCTCCACTTTATCTGTACCACGTGGCGGCGACAGGGTTAATTTAACTTATTCCATTACGACTCCCGTTCCATTAGCTTGAGGATCAATTAGCTTATAAGACTATTCAATTGGTTTATATACCCTTATTTTCACATAGGGTTGTAAATGTATGTTAAAGGTGTTTCGTAATATTGCATAATTAGGTGTTTTATTGAGGAATACTATACTCCATACATTTCTGCAATACAACAATGGAAGTACCTGATAATCAATGATCAGATTAATCTATTCATTAAAATTATACAAGCAAAGTTCAATAAATCTGTAAAGCTACTGACAGTTGGAAATTATTCAAATAAAACGTATTTGCCCAACAGTGAAAAAATTAAATTTTGTTTCTGGCTGAATGTTATTGCGTTATTGAAACAAATACTCAAGTCTTCTCAATGACTCAACTCTTGGAGATCCACAGTTTCTGAAAATCGTGCAGCGCCACGGGACGTGTTGCAGGCAAAAATGGACCAACTGTTGATGTTCATAACTGACCTCAAAGATTGCTGGATTTGTCTAAAATCCAGGTGACAACAGCCGATGACGTGTTCCTCCTTGACGTACGTGGACAGGATAGGATGAGGAGATGTTGGTTTCTTCAAATTAATTTTTCTGTCCTTAAGCATAGCTGAGAGCACTCTGCGATGTCCACGTAACCCTCCTGGTGAAGTCTCCAGCTCCCGCTCATAGTACAGCGAGCTTGTAGGGTGTGTTTAGGTCGATATTTCTCTATTGACAAGTCACAACTGAGGGTTTAGGGGTTGTTCACAACCATAACAGTCTTCATTAAATGTGTTTAAATTGCAGATTTCAGTAACTATTATTATCAAAGCTCCGAAAATATGTACATAAGGTCTACGAAACAAAAAGACAACAATTAAACCACTCCATCTTATACCTAATGCTTACTAAATCTCCTACTTTTTAATTAATCAATTTCCAAGTTGAATTTTAAATTCAAATTCAAGACGCCAGTTGACTTAGACAAGTAGCTGAGGAAACATAGCATCGCAATTGGTCTAACAGGACCTCGCGCAGCTTCTGGTGTGACAGGAGATATGATGGGGAGGTAGGATCCACCTCCTGTATGAGCCCTACGTTACATTCGCCATAAAAAAATATAACGACACTGGGTCAGTCGTGTTACCTTTGAAGAAGGTGACGCTAACTCTGTTCCATCATCTAGTCAAGACAGGCACGGACGTGTTACATTCTTCATGTTACACTTAGACACACCTTACTATTCCTCCACAGTACGCTAGACTTATCTATAAATACACTTAGTACCCCAACTCACTGGTATTTAAATATGCCATGTCCTAGTGCGAGAAATAATAAAATAAGGAGAGATGCTGAATTATCTGTCTTCACTACCATTTTACTCCAATATCTCAAAATTTTGTTTGTACCGTGCCAGCACTCGACATTAATTCGGTTACACCCTACATGTAAGTGAGTCGCAGATTTTGCTGTACCCATTACACGTCCAACTGAAAGGTATAAACCAACCAGAAGCAACCCTCCTGGGCTTAAAATCAACACTTACTTCACACGAATTAAATGTGTTTATCTACTATATACTGCTTTTATAATAGTATACTTGAACTGTACTTAATGTTTTGTTTTATTTTACCGTCACAGAACAGTTTGTTTATTTTAACGCGAATGATGAGTTCCTATTGTAAAATAAATACATTTTATACTTTAATTAGATTGAATGTCTTACCAATTCACGTTAATTTTTATTCTAAAATAACTTTAGATTTCTGATCAATTCACGATAAAGAAGAGTTTTTATGCAGCTCTAATACGCCAAATGATTAGAGTAGTGATGTCACAAGGTTACAAAAAATAATGGTTTGTCCAATATACTGGTGTAGGTATATCACGTTAATTATTTAGCTATTATACGTTACGGTGGGGAAAATCATGCGTGATTAGTAAATTCGTCTAAAACACCAAACACAACTTAAAATTTGTCAAACTATAGTATCAATTATCAACAAAACTCCGTCAAAAACATGAAACTTGATCGTATCAGAACAATACCAGAAGCAACACAAACGGAGCGTCGATAGGTAAAATTACTCCGACAAATTGGGCAAATGCTATAGTAACATACTCACATTGATTGGGATAGCCAGTGAGATGGTGCTCAACACTATTTGTGTTTGTTTTAGTTAATTGGTTCTCTACGATAATCTGTCCCTAGTAATTGGCTGGAGACACTAAGTAAAACAAGGCCACGCTAATTAAAACTAATTCTGATTGTACATATGTTGAATACAGTTTAACCAAACCGAATGAATTAATTTAGAGATAATATTTTGATTAATTCAAGAATTATAACTAGTAATTACTTTTTATGTAAATGACAATATAAAAATACCTAGTACGGTACTTTTGCAACGTGTTTCTCATTGAACCTTGGCAAATGACATTAGTTCATGTTCGGTACTCATTTATGTACAAGATAAATTGAATTTATAACTCAATTTCGTATTGACTGTACTACCGAATGAACCAAGAGATTAGTGATATTAAAAATTACGGGAAATGTAAATTGACTAAACTAATATCATTTCCCAAGCAGGGTTCACGTGTGGCTCATTTATACCTGTCAGTAGAACCATTTCTTAGTACATAAAAAACCAATGTGTTACTTAAATCTGGGCATCTGGCCAACCCAATGGATGCCCAGGGCAGTGCATCACTAACTGGTAATAAAGGCTGATCGATGGAACTATTTTACTATGAAAGACGACCGATGGAGTGGGCGAGGCTCCCTTGGTGTTATGTATTGTTTTATCCTAAAGATGAGAGAGTATTAGGCTTCACTGGCCGTTTTGCCTAGAATATGCTGAAACACAGCTAGCCTCTTCCTAGTTGAACTTTATTTATTTATTGATACATAAGATAATGCATAATTTTACAATTACGTTACATTATTACAGACTGATAACGCAAAATGAATAATAATAAAAATTTGCAACACAGTTGAAACTATGAACTGTTATATATGAATACATTGCAGTAGACAAATTGATGGTGTGCCTTAAATTTCCCTGATTTCCCTGAGGAACTAAGCTACATATAAAGTGGATTAACTTATAATCGATTATAAAATACAACAATAAGAAAATATAAAGCAACTGTAATATAACAACAATGGACAATCACAATAATAAATATAATTCTTTGGAAAATTGTGACAAACCAAGAAACAGTAACTGTATTATTTATAACGCCCAAAACAATGCAATGATTAAACAATAACCTCTATATATGGCAAACAACCAACCGAATAACTTATCCAAACGAATCCAACTAATATAGTAGCTTCACAGAGGAAGCTAAGATCATCCAACCATTGAGAATTTCTTTTTAAAGTGATTGAGACGTAGTACCCACTATCCATCTATATGGGTTCTAGACAGGAGGTGGCCCCTGTCACTCCGGAACCAGTGCAGAATTCCTTTAAGACTAAGTGAAATGAGGGTTTTCTCATCTTCTTTTCGTGAGTGGACAAACTGATAGATTTATATAATTACTAAATAATAAAATAAAGAAATGAATTATAATCCTAAGTTTGCTTATATACGAGTAGCCATATAAATAAAACTTACTATTATTGTACTAAGCATTACGACCTACATGACTCCACAGCTTCCTTCCAAATGTAAGTATTATTTCCAAAAATAATACGGCAAGGACCCGATCAATGTTTATCCATTTTTGATAATACTGTTATATGATGAATAACGCAAAATGGTAAATAATAGATTTTATTTAATTATTCACTTTATTGCGATTTTATTTTAATACAACGGTGTATCGAAGGGCCTGTTAGGCGGACTGCTCTTCTGCCCTTTGACCCCAGAATCAACAGAATTCTTCCTGGAACGAAGAATAACATGTGTACCAAATTAAAATCCACCAAGATTTGCCGGACAGACAACGACATGATTAACCTACTAAAAATGACAATGCTCAATTAATGGTGCCTCACATTACAGTATAGTCAAGTCTAGACACGAAACCGACAAGGTTCTCAAGGGAGTGAATATTTCCGCTGACTAAACATAACAATGACTCGCTCACAAACAAGACATGACCTGGTTGTTGTTTCTACAGCAGTTACGTGTTTCTGTCATTACTTTTAATGATTTCCGTCATACACGACACGTTTAGTCTTGATCGCACTGGTGATGCTGTATCCTGGGTACTCGAAGAAACATTAGGTGTTGATATGGTACAAGACGACGATTGTAGTTGTATGATGTTCAATATTCCGTATGTAAGTAACAAAGAAATATCGTATTTCCCTCAGTTTGTATTTCAAACATTACTGCTGTTGTTGCAAATGTAAGGTTCCCCCACCGCTTCGCCGACAACCCCGGAATATGTTTACTTGCTTCGCCCTGGCAGACAGTATTCATCTTAAATAGCGTAATCACGATTAGTTTCAATCCCATACTTACAATTAATTCATAGAATCTACAGCTGTTTTATGAAATGCAGTTATGAAATAGTAATCTATTCAACAACATTTATTGATTACAGAAGAAATATATTTGTAAACCCAAAGCGTTTACTTGGACATCTTTGGGATGACAATGAATGGATCGGTACGTTTTAAAGTATTTATTTCAATAATTAACTGTACATATGGTTCAATTACTACTCTATTGTATTACATTTCAAAAGCGTTAAAACGTAGCCAGTTCGGTTTTGTAAAACTGAAGAGCCGATTTTTGTATTCCAGTGCGATTAATATTCAATCAAGCACATTGCTTGTTATATTATAGGAAACACTGTGAAGATCGTGGAATGGCAAGCTGTGACTGTACCTTACAACATTTCTGGCTCGGGCTGTCCCTGTAGATTCTTTACATTCTCCTCCATATTGGACACATTCCCGCTTTTTGCGCTCATGTCCCGATTCTCGCCTCGTGCCGTCTAATAAACACACACGCTGACCCTCTTCCACTGAATATGTCGTGGTCTAATTTCCGCGTGGTGCAGCCGTGTTTTTTTAAATTCCACTGTGTTCACGCATTCTGTCACATTTTTATAGATGATTTGCTACACAGTTTATAATGTTTTAAATATTTTGTAGGGAAATCACACACACGTGCTTCAAGAAAAAACTCATAATTTCCTTTTTTTGGAATTGGGTGAAATAGATTTTTGTTCAGAAATTTCTCCCTGAGTAATAATGTATCAAATTAATAAATTTGTTTCATTTTTCACTCGAGTTCGTTTGAACATTATCATGTTTAGTTATCATCAAAGACTTCCTGTCCACAATGCGTTAAAACATTGCTTACCCAATCGAATTCTTCAAATACTTCGGTTTTGTTGTGGAGATTCATCTTCAGTCAAGGAGATCCAAACCAAACCGAAGGCATAAGAATTCTAACAGTTTGCTGAAGTAGAAAGTTCCTTAATATTACCCAAGTATAATAAGAGAAACCTTAGAAATAACAAAGAGAGAAAAGAACTTCAACAAAGAAGATAACGAGAACATAGGTAAAAAGCTAGATTTTACTACATTTACTCATAGCTATATGCTTGGTTGTTTTGTGGTCAAGTTTCTGCCAATCACAGTAACCGTCTGCCCCTCCAACAAATCTATACAGACGAATAGTTATTATTCCCAGTTTCTATTTAACATCTCCTCACTTAAGATGGCTCCCTACAGCGAGGGCGAATTGATTTAAGGGTGGCAATGGAGGTCTAAAAACTAAAATTAACTACGTATGCTGAATATTACTGAACTAAATGCCCTATAATTGCCATAACTGGTTCCATTTTTAGCTATTACAGCACTCGTTTTCGCACCTTATTCTACCTTAAACCACTAGCGTTCAAATGGTAATCTCCTAGAACTCTGACATAAACAGAATAATTTTAAAAGATTTTAATATGTCTTATCATGGTTATTGGAAGAACTCTCCTCCTCTATATATATATATATATATATATATATATATATATATATATATATATATACAAAAAATGAACCTGTATCATTGCATCACTACATTTTCAGCAGGCCTTGAAAAGGATCATCCTCAGAAAATCTGACTTGAGCAATGAAATTTTCCTGAACGATCAATTATTTGCTAGCAGTAACCTAGGTTTTTGCATAATTTCCTCTGTGGTTTCAGGACGGTTTCCAATTGGAAGTTACCCGAAACCCTAGCTTTAATAACTAAATGCAATCATATAAGAAAATATTATCATACGGGATTATTTAGTTTTTTGTTTGAATCAACAGTGTAAATCAATTTCGAAAGTAAAAAAGTATTGAATACACCATAAGTTGGGCGTGTTATTTTTATATTTATATATTCATTCTTTATCTCATATGATGTGTATTATTCTCAACATACGCAATACACTTAAATTATTAAACAGTTAGATTTTGTAACTTTTCTGTTTAGACTTACTATCTATTGCTCTTTTTAGAAACTCAAAAATTGTTATTTTTATTTATTTAAGATTTGTTTACGCGTTTATGTGAAAAATTACATTATATTAAAATATTTTACCTAGTAGAATTATAAAAAAAAGAGTTCGTTTCCTACTTAAATGCAAAGTTTTTACACTGTAATACGTTAATAAATAATAAGTTAAATACACTTAACAGAGTATGACTTACAACTAAAAAAGTCACGGACAGAGTTCATGGAACGCCCATTCATTGAATATGAATGTTCTATATAGCTAAATAATTTCATTATTCATCACTTTAATCATCTGCTTAGTTTCTAATATCTGAGACTATATTAAAAGATGATATTTTACAATGCATCCGTATAAATTATTTGATTTCGATCCAAACTCACATTGGAAGTCGATCTGTAATTACCTCGTTAATTTCTCTTTCAATTCGGTATTGAGCAGGTATAGGTGAAGCCTTATCTTAAATATATCAGTTAATCAATGATTGCAAAATGTAGCGGAAAGTTTGCGTATAAATAAAATAGAGGCAGCGATATGAAGAAAGTTTGGGCAAACATTTGATATTAAATGAGTTGTACAACTCTTACTCCGCGGCGTCGGAAAGGGTTTCAACTGGAAAATATTTGGGGGTTTGGCGGTGAAAGCTTCTATCAAAACGTTTTGCTTTTAGGCCTTCATTAAACAAAGCATTATTCTACTCTCTGGTCTTTGAATTTTGAACGCTTGAATTCTGATTGAATACATTTCTTTAAAAGCCTCGAATTGTTCCAAAATGAAATTGATGATTAGTTAAAGATGTTGATAATTAGCTACCAATAACTATTTTATAAATTAATAATAACTAAATATTTATTTTAAGTTGATAAATATCCTACACTCATCTCATATGTCACAGATAAACCCAATTTATATTAAGCAAAATATGACTGATTTCGATAATATGCGTTTAATATTACCAACATAGTTGTACAAAATATAATTTCCAACGTGTTTATCATTTTAACCGTGTGCATTTGAATAATTATAGATATTACATTCAAATCTGTAATACAAAATAAGACACAAGATTTTTATATTCCTTTTTATTAATAAAGAAACATTATTTACTTTACAACGGTGAGAACTAAAATTATTATTTAGTTATAATTATTTAGGCCATTATTGGCTGAGCTTAAGCAAAACTTTCATCACTCGAATGGATAAAAAAACGTAATATCTGTCGGCACGATATAAAAAAACTTACTGAGCTACAGGCTTGAAATTTTGTATGAAGCTTCATTTTTATGTAAGCAGCACCGATGTTTATAATAGTATACGTATGACTCTCCATGTGATTAGGCTGAGCGTTTGCAAATATTTAAACGGGTCGCATGGATAACCATGAAAGCAATGAGTAAGTCGCATAGTAAATAAATTTGTAAACAAACAACAATAAGGCATTTCAACAAATGTCAAAGCCTAACTATCCACTAAACTTCTAGAAACGTCATCATCTGTAGATTTTAAATTTTACATAAATTTAATTTCTACATAGTCATGAATTATTTCTATTATGGTGTATGTCCATCTGTGAGACTTGGCTGAGCGTTTTTGAAGCTTCATTAAACTAGCACAACTTCTCTTTTGCCTTTTTGGGGATGAAAATGTTTTTGTATGTTTGTCTGTCTGTCTGTCCGTTGTAAATCTCAAGAATGAAATGAACTACGAACTTGAATTATAACCTTAGCAAAGCCTGTTACGCAACACGTAGCGTGGCGTAGTCCTAACTGTAACCTGGTATAAATCTAGGTATAAATACGCTAGACTACGTTTCTGTTCACAACATATGCCAAGTATAGAATGATAGATATTCTATGTATAGACACACACCATCGTCTAACACTATAATACCTGTGTGGAAATCCAAGGATATGGATTAAATATGAAGTGTAACACCAAACTCTTTAACCCATAGCTCAATTTATTCTTGAGATATCCTGCGGACCAGCAAAAGAAAATAATGTATAGAATAAAACAGACTTATAGAAAAAGAATGTTTGTCAGGCCTCGTGGTTACTGAACTCCCTAACGCTCAATCATTCGTTAACAGCATAATAGAACTGTATTGCTTAATTATCTAACAACTAACTGTATATCTGAAATTATTTAGAGGCTGTTTAAACTTGCATACTTTTCATATTTGTTTTATAGCTCCCTTAGTTTTTTCCATTTTATACTTATATAGATAGTCTATAGATAGATTTAAAACTATCGATTAACCCATTGAGGGCAGTGTCACAAATACCATGAAAAATGACTTCATAGTTATTTACGCATATTGATGCCCTGTATTAGAGTTTGATTGAGTTTGCAGTAACAACTTGGCGTGCACGCCAAATGGAGATTCAACCAGTGAATGTTATTGGCACAGTGCCGTGGAATAACAGACACTAAAGGGGGAGCGGGGCCTCATCAACATACCTATGACGTATTTGCTAGGACGCCTCCCCTGTGCCCTGGTTCAGAACCGAATCTCTAATTCAGGAGACAAAATCTTCCAACGCGTAGGTTTTGTCTAATTTTCG